>NC_081415.1:521373309-521973309 GCF_030272615.1 Cryptomeria japonica
TGATTCACAGTTTATTATGACATATATGACATGCCTTAACATACATGACATTGTTATGTTGGATAAACCATTCATAACCTTCAAGTTCACCAACAACAATACAACAGAGAGAAGAGTTGCCTGCGAGCCTTTGTAAAGGGCCTCAGATGCCTTCTCAAGTAGAGGGACATCATGAACAACATCAAGGTCATCTTCATCATCATGATCAGCTGCGCGAGTAAAATGAGTCATGGATCAATGTATTTGTACCATCATCTTGAATTGTGTTTTCTGGCTCATGATCGTCATCTTCCATGGGATCATTATCTTCAGCTTTGATATTCACACCTCCATGTTCATCCACTTTCAAAGCCATATTCTCAGGGTTGTGTTGATCCATACCATGTGCTTCCGGGTGCTCGACCTATATAAAATTGATATACATAAATAAACAGTGATCATGATCTCATCATCACGTGATTTATTATGTATATAAATTGTCAAAACGATATAATGAAAAACTTACCAATGGATGATAATCATGTCCACCTTTAATGTGACCATGCAGCCTACAATGTTTCTTCGTTGTTTTGATTAGAAGTCTTCTAGTCTTTAACCCCTTACAAATTTTGCACGGACAATAACATTTTCCATCACCTTTTCTTTTCAAGTTAGACCACAATATAGCAATTGTCTCCTTATTTTGTTGTTCGTTGATATTGTCTGACATGGTCTTTCTTCATAGGCAAGAAAATAGAAATTATTGTCTGACACGGTCTTTCCCTCAGGAGCTGGCAGATCCTGCTTCCATACTTTAATTCTGTTTTCTCAAACGATAATCCTAAAAATCCATGCATTGCAAACAACTTTTTACACCTTTGTTGGTTGTGGTGGAGTCACAAAGAGTTTACATCAATAAATGAAGAACATGCCAATGCTTTTAATGCAGCAGTAGAAGTCTATCTCTTATTCAATATCTCTAGTGAAACCCCCATGATCTTTTGTTGGAGTAGAATTTGTTATATTCTAGAAAGGGTCTTGTCCTTTGTTGATGGGATATTCATCTACCTCAAGAAATAACTATTCTTTTCTCCAACAAGAAGTGGAACTAAATGAAGATCTAGCACCATGAAATGAATCCTCAAAAGGATTACTATAGTTAGTTTTGGTAGATAATGATTTGGGTAAAATACTAATGTGGCTTTACGAAACATTATGTACTAGCTTAGCATACTCTAACAACTTTGGTGTGACATGCTACATCCAATTGAGTCTCCATCAGTATCTCTATTGTGTTTATGGATTGGGATTCAATGTACTCTTTTTATACACAGATTTTACTTTCAACTGAGGAGGTTTTTATGTACTTACTTGTCTTTCGATTGTATCCCTATTTCGAGAATTTCTTCTATCAACAAATCATTTGTTGTAAGTTGTACAAGTAGAAGCTTGAACATGCCTTCCATGCTAGCCTTGTTGATACGTTCAACACCATCTTGTGCAACAAATCTTTAGAACTCCATTTTTCTGAATTGAAGAGTGAGTAGTAGGGACAATCAAGGACACTTACAGAGGTTTTGCAAGAGTGATAAATAGACCTAAATATTATGGCTTAATAATGATCAATAGGTAAACAGATAAGAAACTCTCAATATCAAAATGACTTTCTCAATTGTCTTTACTAGAAATGGATAGATCTGCTTATAATGGCTTTATGACTGTATGTCAACTTTAGACTCAATCCAAGAAGAGCTAGAACTAATATGCAATATCTAGATTTATGATCTCTATAATATAACAATCCCATAATTATGTTTCCATGCATCTATACCACAACACAAACATCATGCTAGTGTTCAACCATAGCAATTGATATCCTAATTATAGAATGTGAAATATGCACATAACTATGAATAAAGATTAAGAAAAACAAAGAAAGATGCTTATTACAAACATAAATGACTAATGGACAAGAATTGAATTTATTGTAGATAGTTTTGAATATCAAATTCAATTATTTGTGTGCATTTAGTAACTCATGTACTTGTGGCCAACCATTTATCTGTTTCATAAATTAAACACTTATTAATAACATTAAATGGCTGAGTAATTATGTTTTAGTTGAAATTGAAAATAAAATATTTTATTTCAGGATAGCTCACACTATTCCCTATCATATTTTAGACTCTCGATTTTGTTAGTAGTGGTTTGATGTCTTTGGAGCTGATCATTGCATTTCTTTAGTTACATTTGCCAGCCTACTCCCAGCCTATGCCAAAATGGGAGCTTTGGAACAGGGTATGGACATCCTTCAAAGCATAAAAGATAGAGGAATTTTGTTAGATGTAGTTGCAACTGCACAAAATGGATTTATTAGAAGGCTTTAGAAACTTTCAAGCAAATGCAATCGGCAGGTGTAAAGCCAAACTCCACGACCATTGCTACTATCCTCCCTGCCTATGCCAAAATGGGAGATTTGGAAAAGGGTATGGACACTCATTGAAGCATAAAGGATAGAGAAATTTTGTCAGATGTTGTAGTTGTAACTACCCTAGTAGACATGTATGCAAAATGTGGAAGCATAGACAAGGCACGTGAACTGTTTGATAGAATGCCTGAAAGAAATGTTGTCTCGTCGACTGCAACGATTGCTGGATATGCACAAAATAGATTTGTTGAAAGGGCTTTAGACACTTTCAAGAAAATGAAATTGGAAGGCATAAAGCTAGATTCCATAACCTTTGCCAACATCCTCCCTACCTGTGCAAAAATGGGAGCTTTGGAATAGGGTATGGACATCCATCAAAGCATAACGGATAGAGGAATTTTGTTAGGTGTTGTACTTGCAAATGCCCTACTTGACATGAATGCAAAATATGGAAACATGGACAAGGCTCATGAATTGTTTGATACGATGCCACAAAGAGATGTGATCTCATGTGAACAATCAACACACGCATATACAGGAAGAAGGGATTGTTGATACAAAATTGAACGCTCACTCCTCAATCACAGTTCTATGGTTTTACGAGATTAAACTAGGACAATTAACCACCACATGTATATTTTTTGCAACATAAAATTAAAAACTAGGGCAATTTGAATCTACCTCCTGCGTTGGATTTCCTTCGACGTAGGTTTGATGTTCTTGGGGGTTGAAGTGCCCATGGACACCTACGTGGGATTACAATTCACAAATGAATTCCCCACCTCTTTTTCTATTTTGTAATGGCCGCTGTAGTCAGAATTACGACGAACTCGAGCACTTTTTTGAAAAAAATAAAATTCTCATTGCTAATGCCTTCTTCATTGAAACTAAATGGGTAATTTCCGTCGGAATTACGATGAATGTGGGCATTTTTTCAAAAAAATCAAATTTGGCCACAATATACCTTCTCCGTCGGAAACCTCAGTTGAAAATCTAGTCCAAATGTATTAGTGTCACACTACTCTAACAAAGTAATAGGATGAGCTATCCTCGAAAACTATGAACCTCACCCACATTAGTAGGTGCTGACCAATCCACAATCCCTTGAATCTTAGAGGGATCCACTACAATACCTTCTCCTAAATTAACATGGCCTAGATATTTAATCTCGGTCTGGAAAAACTCACACTTAGCCAAATTGGCATACAACTGATTCTCACAAAGATATTGCAATACTTGCCTCATATGCTCCTCATGCTCCTCCACAATCCTCGAATAGATCAATATGTCATCAAGGAATACAAGAAAAAATATATCAAGGTCACTCTCAAACACTCCATTCATCAAACTCATGAAAACTGAGGGTGCATTAATAAGCCCAAAAGGAATCACTGTAAACTCATAGTGTCCATAATGAGTGTGAAAACTTGTCCGATGAATATCTGCCTCATGTATCTACAACTATTGAATATATTGACTTAAGATCTATCTTGGATAAGACCTTAGCATCTTTAATCTAATAAAAAAGTTCATCAATCCTCGACAAAGGTGTAATGTCCTAAAATTGTGACCCCCGCAATTTCGACCACATTCTGGGTCCTCACCTAAGTGACTGCATTTCTCTCTCAATTGAGACCTGTTTCTGCACTTTCATCCCGAGTCTCCCCTTGTTTCAACCCTTATGCTATCTTAAGATCCTATCCGAGCCCAAGATAGGGTAGCATAGGGGTGTGAAGCCCCTATCCTCCTTCTTAGGGAGGCCCTAAGATGGGTCCATCCGGCCCCTTTTCCTTAATTTCTCTCTTTGGGGATTGCAATCTTCCTTTGTCAGCCTTCGATGGATGAAAATTAATCTTCTTAGGAATGTATAAAAGGAGATTCAATTCCCTCATTCGATAGAGATAGATACGAAGGACGAATGCGATACATAGGCAAATAAGTGAAATTCAAGCGAAGGTCTTCATCAAGGATTCAAGTCTTCAAGCATCCTCCAAGTTCTCTTCTTCATGTGTCTTCTTCATTCATCCATTGGAGAAACATTACATTCATTTGCAAGCATGTGTGTGTGTTAGGGTTTTGTCATGTTACATGCCATTTCATACAATATTTTTGATTACATTAAAGAAGCAAAGCAATCATCCTCATCAATTCAAGATCTACAAGGTATACATTTCCTACATTTAAATTTAAGCATTTGCAATTACTTTCTTTCAAGATTGATTCCTCGATCATGGTTTGACTGAGGAAAACCCCTATCCATAACCCTTCTTCCCATCTTTTGTGTGTAGGTTGCAGGTACGCAACTATATTTGCAGGATTGGACTCCATTTATAGAGACGAAAAAACCCTTTTTGGCATGCGGATTTTTTGGAGGATCGTGTGCACTTACAACACGGTCCCTATGACTTTTCTCCAAATTTGCAGGACAGATCTGTATTAGTTTGAATATCTTAGATCTGAAATTACAGTGCGATCTCGAACCGGTAACTCCTCATTTCATTCATTTTATCCCTCTTTCTTGCATAGTCAACAAGTGAACATATCTATTTATAAAAGAGGGCAAATCACTTTCCAACCCTTGCAATCCACTTGGAATTCATATCCTTGTTTCCCTTGGATTTGGATCTAGTGGATTCAAGCCCATCATTTGAATTTAAAGCTTCTCCCAAGTGAAAATCATTCTAGTGACTTCCTTTATCTCTCCTAGGTGGGGAGTCAATAGGGTCCAATTTTCCACTTTACAAAAGGATAATGATTATTCACCGTCACCTTATTCAACTGCCAGTAATCGATGCACAAATGAAGAGATCCATCCTTCTTCTTGACAAACAAAACTAGTGCTCACCATGGAGAATCACTGGGAAAAATGAATCCCTTAGCTAACAAACCTTCCAAATGCAACCACAACTCACTCAACTCCTGAGTAGTCATTTGATAAGGTGCCTTAGAAATTAGCTCTGCTTCAGGAACTAGGTCTATCCAAAAATCAATGTCATGCTTAGGTGGCACACATGGAATCTCATTAGGAAACACATCCCAAAACTCTTGAAGAATAGGATGATGATGAAAGAGATCATCCCAACTCTCTCCCCCATCCAAGTCATTCATAATGACTACAAACAATTGACATCCTTGGCACAAACACCACTTCAACTATGTAGCGAAAATAATGCAAAGATAAATAGGTCGATGCATGCCTAAAATCTCCACTCTCTCACCACTATCAACAAGACACTACACCCTCTTACGATGACAATCAATCTTAGCCTAAGGTGCCTCAAGGCAATCCATACCCAACACAACACCATAGGACCCCAAAGAAAGAACGTGAAGATCCATAGTGGCAGAACACACTGCTAAATCCAGCATACACTCATGAACAAGAGAGTCGACTACCACCTTAGAACCTGTAGCTAACTCAACCTTCCACTTATCAACTTGCTTTTCCATTGAGAGTCTGCATCGCTCTACTAAAGATAGAGAAATAAAAGAGTCTGAAGTACCCGAATCAAACAACATTGAACAAGAAATACCACCTATCTTACTTGTGGTCTCCACAACTGTACCCTGATGCTCAGCCTGATGGTCATCAACCACCACAAAGACTTAGTGAGATCTCCCCACATCTCCTATTGTAGGCTCTAAAGTTGGCCTGTGACCTGACATCTGTGATGACCTCTGAGGGAAATGCACTGCGATGTGACCTTGTTGGCCACAAGTGAAGCAACCTCCTCTACTGAAACCTCTGCTCAATAAAGGTGCAATAAACTGTTGGAAATTTCCTCTATTAGAGTTCTGTTGAGAACTCTGAGTTGGTAGAGTAGCATGAAAACATTGAACATGTTGCCTACTGCGATTCCTATCTACCTAGGATCTACCACCATGAACAAAGTCTTAATGATGAAAATTCTTCTTCTCTTGTAACTGTCCTCCCTTAAATGATGAATGATGACTCCTAGAAAATCCTAATTCCTATAATTGTGTGCATCTCACATCTGAACCTGAAGGTGGAGCACTACGAACCCGTACTCTTGGTTGCCCACCTAAAGCCAAGGCTAAGTTCTCCTCAACCAATCATTCCTTTTCTACGACTACCTCCATAGTCAAGTTCAAAAACTTGAACTCAACTGATACATGCATTAAGGCCCCTAACAAAATGATCCACAAGAATGGCCTCATCATCCACAATCCCCACATATTGCTTAAGTTCAAAGAACTTATGCTCATACTGCTCAACTATCATGGTCAACTGCTTCAGGTCATAAAACTCATATCTCCTAAGATATTCACCCAATATCCAACTGAAGGTTTTCCATTTTTGACTGCTTGGGTGCTTTTACCTTTTTTTTTCCAATTTTAATTTAAATGTCTTTATTAAGTATGAAAATTTATAATTAGGGTTATAGTTTATTTAATTGTCGAAACAATATGTTTGATTTTGTTTTCTGAAAAACTTTTACAGAGAAGCTTGCCTCGCCTATGTAGCAACTGCAAGGTAGTTGTCATTTAGGTTAGTACAGTTAATATCATGGAGCCTTGGGTTACCTAATAATCATCTAAATGAATATTTCAAAGATGATATAAGTAATGTGCGGCTAAATAGTTACCCCGAGTGCCTGGCCCCTGAGCTAACACTAGGCTTGGGAAGGCACAAGGATGGTGCTGCCGTCACCCTTCTTTACCAAGATGATGTGGGTGATTGCAAGTGAAACGTAAGGACAATGATCATTGGCTCCCTACCCAACCCCTTCATTGTCAATGTTGGAGATTGCATTCAGGTAATTGTTTCTTATACTTTCTAAACTATTGGGAAACTGAAACTTAGGCCATGATTTCAACTCACTGATTATATATACAACATGAAAATTGATGTCCCTTCATTCAAACCTACAACATGCTTGAAGAATTTTTAGGGCATTTATGGAACTATAATGCAAGTCATATACCTTTAAGTATAGTTAAGTATCGTGTTCCATATTTAGTCCTAAATTAAATATCTTGAATGGCATGCGAGGTGTGTAGCAATGATAGGCACGAGAGTGTAGAGAACAAAGTGGTGGTTAATGATAGTTGAAGATGTCTCTCCATTCCATTTTTCCTTAGACCTTCCCACTATGTGATGATGAAACCTCTTGAAGAGTTGGTGAGTGAAGAGAATCCTCCCGAGTACAGGGAATTCAACTTGGGAGAGTTTGTCAAGAGGACGAAGGATGGCAATTTTAAAAATTTGGGAGTTGAGAGTCAACAAATATATCATTTTAGAATCTGACTACTGTGAGATTAGTAAATAGGATTAGCTAGTACTGAAGAGCGGAAGTTTCTTAGACAAATACTGCTATTAAAGATGAAATTCTCTGATTTACGTAGATTGTAAATATTATAAAAGTAAAAAGTCTACATGTATGAGAAAGAGTACATACCTACAATACGTTTGTAAAGGAACATATTGGTTTCCCGTATATAAAATTATAGGCAAATAACTGATTGCTGAGTATTAACAATTAGTAATAATTGAGTATGGGAAATGTTCATAGAAAATATAAATGTGTTTAGTAGATAATTGACATAGATCTGAATTTGATTTATTTCACAATTTTGAATAGTAGTTAATGAATTGATAATATGTTTAAACACCAAAATATTTGTTGTGATTATGCATAACTAAAGTTTACTTTCAAGAATGATTCCTTGATTACAATCTTGTTGAGTGCCTATAAACTTGACCTATATAGTTTGTATATAATTTTTGTTCTTAATTGATCTACTTTTATTATTTTCTATCTAGAACTACAGTGAAGGCTACAGTTATTAAAGACTGAATAATTTTTTCACAAAGCATTTTATTTTGGAATCTTTAAGCTTTCAGAAGCATTTTTGCATGAGCATGACTATTATGATATAGATCATTCTGATATGGGTATCCCATATATGTATGAAATAGATTGCTACAATTGTTCTAGCTACATTGAAGTTATAAAGTGATGATTCCCTCAAGACATATGAATCATGTGAACAACTGGATTAGGTTCCACAAGTCTTTTTTTTCTGTTGCACTAGACACTTTTTAATAGCACACATTGAGAAGATTTATTCCAATTGTATATATTATTTGTGAGACTTGAAACCTTATAAGAAATAGAGAAAAATCTAAAGTGATTGCATTACTATTGTTGAAAATAAGAGTGCGCTTTTCTAGTTCATTTTATATTGCATGGATTCGTGGAGTGAAATTAGAATAGCCTTCTATATGCTTAAACCTCTCTCTCTCTCTCTCTCTCTCTCTCTCTCTCTCTCTCTCTCTCTCTCTCTCTCTCTCTCTCTCTCTCTCTCTCTCCATCTTGAGAATTTCATGTTTCACAAGCTTTCATAACCATGATTGACAGAGAATGAGGTAATTACCAGTGAAAAATACAACTCTGAAAAATATTCAACTGGTTAAGGAGTTAAGAGGGAAACTATTCAATTGGTCAAGGTGTTTAAGTATTCTGCTATTGTTTTAATCTCTTATTATCTTCATTTGAAATCCTTAATTGACTTATAACTAGTGGTTTACCCTAGTTTTAAATATGAATCTTTTCTTTTGTATTACTTTCCATTTTAATTAGATTATTGCTTGCAGTATTTTTAAAAGAAATTATTAAATATTTATTTTATTAAAATATTTTATTTTCAACAATAAGTTTTCATTATTTTTTGAATAATCTCAAATTTCTTTTGTTACTCACTATTTTGTTGCATAATTTGTGTAATATAACATGCTTTTTAATTCTACATATTTACATGATTAATTTTTATTAAAGTGGAGAAGGGCCCCAACCCATTACAGAACAGAAAAAGGACCAATGAAAATAGTAGAGTTACCCAAAATGTAACCAAAAACAACAAGACAAAGTTGAACACAACATAAAATTTTCAAAACAAGCTATTGAAGATCAAAGTTAGGACCCGTGAGTGGGTGCAATGGGACAATTTCAGTTTTCTATATTGAGAGAGATTGACTCCTTTTCTTGTGATGTACAATAATCCAAGAAGAAACATCTTTCTTTAGAGAAGTTAAAGGAGTAGTTCTAGAATAGCCATAAAGAGTCTGACAAATGGGTTGCTAAGCCTAGAAGAAGCCTAATAGTATGGAGATTGAAGGAAGTTTAACATAGTAGATACCATAAGTGCTATATTTAGTAAAGTTAGTTATATCTAATTTCCTTCATTTACATATGCAATATATCTTAGAAGTAAAGTGTGAAGAGATATTAGAATTTGTTGAATCTCAATGAATGTCCACTTCTTGAGAATTTGAGCCGAATGATAAATTGATATGTTATTGGTGGTATATATTACAAGTATTAGTGATATGTTACTTTTGAAATTAAACTACCTTTCTATAGTTTAATATGCTTGTTTTATCCTTGTAAAAGTTGACATTTTTATATGCCCACACCATTTTTTTTTAATATTGTTGAATTTATAAAAAGTCAATTATTTGTAGCAGCAAATTTGTTTAGTTCCCAACTAAATTATTAGTAACACTTGTATTCCTTGCATGTCACAAATTTGGAAGGATGCTTGACCACACATGAAGGAGCTCCATTAAATTTAGGTGATTCTAAATCTCCCAACTTAAATTACAAGTGTTATTGGTAGTTCAATTTCCAAAATAATTAATATATTTGTAGTCATTGTTTTCTTTTGTCTTTTTTTGTTGTTACATTAGATGCTAAGGGAATTGATAATTATTGTCATTGTTGTCTCTACATTGAATGTTGCTATCTACAATTGTGAATAATCATGGTATAGTGGTGTTTGATTTGGAGCTTACAAAAAATGTGAGGATTCGAAGGAGGTGTTCCACTTTGTGTCACGAGAGGAAATCCAGTTGCCCACATCTGTGGATATGAATGATACTGATACCGATACTTTCACAAATCGCTGGCCGGATGGCCATCCAGATTTCTGGTTTTCCATTTTTGGCTACTTGGGTGCTTTTACCTATATTTTTTCAATTTTAATTTAAATGTCTTTATTAAGTATGAAAATTTATAATTAGGGTTACATTCTATTTAATAGTTGAAACAATATGTTTGATTTTGTTTTCTAATTTTTTTTTAATAGAGAAACTTGTCTAACCTATGTATTGGTTGTGAGGTGGTTATCATTTAGATTGATAGAGTTAATATCATGGAGCCTTGGGCTACCTGATAATCGGTTGAATGAATACTTCAAAGATGATATAAGCAATTTACAGCTGAAGAGTTACCCTGAGTGCTTGACCCCTGAGCTAGCACTTGGCTTGGGAAAGCAAAAGGATGGCAGCTACGCCACCCTTCTTTACCAAGATGAGGTCAGTGGATTGCAGGTGAAACACAAGGAAAATGGTCATTGGCTCCCTTCTCAACTCAAAAATAATGTCTGATTCGCTAGGATTTTACACTTTTTCCTGGGGGGTGGTTTCTTAAAGTTATCCTTGGTTGTGGGTTTGTGGAATGAGGAGAATAGAAAAAATCTTGTAGACCTCTTGAGTAACAGAATGGTAATTTTCTTAGATGAAGAAGATTAATTGTTGTGGTGTGGAGCCAAATCTAGGAATTATAAAGTAAACCTGGGCTATGAGATCCAAAGAAGAAGGCTTGGGGATATGCATTGGCCTACCCGATTATGCTGGAATAAGAGAATATTATTGAAGGAGATTTTATATGGATAGCACTCCATGGTAGAATATTGAATGGAAGAAAACTGAAAGTGATTGGAGTTTCAGGAATGAATATGTGCATAATGTGCAAGAGGGATGAGGAGACCACTGACCATCTTCTTTTTTGGTGTCTAATTGCAATGGAGTAATGGGATTGGTTATTAAATATGTTAAATTTGCACATGGTGAGAAACAAGAATCTATTGGATTTCTTGCTGACATGGTTGAGACATTTAGCAAGCAATCAAAGTGGGGCGATCTCTGGGTGGTAGGGCCCTCTATGGTTGCGTGTCATTTGAGGAAAGAGAGGAACATGAGAGTGTTTAAGGAAGAATTATTGTCTGTAGAGCTCATCATTGACCGGTTGAAAAAGGCTATGGAGGAAATTGTCATTGGAAAGCTCCAAGGCAAGCATATTTGTGTCTATTTGAATTGGGCCAGAGTGATGGAGACTAGATGGAATTTGAAGGAGCAATTCTCGTGCAAAATAATTAATAAGAACGATGTAAGGAAGAATGCTCAATGGAGAACCCCTGCCATAGGATGGGTTAAATTAAACTTTGGCAAGGCCAACAAAGGTAACCTCAGACATGCGGGATATGGGGCCATTCTAAGGAATGAGTTAGGTAATTTGGTTTGTTTAGTATCAGGAACTATGGGAAATGCTACTAATAATGAGGTAGAATTACGCACTTGAATCAGGGTTGAGAGTGTATGGAGAGGGGCCTATCCAAGATCATTATTGAGGGAGACTCGTAGGTGATTATCAATGGATTAATGCACTCTAGTTTTGGTAGTTGGAAACTCCAGTCTTGGTTATCGATGATATTAAGGTTACTAAATAAAATCCAAGAATTTCAATTAACTCATATGTAACGAGAAGGCAACAAATCTACAGATTGGCTGGCTAATTATGGGATTCAGATTGATACAAAGATTGTGATAGTTGATGAGATATTGCTCCCTAATGAATTCATAGATATTCTCAGACGGGGCAGGTCAGGTCTCATCCGTGAAGGGATTGGATAGAAAGCATCACATCTTGAGCTTAGGTGGAGACTTCAACCTTCGGAATAGTATGTTTTGATGATACTTGCAGGATAAGGGTAGGTCTATGAAATATTTTATAGACTGAGGAAGGATCTAGATTAGAGAGAAAGCCAAATTTGACATAGTGGTTGGTTTAGAGTTGCTACAGAAAGATCTAGAATAAAAGAGGCTCTTTAAATTAGGAGGTAGCATGCTCAAAACAACAGACAGTGGTTTAGGATTGAATGGAGATGGCTGAAGCTTTTGGAATAAAGTGTCTATGTCAGGATAATGAAGAGTTGGAGGAAGCTCCGGAGGAACAAGTGGCTCGATTGTTCATCAAGGCTAATGAAAAAGAAAAGGAGATGGTGATTCAGGTTCTGGGGACCAATTTTTTGTGCGATATTCCTATCCATGATGGTGTGGTGATGGAAAGTTTGTTTGAACCAATAGTATAGGTACTGGGTCATGTTGTCTCTGCTAATGGGATCATTAGAAGGATGGTGAGGGAAGAGCTCTCCTAGTTAGTGATGAGTGTGCTAGACACTATTGAGCCTGTTCCTAAATTGGGTTATATGTTGGGGTTTTTTTATATGACTGTTGAGGGGAAAAAGAAGAAAATAAAGAAGGCTGGGAGCCTATTTAAGGTAGGGGTTGTCAAGGATTATAGTATGGACAAATTTGAAGAATTCATGAAAGAGAATGATAGTGTCATGCCTAAGGAGGTAGTAGAGAGGGTGGTAGAATAGGGAAAGGGATTACTTACCTATATAATTGAGACCTAAGATCTCTCCTCCATGTAATGTTTTTTAGACTTAATATAAAGGGTACTGCCCCCTAGGTAGATCTTACCTAAAAAATAAAAAATAAATTAAATTGAATGGAAAACATTATTATGATTGGGTGTCTCATATGGAGATTTTCTTAACACTTCAAAATTATTATGAAATTGTTATTGGTAATGAAAAGGACCTGCAAATTTTGGAAATGATCAAGAAGATTGGGACAAAAGAGACAAAAGGACATCAACATTGATTAAGGTCACACTTTTAGAGGAATTTTTTCTAGAAGTTCATAACGAAAGAAGTGGAGTCAATAAATGGGATATTTTTAAGAGCACATATGAAAACTCAGGTGATGCTTGGATCCTAACTCTCACCACATAATTAAATAATATGAAATCAAATTCAAAAGAGCTAGTCCCTCATTTAACTAATTTAAAGGGAAAGCAAGTAGAACTTGCTTCTCTTTGAAAGGATGTAGATAATAAATATTGTGTACAAATAATTTTACAAAGTCTCTAGGATCTTATCAATAGTTTATAAGAGGGATAGATACTACTGATAAGTTAAAAAATATAAAATATTAAGAATTATGTGCTAAGTTAGTACAATAAGAAAAACACCAAGCTAAACAAAGAGAATAATTTGGTGATGAGACTCAAGCATTAATAATGAAAGGAAAACAATATTACAAAAAGAAACAAGATAATCAGCCTAAAGAAAAGAATTGGAAGTATGAAGATAAAAATGGCCCATCCAAGGATTTTAATAAAAATAAATAGAAGTGCAAATATTATGGTAAGATAGGTCACAAAGAAAATGATTGCTACAAAAGAAATAGAGATGCGAAATAGAAGACAAACAAGCTCACAAAATCTTTTGATTCTAAAAGTAATGCTTTTTGTGTTGCATTTAATTTAGAAAATAATTATTTTAAGGATGATTGGGTTATTGACTCTAGTGCTACACAATAGATGTTTTAAAAGAAGTAACAATTTGAATCATTAAATAAAAGTAGTGTAGAAAAACCATATTTGGGAAACAATAGTAATTTAGAAGTTAAAGGATCTAGAAATGTCCAAGTTGATAATGTTGTATTTAAAAATGTGAAGCTAGTTCTTGAATTGAAAACAAATCTTCTTTCTATATCTAAAATGGAAAATCAAGGGTATAAAATAGAGTTCTACAATGACAAATGTTTTTAATAGAGATAAACAGGTTTTACAAGGACTTGAAATCCAAAGTTTTACAGACCAAGGCCAGAAGCCAAAAAGACACTAAACACAAGTGAAATAGGGGATAAATCCCACACAAATCCAACGCCAAAAAACAACATGAAAAGACCCAAAAAAGTAGAAAAAAGAACTCAACTGAGAGAGTGTGCTAGTTCATTGTTATTTTGAATAATCTTCTTGTTGATTTTATCTAGATCCTCCATAATGAATCTAGAGGTATCATGGTCTTGGCTCTGGGTGTTGGTCCTAGTACTGGGACCCGAACTAGTCTTCCCACCAGCAACACTTTGCCCACCCTCTGAAGCATTCTTTCTTTGTTTTTCCCCCAAGGGAGGTTCATTGGCTATGGATCTGGTTCTATAGTCGGCCATCATGGCATTTATTTTCTCCAAACCCTCAACACTATTACTCATCACCTCCTTGCTGATTTCCACAAAATTATTCAGGTTGTCTTTGATGTCATTCAAATACTCCTCCAACTTATTAATTTTGCACTCGTGGAAGATCTTCATAGTTTCAACATCCTGAGATATCTTTTGAATCATGCTCATGATTTTCTTAGTTTTACTAGGCTCAGGGGAGTCCGTGAATGTTTTAGTAATTCCATTAATTCCATCTTTTAGAGTTGCAATTTCCTTTTCCACCTAGTTCCAACATTTTTTGTAGCCTCTCGTGACCTCCAAAATCAGGTCTTTCAGCTTCTTCTCCCACTTTTTCTCCCCTTCTTTCTCCTTATTCACAGTCCCCTATTTCTCGTTATCCACATTGATGGGAATGTCTAACCTAATTGCGTGCTCCTTGCCTTTGGACCCACTTGACTTGGTCAATTTTTTTTTCTTTCTGATGGGGGTCTCCAGGTGATGCATTTTCCTACTACTGGATTTAAATTTGCTTGTTGCCCAACTTGGAGGGTTGTTTTTTCTACTATTGTTAGTTGTTGGGGTCACCATAGGCTCCCCTTATTTCTTTGGTCTATACTCAAAGTCCTTTGAATCCTTGATACAATACCAATCCAGTGTAGTGCCACTGCCATCGTCTTCCATCTTCGCGTCTCTATGTCAGAAACAAACTACACCTTAGGGTTAGAAGAAGAAATGTGGATTTTATCCATGGGGGAGGGTTTCAATTCATGGGCTTTGGCATACTCCATGATTAACATGATAAGCCCCTCATGAAGCACCAGATTATCCTAGTTCTCAGCATGTTTTGCTAAACTATTTTCTAAGGACAAAAGTAAATAGAAGGGGATGAAAATAATTTTACCATGCCTAAAGTGATTTAAGATTATAAAATGATACAAGAAAATACTAATATATCTGCCATCAAGAATGATATACCTCATGATGAATTCTTCCATGTCATCTTAGAGGGAATTCAGATCTTTCCTATTATAGCCATTGTCTGCCATTTTTGTCACCCTCTGCCATTCATTTTCCTTATAAAAAAAAATAGCAATGGTCTCCTCACCCGACTTCCTCTCTCTATTAAATTTCCTGCCCTCCATTTCAAGAACCAGGGTTTCGTCTACCTGGTATTCCACCCCATACACACCCAACACACCCTTATTCCATCCTTTGACAAAGCTTTCAGTAACCAGGGGAGAGTTACCATGAAGTCTCTCCAGATAGGGAACCATCCGACCTTCAGAGATTTCCTCCCAGACCTTCTTATTTTTTGCCACTTATCATAGGTCGTGGGTTAATAGCTATTCTTGTCCCCTCCCATTCTGTTACTCAGGCACTCTAGGAAGCAACGCTTGAGATGCAAAACTAGAAACATGGTGAGCTAAATGTTCTAGAGCTTCTCAAAGTGGTAATAATTTCAAATACCATCCCAACGACTCCCATCCCATCATAATCTTTCAACATTTAAGTCATTTTTAAGGCCAAAGATATCGACATCATTTCTTGTCAAGTTGTACAGAGTTTTGGGGAAGGTTTCCCTTCCCCTCCACCATTTAATCGCCATGTTATTAACAACCAAGTTGGCAACATGATCCACCGGTTTATTTCCTTCCCAAAAAACGTACGAAATCTTGAACTCCTCTAGGCCAACAATCATTTTAAGGCAATCCTTAATTGGGTTTAAAATAGTCCAGCTAGGCTCAGTCCTACCCCTGATGCAGTTCACAATATTTAGTGACTCACTTTCCAACTAGACCCATCTAAAGCCTTCCTTGCTCGCCATGTGTAGTCCTATGTAGGTAGCGATGGTCTCTGCATAATGGTTAGTCTGGGTGCCCAAAGGGAGTGCCACTGCAGAGACCAGCAAACCCAAATGATTCCTCGCCACTCTCTCACAACCTGTTAGCCCAGGATTTCCTTTGGCCACCCCATCAATATTGCTTTTGATCCACCCTTGAGGGGGTGGATGCCAAGCCACATCCACTATGTTTTGTTTTATTTTATATATTAGAACAGATATATCCCAACAAATCTACCATCTTCTGATAGTATCCCATTCCTCTTGGTTAGAGTCAAGTGGGTGATCATTTTTCCTACCAGGGCAATAATTAAGAAAGTTTTCCTTAATAACATTCCTTATTCTGATTGCCACCACTTGAGTAGTGGACTCCATATATCTGAAAACCCTATTATTTCTTTCCTTCCATATACTCCAAGAAATATGAGGAAGGGATAAGTTCCACAAAATACCAATCGCCTAGTTTCCGTAGGTGCACTTCCATTGGCACCAAAAGTTTTGTATAAAATCAGGTGGGACCCAACAAAAATTCCATAAATTGAGAAAGAAAGCCCAAATATCCCTAGAAAATGAACAATGTAAGAGCAAATGACTAGTATTTTCAACATCTTCTTTACATAAAAAACATCTATTAGTGATGGGGATCCCACATTTACACAGATTATCAGTGGTAGAAATCTTGTTTTACATGAACGACCAGAAGAATATATTAATTTTGGGAATTAAGAGTTTATTCCAAACTCCTGCCCAAAAGGGGGTAGGAGTAAAAGACCTGATAATGATCCTGAAAGCACCTGCCACCACGAAATGCCCAGAAGTAGATCCATTCCAAATGTTCGAGTCATCCACCTAAGAGGAGGGGATGAGGATCAAATTTAGCCAAGATTGCAAAGGCTCCAAGGAAGCATCAAATCTGCTAAGGTCAATCCAACCTCCATCACTGATATAATTTGCCACCCAGGTTCCAATCAAACTAGTACATTTTTCTTTGAATTGAGAATCCCACAACGATTCAGATAACGAACCCTCTCCCTTCCACCAATCTTCCTAAAAACTTATATTTCTCCCATTCCCTAGCACCCATCGACATCCCTAATTGATAATGAGGTTGGAGTTGAAGAAGTTGTTCCACAGATCAAAATCTGAAGTTAGGAGGGTTTAATTTTCCAGCATCCTTTGGAAACCATGAATTTTGTATTTGTCCTTGAAGATATAAGTCCATTCATTGTTCTCTTTTAAACATCTCCAAAGTTCTTTGGTCATTAAAGCCCTATTGAAATCTCTCAAATGCCTAATATCCAGACCTCCCCTATTTTTGGGTAAGAAGACTTGATCCCACGCAACTAAATGGAGCCTATTCTTAGATTCAGTTCCTGACCAAAGAAAATGCTTCTGTATTCATTCCATTCTATTAGAAAATTTGGCAGGGATTTTTTAAGAGACTCGTAGCATAGACTAGAAGATTCTAAAGTGAAGCCTTGATTAACTGAAGTTTACCAACTTGACTTAACAAAGCCCCTTTCCAACCAGCTAACTTATTTTGGAATTTATCAATCAGACTAGACCAAAAGGAATTCGGAGTGGGCCCCACACATAGGGGCATGCCCAAATACGTATCTGAGAGGGCACCCATCTTACAACCCAAAATATTGGCAATCTTCATTTTTCTATGCTCAGGGGTATTCATGAAAAAATGGAGCTTTTAGAAAGTTGACTTTTTCCCCAGTTCCTTTCTCCTAAGTATCTAGGATAACTTTTAGAGATTTTTCTTCTTTAATCGATCTTCCCCCCATCAACAAGGTATCATCAACAAATTGTTGGTTGGAGCAGATAGTAGCTTGGGAAGATGGCCACAAACCCAAAAAATTGCTCTTTTTGATTTCTCTTTGGATAACTTTTTTGAAAGCTTCACTCATCAGAATAAAAGGGAAAGCAGAGAGAGGATCCCCCTGTATAATACCCATTGACGCCGAGAAGAAACTAGATGTAGAGCCATTGATCAGAACTAAAAGTTTAGGAGTGGACACACACTGATTAACAAGCTGGATGAACTGATTACTAAAGCTAAAGGATCGAAGCACTTTAAAAAAAATTTCCAATTGACTCGATCATAAGCCTTGAGAAGATCCAACTTTAATCAAATATGTCAATGATAATTATAGAGTGAGTGCAATTGGTAAAATGGATGATGGATTATATAAGTTTTAGGAATTTACTTCTCAATGTTGAGATGAGCATATGTGTGCTATTGCCCAATATGATGATATGTATAGGTTATGGTATGAGAAAATTTGTAAGGAGGTTAAATAGTGGAACAACTT
Source organism: Cryptomeria japonica (assembly GCF_030272615.1). Classification (NCBI taxonomy): domain Eukaryota; kingdom Viridiplantae; phylum Streptophyta; class Pinopsida; order Cupressales; family Cupressaceae; genus Cryptomeria; species Cryptomeria japonica. Next base: position 521,391,972 of record NC_081415.1, read on the forward strand.
CCTACAATAACCTTGAGAGGAGGGTAATGCAAAAGATTTTACAAATCATTACAACGATTACAAAAACTTAACAAAAATAAACACAATATCATGCATACCACAACATATTGATTTATGTGGGGAAAATGCTTTTGGGAGAAAAACCCCACACTCCAAAAGCAACTTAATACATTATTCAACAATCAATAACAGATAACAATATACTTGCAGAACAAATAACAATATACTTGCACTTGGAAAACCCTAGCAACCATGTTCTTCATGAGGGACTTATCATCCTTATCATGGAACATGCCAAATCCCTTGAAATTGTGCCCCCGCTTACCGAGATTGGTCTATAGAAAGAGGTCCAAGATGTCTCTAACTTGGAGATGGACATGGATGATAATGGGATTTATGTTGATGACCTTGAATATGAACCTACAGATAAAAAGGAAAATATGGTCACTTCTGAGATGCTCGACAACAAAAACCCCCCAGATGGGCAACTAGTAAATACAAAACAAGCCAATCTCCAAGGCTGAACCCCTCACCAAAAAGAAAAAGTTGTCAGCAAAAGATCATAGCCCGAAGATTACAAACCAAGGGATTAAACTGGACATCCCTATCAATGTCCAGAAAGATAATCAGGGGAAAGATGGTAGTCTGATGAATCTTGTCATGGAAGCAACCAGAAGCCAAAAGTGCTGCTGGGAATGGCTTGAGCACGAAATTGACACCCTCAAGACAAGGGTTAAGGAAATAATTGACATTTTCCCCACTTCTCCTGAACACAACAAGCTAAAAAAACTCATGATCATGACTCAAAAAGTCTCTCAGAATGTTGAGGTCATGAAATGTAATCATGAACAAAGGATTGATAAGGTGGAACAATCCATGGCTGAGATTAAGAAAAATCTCAAGAATCTAGTCGACATTAGTAAAGAAGCCATGAAAAACAATATTGAGGGGCTTGAAAAGATTAACGAGATGGTTGTTGATTACAGATCCTTCCACAGTGACCCGGTGAAAGATCTTGGAGGAGATGATGTGGCTGCTGGAGACAACAAAACCACTAGACCCAGTTCGAGAACCAGGAGCAGAAGCAGCAACAAGGGTACCTCTAGATTCATCATGGAGGAACTTGAGGAAATCAACAGGATTTCCATCCAAAAGAACAAGGATCTGGTGCTCTCACTCATCTGAGAGTTTTTTTTCTTTAGCTTGTCTATTTTTTTTGTCTCTGTTTCTGTTCGAGGTTGATCCCCTGTTTTCCTGTTGTTTCTTGTCGGATTGGCTATTGGCCGGACGTTGTGAAAATTTAGGTTTCGAGTCCTTGTAAAACTCGTTTACCATTATCAAAAACCATATACTTGTAGAGAAATCTATTCACAAGAGTACCACTAACCAGAGACTCCAAGGTAACTCAATAGCGATAAGACTCTTACACACAACCTCTATCTCGCGCACCTCATAAATAGGAGATACAATACAAGAAATTATCAAATGGTATTACAAAACCATGGCCTAAAACCAACCAATCAAGTAGAGACAACCTTATCTCCATTATAGATGCCCTATGACATGTCAAAACACACATCAACACATGTTCCTCCCTTTTACACCTCATTTATGTGTTCGATGCAATTTATATTTCCTATTTGAAGAGTCCAAACTTTTGAAGGCCATAACTTGTGAACCGTGTGTCCAATTGACGAACTGTTTGAAGCGTCGAAAAGATTGTTAAATTATCTATTAGTTCATAAATGGATATCATTTACACCCACTTATTAGGGTATTTCAGATCCTCTAAAGTCCTCAAAATTAATTTTAAAACCTTTCATCACACCCTATAAAAATAGAAACTTTAATATCTTTAAAACTAGATATGATCTTCCGACAAAAGTTTACCAACATGCTCATCCAGCCAGCCAGAAGCTTCAGGGAGAATTTCACACTATTTAATGCTCAAACGGAAAGTTACTATAAATAGTAACCTCATGTTAATGCAAGGTTGAGACACCATTTTCCCAACACAATTAGGTCATGTCAACTATCAAAGCCTCAAGTTTATAGAGAAACTACATATGGTATATGGGCCTACAAAAATATCACCTAGACATAAGGTATGTGAAGGATATGCAATGGGAAAGAAACATGTGGAAAGTTTCCCACAAGGAAAATAATGGAGGGAAAAAACTCCTTTACATTTGGTTCATATTAATGTAATGGGTCCTTTTACAATACCTTCAATTGGAGAATCAAGGAATGTTCTCACTTTTATAGATGATTATACTAGAATAATTTGGGTATACTTTCTACAAAAGAAGGATAAAGTGTTTCATACTTGTTTAAAGAGTTTAAAGTTTTTACTAGAAAAAAAAGTGGAAGATCTCTCAAAATAATAAGAACAGATAGAGGTATTGAATATATGAACAAATCTTTCATAAAATTTGTAAACAATATGGTATAAAGAAGGAATCATCTGTTTGTTACTCGCTCCAACAAAATAGGGTTGCAAAAGAAAGAATAGAAATATAATAGAAATGGCTAGATGCATGCTACACTTTAGAAGTATTGAAGTTAAATTTTGAGTTGAATCAATTCACACTATAGTATATATTTTAAATAGAAAACCTACAATAGAAGAGGCATGGAGTGGTAGAAAGCCTAAAGTATCTCATTTTCAAATTTTTGGATGTAATTCTTATGCTCACATTCCTGATGGAAAAAGGAGCAAGTTAGAGAGGAAGAGTGAGAAGTACATAATGGTGAGGTATAGTGAGGAGTCAAAAGGATATAGGTTATATAGTCCTAAAACAAAGGAAATTCATATCAAAGGGGATGTATGGTTTGATGAAAATATTGAAAGTGATAATCCTCCTATATTATCCTCTCCAATTTTTATTGAAGAAAATAAATCTAATCAAGCTAATAGTTCAAATCAAAGTGTGTCATCTTATGTAGGAAAAGAGGAAACACAAGCTAAAGAATCAAGTGAAAGTGATGGTGAAAACACAAGGAAGTCTAGAAGCATTCAAGAAATTTACAACAATAAGGCCCTAAGAATTTTTTTGCTAACTATGCTCTTTTGGATAAAGTAATCTAGGTTGACACTCCATGTACATATGAGGAAGCAAAGGGAAAATATGAATAGGAAGCAACTATGTAAGATGACTGCAACTCTTTGATGAAAAATGGAACATGGGAATCGACAACACTTCCAAAAAGAAAAAATGTGGTTGGTTGCAAATGGACCTATAGAACAAAGTTCACGTCAAATGGAGCTATTGGAAAACAAAAAGAAAGGCTAGTAGCTAAATATTTCTCACAAACAAAAGGTATCGGCTATATTGAAACCTTTTCTCTAGTTACTAAAATGACTTCCATTGTTCAATAGTTGTTTTAGTTGCAAAATTTGGTTCAAAATTTTTTCAAATGGATGTAAGAAGTGCATTTCTACAATGGTGATTCAAAAAAATAAAATTATATGCAATAACCACCAAGATTTGTTAAAGTTGGTGATGAGCATTTAGTATGTAGATTAAAAAAATTACTATATGGTCTTAAGCAAGCTCCAAGGGCATGGTACTAAAAAATAGATGAGTACTTTATAGGAGAAGGGTTTAAAAGAAGCAAAGTTGATCCAGATGTCTATGTAAATCATGTTGATGGTAATTGTTATTATTGTATTATATGTAGATGATTTGATCATTATAGGAGATCACATAAAGTTTATTGAAAGTACTACCAAGGAACAACTTAAACAATCTTTTGAAACAACCGATTTGAGATTAATGCACTATTTCTTAGGCATGCAAGTTTGCCAAGAAGAAGGAAGGCTCATTCTTTCTCAAATAAAATATGCTCTTGATGTAATAAGGAAATTTAATATGAATTATTGTAAACTATCTAATACACCATAAGAAGTTGGATTAAAATTGAGTGCTACCTAGATACTCAAAAGAAGGTAGATGGAAAATTATATAGGCAACTGGTTGGGCGCAAGTCTTTTGTATCTTACTATAAGTTGATCAGATATTTCATATGTAGTTGGTATTGTATCCAGGTACATGATAGATCCACACATTGAACTTCAGAAAGAAGTTAAAAAAATATTAAAATACATTAAGGGTACTTATTATCTTGTCATTGAATACAAATATGGAGGAGAGCTTACTCTATTTGGATCTTGATGCAGTCAAGGTAGGGAGATCTAATGAAAGACATCCCTGCCTTGCAACCTACAACACAAAACACCATGCAAGATACCAGCAACCGGTAACATAACACAAGATATAACCAGTAAACAGATAAAGAGCAACCCTAACTAGTAGAAGTAACACATGATATAACTGGTAACCAGATAAATCAATCATTACAACCATTCAATGAATTACATATGCCTTCAATAGCTACACATGGTGGACCATAACCCAGGATTAGAAAACAATCCTTATAACACAAATCTAAGATTCGCAGATCTTGTGCCTGACAAATGGGCCTCCAGTAACAATCTGCATTGTCTTGCATTGATCTGGACCTGAATCCTTCTAGACTTTAGTCCCCCCAAACCAGAATCTCTCCAAAAATTACATCTTTGATAAATCTCTTCTTCCTCGGACTTTTGTCCTCTAAAATGAATCTCAAAACTTCTCTTTATACCATCCATAAGCAATAACAACTTGATCAAGTAGGCGAAAGACCAACCGGTTCAAGATGAAACGTATAAACAATAACATGTCGACCCAAATCACCAAGAACATCTTCAAATGCATAGAACTTCACGCGGTCCTCTGAAAACAATGGACAAGGAACAAAACAACATCGCTCAACGATCCACAAGTTACGAAAACCACCCACAACCTGATTCATCTTCTCTTTACTCACTGCAAGACCAATTAGTAAGAACATACCAACACCAAACCAATACCAGAATTGATATCTCACCGAAATCAAATCCAAATGCCATGAATCTTGAATATGATAAAGACAATGAACTCAAGGTGATAAATCCAAATCCACAATGCTAAACTCTCAAACATGAAGAAATGCAACAATCTCCAAGCAATTCCACTGTAAATGGATCCAACTGGTTTGAACTACTCCGGTGCTCATGTATCAGATATACAGATTTTGATTAATTCAGGTAAAACCGATGATAGAAAATTAGTATAGTGATACATATTTCATCTTGGATTGGGACCAATTTCTTAGAGCAATAAGAAGCAATCAACAATGTCACTATCATCAACAAAGGTTGAATATATTAATTCATCAAAGGCATCTCAAGAAGCATTATGGCTTAGAATACTACTTGAAGAAACATATCATCCATAAGATTTACCCATGCTATAATATTTTGTGATAATCAAAGCATTATTAAGTGAGCAAAAAATCTTGTATATCATGCTATATCTAAGAATATAGAAATGCATCATCATTTTGTTGGTGACCTGATTGAATGTCAAGTTGTGGAGCTACAACTTTTCTGGAATAGAGAATCAAATTGTAGAGATATTTATGAAAGAATTGCCTATTGTAAAAATTTTCAAACTTAGAGGCTTGTTACATCTCAAGGAAGTCACTATTCTCTCCAAATAAATATTATGGGGGGTGGAAATAATGTTTATTTAACTAAAGCGATGGAGTAGGTATGCCATTAATTATAGAGCTCTCCAACACTGTATCCTCCAAATTTATTTTGAAGCTTCTGCCTTCTAGATAATTCCCGCACCAACCTCCAGCTCATTATATATAGTATCTTCTAGAGATCTCTAAGAGATCTATAAATACAAAATCTTGGCGTCCAATATGTATGTAAGAGAGTATAACAACATACTACTATATAATTGTATGTAAATAATAGAATTTCTAATTGTGTTAAGCTATTCTATTTTTTCTTGTTCTATTTTTTTACTATCATTTTGTCTATTTAATATCAGGCTTTGCCCTTTGGAAGCTCTATTTTTATTGTTGTCTCTATTCTTTTTGGTGACCCTTCTATTAAGGGAATGACACTTCTGGGCTTGGCTTCCTAGAAGATGTTTAAGTCACTACCTTGTTTTCTCTTGCGAGTGTTTTATTTTCTCTTATCGGGTCCTTGCTTGATAGGTTTCTTGGGTAGTCAACTAGATTGAGGGATTTTTATTATAGCATTCATTTATTACTTCTTGTTCATTCCTTCTTTGTGCTTGAGTGTGTTCTTCAAGCTTACTTTCTCTTTGGTTAGAGGGGTTAGAATTTTTTTGGGTTATGGAGCATTGTGTGGCCTTGCCTCTTTGCTTTCTATTTAGAACATCCATTGGCTAGGTTTTTTATTGTATCTTTCTCCTAGTGGTCCCCTTTGTTGGATTTGAGTTACTTCCCTATGCTTCTAGCACTCAATTTTTTTTGTTGGGAAAATGTTGTTGGGTTTTTGGTAAGATATTTCGAGGGCTTATCTCAATGCTTGTTGGTATCCTCTAAATCTATTCACCCATTTTTTGGTTGGCCTCTTTAATTTTCTTTACTTCTTTTGGTTTATATATTATTTAGTTTTAGATAGATTCTTCTTTAAAGGGGAATTTGTTGCCCTACCCCATTTTTATTCGCCTATGTACTCTTTTGGGATTTCATCTTTGGTCTAGTGGTGCTTGTCGAATGTTACTATACGATCATTTTTTTATCATAGCCCTAGCTTGTGGGCTACTTTAGTTGGGTTTGTGGGGAATTCTGGGATCTTTTCAATTAGGGCTCTTGTTGAAAATTTTCTCCTTCACTCTTGTTGAGAATTCTCTATAGGTGGAGTTTTGTTTTTTTGGTAGTGATGGTTAGTGTTTCTTTGGCCATCTTTCTATTGTGGCCTTTCTTTCCTCTCATGGTTGTTCTCCTAGAAAGAGATTCAGTTCCTATTGTTCTTTGTGCTGCTTTATTGGTTTTCAAGTGTTGTTGAAATGTGAGGGTCTTGCTTGGACTTGGGTTTCTTAAAGGGGATTCTACCAAAAGTCCACTTATTTTGTCAATTAATAGTCCTAGAGAGGTAGATTATGCAAAGCATGTTTGGTATTGCAAGTCCTTTAGAGTTCAACTATGTAATTAGTATTTATCCTGAGGTCCTATTGAAGGGGAATTTTTAGTAGATCTTATTTCTTTTGATCCTATGGAGGTGGCTTCCAATCAGATCTTGTTGGATTATTGTCTCTACGAAGGTTCTTTTTCCTCTTAGAAAGGCTAGCTTATTTATTTTCCTCATACTATATTAGCTACTACTTTTATTCTCTTCTAGACTCAACTATTATTTAGTTTTGTTTTTTTATTCTCTTTGTTGTCCATTTCCCTATTTTTGAATGTCTAGGTTCATATTATTTCTATTGGGAAAATGTTATGGGGTACCTTTCAAAACCCACTAGTTAAGTCTTCTCCTCTTGTCTTAGCTAAAAGCTGCATTTTTTTCTTTATTGTCTTGGGGAACTAAGTTTCCCCACCTCATATTTGAGAATGTCTCTATTCTTGATGTTATTGCTACAATATTTTAGAAACCCTTTCAAAAACCATTGGTAATAAAAATGAAGGTTTATAACACTAGGTTGAGACTCTTGTCTCCCACTAGTTTGTTGCTCTAATTAAAAGCTTCTCATTTTTAAAAAAGAGTACATTTGATTTTGGGCTTTGTGTAATCTCACTTCTTACTTGATCCATCTCTTCCATCTTGAATGATGTTATGTAAAAGGTTTCGTGACATATAACCCCACTAAAAAGTAATATTCAACCAAAAGTTAAGATTTAAATTTTAAAAAAATAGTGGTGATTAAGCTAAAATTAGAACCTAAAAATGATACTAAAATCTTAGAGAGCTGAGAATTAAAAATACCAGCTTAACAATTATAGTAATATTATATTTTTAAATTTATAGATATAGTAAATGAGATATTTTTCTAATAGAAGATAAATACAAATTTGAGAGAAAATTATATAATGTAGTTATTATGATAATGTAAACTAATAAAATTTTAATGAGTAAAATTATATATATTCTTTGAACTAATTTATTTAAGTATGAGGATTAGAATATTGAATAATAATACTACAAGATTATATAGTAAACAATCAAATGTTTTTTTTTTTTGTTACTAATGTAAAGAGTTATATTATCTACCCTAAATACATTTGACTTAACAAAAAAAGTTTTTATTGTGAGATTTAAATCCCCCATTTTTCACCATTAAAAAAGTGATGTTAGCTAAAACTTTATAGATAAATACTTTAAAAAAATATCTATGAGCCTAGAGTAGCTACATTATGAATTCTTAAATGTTGATTATGATTTTTTAATTTCTATATTAATATTTGATTATTTATATATAATAATAATAATAATAATTGATATTATATCTTTATTTAATATAAATTATAGTAAAAAATTATTAATATTATTTTAAATTATAAATATATCTTGAAACATTAAAATTATAAATAATTACATAATCCTTATATATATAAAATTGTCTTAAGACACTTAAAAGATATCAATCTTATGTATAAAAAATAATTTAAGATTCCATACTAAGAGATTTATTAATGAAATGTACAAAATTTAAAAGGAATACATCTTAGAAAGAGAAAATTCAAATATATAATTTATATTTTAATCAAAATAAATTGTTGCTTTTAATTTATATGATATTATTGACTATGGGGGATTGAAAGTATCTCTATATAAAATCCATTTTTTTCAAAGTATAAAGATAAGGATGAAGATAGGGAATAATAATAATCCATTTTTTTCACAATGATAAAAGACAAAGATGAAAACAAAGAATAATAATTATGTAGTATTAATAAGAATATATTAAAATATAATAATTTATTAATAATTAAATATTACAATTTTAAGCAAGATTGTAATTTTAAGATGGATAATGAACAAATATGATATCTTATATTTTTTATTTTTCATACCTTTTCACCAATGCAAACAATAAACTTTAAAATTTTAAAATAAAATTAATTCAAAATATTATTAATTCAAAACACTCACTTTATAATCTTCCCAGTTCAAAAATTAAAAATTAATAAATCTTATATTTTGAAAAATTTATGTAAAAGATGTCAATGTATATCATATTTGTTCATTATTCCACTTAATTTTTTTTATATTATCATATTATAATTAATATTGAACCATTATTATATTATGATATTTTTTGTCATACTAAATCATTTGTATATATGATTATGCAATTACATTTTAATATATTCTTATTATTATATTTCTATATTTGTATTAAACTCTATAAAAAAGCAAAAATCTTTGAAGACTAAATTATTATTATTATTATTATATTATCAAAACATTATATTTGTTCTTATTCTTATCTTTGAAAAAAATATAGATTTTCTTACACTTTCAATCCCCATTCTCCATGTACTCCATATTCCCATTGTAATACGAGTAGTAACATAAAATCTAAAGATATTAAATTAAATTTATTTCCACACTTTCCATCATAATAAAATTAATTATTTCCATCAAAATAAATAAGTTTTTATACAATCAAATGAACTCTCACGGCTAAGACATAAAGATGAAAAGATATTAAATTAAATTTATTTCTAACAATTTTTTTAATAATAAACAATTCATTTCCATCCATAACAATAAATTCTTATACAATAAAATGAACTCTCAAAAACTCGAAACATAAAGATGGAAGAAATAAATTCTTATATAATAAAATGAACTGTCAAGACTCAAACATAAAATTAAAGGCACACAAAGGTAATACTCCTGCCTCTCTCATGCCTCCTACTTACAGAGTATTTCGAGCCCCTTTTGTAAGGCAATTCAAATTATCAAAGACATTTTAGCAATTCAAACCTTCAAGAGGACTTCACAATTATAAACTCTACAACGGATAACCGACTAGTGTGACTATATACAAAAATAAAATGATCTCTAAATGCAATCTTCCTGTACGCCAGATTGCTTATTATGCTATACTAAATAATCACATCACAAATCTCACACTAATCAGATCCTATAGAGTTTGATTTGTTCATACTCAAGTCCCAAGCTTTTAATATCGTTATCCAGTTTTGGCTTAAGAAACTTTCCCCAATTGTATTCCCTATATTTGGGAGGATTCTCTTCACTCACCAATTCCTCCAGAGGCTTCATCATCGCATCGTGGGAAGGAATCAAGAAAAATGGAATAGACATGCGTCTTCGGCTATCGTTCACCACAACTCTATGCTCTATGCTCTCGTACCTATCATTACTCCACACCTGACATGCCATTCAAACAATCATTCAAGCAAACACAAATATACCTGCTCTTTGCAATCATTAATTCAGTTCATTGGCAATTGAAGCAATTCAATTATTCTTTTAATGATTTTTTTAATGATTTTGAATTCGATTGTGTGAAAAAAATTTATCATCAAGTTTTGAATCACATTCTGTGATTTATCATCAATTCTTTCCAACTCTCATCTTGATGATAAATCAGAAAATGTGATTAGAAACATTGATGATAAATTTTTTTCACACAATAGAATCCAAAAGCATTAAAAAAATTATAACATAAATTGTAAAAATCTGCAATTCAATTACCTGAATGCAGTCCCCAACATTGACTACAAAAGAATTGGGCATGGGTGCAGCAGGCACCCACTGCCCATTTTCCCTGCAATTCACCTCTAATCCTCCCACCTCATCTTGGTAAAGAAGGGTGAGTGCTCCAAAATCCGTGTGTCTACCCACACCCAGTGCAAGCTCAGGGTTCGGGCATTCCGGGTAACTAATAAGCCGTGCAATACTCAGATCATCTTTGAAATATTCATTCAGGCGAGTATCAGATAAGCCAAGGCTCCGAGCTATCAATTCTAGTACCCTCAAAGATAACTCCCTCGCAGCCTCGGCATAGGCCACGCAAGTTTGTCTGCAACATTTTTCCAGAGGACATAAATCAAATATATATTCGACGTTAGATAGCTTTAAATTATATATTAAACAACATATTAAGTTTAGAAGATGTTATTCAATTCTGAATGTTTAACACTTTTAAGTCTAAATATATATTTTTAATGTAACAACATATTATGTTTAAAAAATATCAATCAACTCTAATCAGTATTTAACACTTTTAAATCCAGAAATTGAAACTTAATGTGTATAAATGATTTAAACAGTTCCAAAAAAACAAACAAAGACGCAACCTGAAATCCTGATAGCCTTCTGGCCAGCGGTTTTGGAGGGTGTAGATAGCTTTGTCATGCAGATCATCAGATGTGGGCAACAGGATTCCCTCCCGCGGCACAAAGTCGAACACTTCTTTCCAATCCCTCGCATTTTTTGTGAACTCAGTATTAAAGTAGCCCAAGAAGTTTTCATCATCCCTGTATACTCGTCTCTTTTCTTCGAGAGCCAACGAGAAGAAATCTGCTGTGGCGGATTTGAGGCGCTGCAGAAGATGATCTGGAAAGCCGTGGTTGACGAGGTGGAAGAAACCCCAGTCTCTGCACGCCTTTTCCACATCCTCTGCAGAGCTTTTTTCCATGTCTATGACGGGGATTCTGAGAATAATTTCAGGGGGACCGGAGAAACGCTTGGGACGATGCTCTTCGCTAAGAATAAAACTCTCTTCGAATTGCAGAACTTCGTTGATTTCGCCCGTACCGCGTCCCATTGTTCAGAATTTCTTATTTTTCCCGGTGTGGCGCTTTGTTTTATCGCTGTTTAGATTAAATGCTAGTGGAGTGGAGGGATGGTTTATATAGATTTTGCGTACATTAAAACATAGAACGTATGGATAGAAACACATTAAAATAGAAACACACAGCCGGGGATTATGTTTATCCAGCCAGTGCATGATTGGAAATGTCTATCCAGTCAATGTGATGATGAGAAATATCTATCCAGCCACAGCGATGACAGGAAATGTCCAGTCAACGTGATGATGAGAAATGTTTATCCAGCCGATAAATAGCATCCGATAAGATTTTTATTTTCTTTTCATTTATTTAATAAATGTACAAAAAAAGGTCCTCTGAGGGGCTATTTAATTGGCTAGAATGATGCATCATTGAATTCTGTATGCTATTACATAAAATTTAAAATGATATAATCTATGGAGGAGGCATCTAGATGTGCCTGAGTTCAAATCTTCAATAATATTATAAATTAAAATTTTAATATTATTATATTATTTGATTTATTAATGTGATGAGTAGTGGAAGCGTAAATTTTAAAGCATGATTTATATATTAATTAATAAAAAAATCTTATACATTAATTAACATTGAAGTCAATTATTATAGTACCTTTCCATAGATTTGTGCACAACCTTCATCACCAAACTTGACTTATCCTCCATTCCACTTCTTAAGGTAATGAAGTTTCGTTTGTCACCAGTCATGTTATGGGAACAACCACTATCAATCACCCAAGCATTTTTTTCTTCTTTTGCATAAAAGGTAGTCCATACAACAATTGACTTTTCATTGTCTTTCTTAGCTTGTAAGGTACCAAACTTCTTATATTTTATGATATCACCCAATTTTTCACTAACATTCAAGATCATGATGAGTGTTTCATCAAATTCGAATCATCATCATCCTCATCTTTCAAAGAAAAACTGGTTTCCTTGAAATAAAGACTTCTTTTGATATTCTCTCCTTTATTGCTATCTTTTGATTCTCTAAAAGTACATTTAAAGGCAAAATGACCAATTCTCCCATAATTAAAACATTTGAAAGGTAACTTACCTTTGTACTTTTTGGTGCCCTTATTCAGTCTTCTCACAATGTTTTCTTGTACTTCATCAAAGCCATTTAATTGATCAACAACTTCATCTTCTACCTCCTTATTGAATTTGAATGTAACTTCCTTCTTTGCAACATCTTTGTCAAACTCTCACATCTCAAAGGAAGTTAGAGAACCATATAGTTGATCAATTGAATATTTATTCAAGTAATTACTTTCGTTAATAGTAAACATGTTATCACTACAAGTTTTAGGAAGAGATCGAAGCACTTATTTCAAAACCTTATCTTCTTTTAATTCTCCAGCAATACTTGTGATGCTATTTACCACTTCATCCACCCAAAGCATATAACTATAAAAATATTCATCCTCTTACATCCTCAAATTCTCAAATTTTCTCCTAAAGGTTTGCATCTTGATTTTCTTTAGTAAATAATTTGCTTCACAAATACTGTTAAGTTTTTCCCAAATTTAATTAGTAGTAGCGCAATGCATCACCTTCATAAGATTTGAATCTCCTAAACCACTCAAGATTGCATTTCTTTATTTACCATTGTTTTCATACAACTTAATCTCAACCAAATCTATTGGAGTAGTAGGAGTCGTATAACCATCCTTGACTGGGTTCCAAGCTCAAAACCCTAAAGAGGATAGATATTCTTCCATTATTATCTTCCAAAAAGTTTCGTTTGTGAGATTCATGTTGTTCCATCTTAAACCTTCTTAAAAAACTTAAGGTACTTTTGAGGATCTTGGCTTTGATACTAATTATTAAAAATGCCAAATACAGAGAGGGGGGTGAAACAGTATCTACAAAACTTAAGCTCTTCAACTCAATTCAAAGTGAAAACCATTAAAAAAATTATCAACAATGAAACATAAAGACATGAATACAAATGCACAATAGAACATTAGATTTACATGGAAGACCCAACAAGGTAGAAAATATGATGAGAAATTGCTTGGATCTATTGCTAAATTTCAACCTCACAAATAAGAACAAGATTACAATTTGTTTTAACACTCACTAACTAAGGAATCACACTACTCCTTGAAGGACTTGTTGAAGAGGTCCACTACCACAAAGCAAGATACAAGTATCTACTAAAGAGATTCACTATCTCAAAGTAGGAGATATGAAAATTTGAATTATAATGAATAAGCCTTTATTTCATAACTTCCAACAATCTCCCGAGGATGTAGCTAATCTTGACATATTTCCTTACGAAACCATTAAGCAACTAGATTTAGGATTTCCTTTACACACTTTTATTTAACCATAGTTCACATCACACAATCTGCACATGTTGTAGCTTATAAGATCTACTAAATATATTCTCCACAATCAAGGAAAATATCAAATTTGGTTGACCAAAATAAAAGACAAGAAGTAGCCCCAACAAGTCAACCTCAAAATATATTTATGGTGAAAGAGGTACAAACTAGGACATAGAGTGGATCAAAAACAATGTATTATATCTTTCTATGTAGGCCCAAATATCAAATATACTAGCGCACATCTTTCCAAGTCAACAATAGGCCAACATGTAGATGAAACATGTATCACTTTAATAGTTGGTCCAAAAATGCAACTTAAAAATGAATTTATGTCATGTAGTTTACCTTGAGACATATCAAGGCCCAAAGAAATTCAACACAACCTCTAATATGGGTTTATACACCCAAGTGCATGGTACAAGAGAGAGAATATGCATTTTTAACTAAATAACCACAAAACACCCAAAAAGATCAACTCTAGACAATATACAATAGAAAAGAGATCAACCACTATCACACAAAATACATAAAGACATTAAATTAATGCTCAACAAAATTCCCATACATTTATTTCACACTATCGTGCCAAAAAGGGATGTTGCAACCAAACATATGCAAAATTATTTATACCTAGAAGGCTAGAAAACACAATCATGAGATAGGACATTATCAAACATACTTGTTATACACTTCATCACTTAAAATCTAAACTAAGACACTACATGGAAAATAGAAGCATGTCCACCAATTTATAGGAGCTGGAAAAATAATGTAGAGAAATGTGGAGAATTTTCCTAACCAACCCTGACAAGCAACCAAATTGCCAACATATTGCATTTACCAAAAATATTTGTGGCAACACTAGAGACCTGAGAATATAGTAGTGTAATGTCCACAACATATAAAAGCCAAATACCAAACTGTAAGACCATATCATTAATCACAAATGAATACAAAACATTTTCCTAGACAGTCCTTAAAACAACTTCTTGCATTTTCACACTTCACCAAACTGCAAAGACTAGAACATTCATGTAGCTCCATTTTCTCTCTCAAGAGAAACAAGAGAGATAGAGAAATATCTTGTAGCATGCACAATAACATGAATATAATATACTCAACATCGGGATTCCTCTAATCCTCATCTTAATGCTTCTAATACACGTATAAATATGATACCATCTCTACTAACAACAAACAATATTACATCCAAACATTAATTGCATCACATATCAACAATATCTATACACATAACATCACATGAGATATCAAGGACAATACAACACTAACGGTTGACATCAATGACAATACAATGGGTTAATAACTTATCTACAATAGTCTCCAACACAAGCATTATAACAAAAAATTCTAAATATCAATTAAAAAATCATAAAAATTTGATGGAGAGTTGTCTCTCTCTAGGAACTAGGTATCACACCCTCCCCCTATGGCTAGAATTCCTCCATGAAGCTATAAAAAAGGTGCAGATAAAGTGTCCTCATTTTTCAATGTTCTCCCAAGTTGTAGTAACCTTATTATATCTATCACACCAGACCTTGAATTGGTCTAGCTCTTGTTCTCAAAGTGTCAATGTTTGGTGCCCCAAAATGCGAATGGGTTCCAATACCAACTATTCATCCGAATCCACCTATAAAGAATCCTATTTGAAGATGTGATATGCATCATGAACATAATATCACGAAACAAAAAAATAGAAAATATTATGGATGTGTGACAAGCTATGTGGGCTAGATGATAGGGTAGTAATCCTATATGCTCCAAAATCTTTAAGGGTCCCATAAAACGAGGTGCAAACTTAGCCCTTCCCATAGAAAATTGGACTCTTAAGTGGATGCACTCTCAAAAAAACCTTATCGCCAACTAGGAAACTCCTAGTTGTCCTCTTATCATTAGCATATTTATTTTGATAATCTTGGCATTGTCTTATAAGGACTACCTACCTCTACATATCCTATTAAAACTTTGGACCAATAACAACTCAATAGAGTCCTACAAGGGTTGTTATACAATGCTTGGAAGGGTACCATGAAAACTGAACTATGATAACTATTATTATAGGAAAACTCTACCAAATATTTATGCTCTTCCCACCTATATTGTTGATCCATGACATACATCCACAATATCGCCTCTAACACTTGATTTACTCTCTCTATCTATCCATGTGTCTTTGGGTTATATGCTTTAAAAAAATTGAGTTGAGTGCCCAATACCTATTATAGTGCTCTTCAAAAAGTCAATGTGAATACTGGATCGTCATCTAAAATAATTTATGATGAAATTACATGCAATTTGACAAATCCTCGAAGAAGACTCTGGAAACATCTAGTACTATGTGAGTTATATAAATTAAAAAGAAGTGTGATACCTTCGTCAACTAGTGAACCATTACCATGATAGAATCGTGGAACCCTAAAGATAAAGGTAAACCAACAATAAAATCCATGGAAATGGTGTCTCATTTCCATTTAGGAACCTTATGAAAGCATAAACGTCCTATTGGGTATTTCTCTTTAGTCTTAGCTCTTTGACACTCTAAGAAATGAGAGATAAACCCTATGATGTCTCATTGTATACTTTCCCGATAATAAAAATGACAAATATTTGCATGCATCTTCTTCACCTCAAGATGTGATACATAAGGATCCTTGTAAGTCTCTTTCATTATCATTGTCCAAAGATCCCCTATCTATGGCACATATATGCACCCTTTGTATCATAATAATCCATCTAACTCCAAACTACATCGTAGATATTTTTCCTTAAGGGACCTTTGAAAATGTATCTCCATGAACCTAATGGTACTAATCATCCTATGATAGTTGTTGTAAGATGTGATTCCTCAAATTTATACCCAATGACATAGACACAACCTCGTGTCATTAGCTACTCAAAGTATCTACCACTACATTTTTCTTACCCTTTATGTAATGTACATCAAATTTGTACTTAAATTAGAACTCCATCAAATGCTTCTATTGATCATCCAAGTTTGACTATGTAAAGATACACTATAGACAATTTATCTCAATGTGATATCCAAGGAGAAAGTGCCTCCATCTTATGAGAGCTTGAACTACTATTTCAAGGTCTAGGTCATGTATAGTTCAACTCATGAACCTTGAGTTTTTGTGACTCATAAATGATCACTTGTCCCTCCTACATAATCACTATACCTATACTATCCAATAATGCATTTGTAAAAACCACAAAATCTAATGTTAGATTTGGCTTGTTGCTAAGATGGACAACTAGTGAGACACTCCTTGAGGATCTAAAATTCCCTCTCCCATTTCTCAACCCACTCAAACTTCTTCCCATTTTAGTGAAGGGAAGTGACAGAATGTGCTATCATAGATAACCCCTTCACAAATGTGTGATAGTAGCCAACCAATCCCTTAAAAATCTTAACCCCTGTAACATTGGTGGGTGTTGGCCAATCCATGTTCACCCTTATCTTCAATAGATCCACTAAGGTAACATCACTAAAAATAATTTGTCCTAAATACTAGACCTCTGTCTAAAACAATGCACATTTAGCCAAATTTCCATACAACTGATGTTATCTCAAGCACTATAAAATACTAACACAAACTAAACCAATGATATCTCAAGTCTACTGGAACTACCCTATTCACCTCCAAATGACTATTGAGCCTAGAAAAATACTAAGTGCTAACCCTATGGCCTTTTATCTTTGTGTGGACCCTTTGTGTACTATCTCCTAGGATGTCTACCCAATTCACCTTGATATGGTCTAGGCCTAGATATACATGTCGATGTTGTTATGGTGATCTATGAGTTCCAATAAAAATTCTAAAACCTCCCTTATATGGAATAGGGGGTCTACAATATCCTTGGTCTCAATTTATTTGGTTGTAATTTTGAAACTACTCACAATATTCTTGTGCCCTACCATGTACTACCTCTACAATGTAGGAATTCTTCACCACAAACTTAATGTCCTTTGGAGCCTCCACACATATTGTCCCTAATATATTAGGGTTTGAACCTAATGGATTTGTTGATGAGAAATTTCTAATCTATATAAAGTCCACATATTGTAAAATCTCTAGAAACTGACTCTCATATTGTACCATTGTAAGTGCCCTCTATTATAAGTCATGAAACTCATCAATGTGCCTCTAGAAAAAATTATTTGATATAGATAAATCTCTAATGTGCTCTAGGAAGGTGCTCTATTATAATGTATCTAATAAGAGATAATATTTTTTCTCCTCTTATCACCACCATGTGGAAGAACGCCCTTTCAACAAGTGTACTACAAACTCAGCCTTAATATTGGTCTCGTAAGAGCATAACCCAAAGCATCAATTGAGGCTAAGTAACTAATACTCCACCTCGACTCCATTAGTGGATCTTGAGAATGTGGGTGGCTTAAATCTAAGAAACTCTCAAATTTGATCTCCTATGTCCCATGGTGTCCTCTATACAACCTTTGCCTCTAACTATAATGGTTGATGGTGGGGTGGTGTCAAAATGTGTACTGACTCATCCTCTATCTCCTCCACTTGTACCTCTTGAGCTCATGGAGTGCTATTAATATTCTTGCGTGTCTCAAGATTATAATTCTTGACCACAAGATGATTTTTGTGAGGCACTTCTCTTACAAGTGGGAACCTCTCTTATATCATTCCTATTAGATTTTGCAAGGCATAAAGAATATATGGGAAAAACTCAACCTATTCCATTGAGGATTCTATAGACAGTGAATATTTTTTTGTTCCTCCTATTATTGTTCTCTCCTATGAAAATCATGTGAGGAGGTATTCTCCATAATCCTTGTGCCATCCTACAATTTCCTTAGTAAACTTAACTAGTTCTACCTACATTTTTATTTTAGAGTTCTCAATGTGGGAACCTATGCTTTAATACCCTGGAAATGCCCACTTTTTAATAACATAAAGAGTGGTCCTAGAACCAATTTCTTTTTGTGAAATTATTTTCAACTATCGATTACAAAGTAATAATTCCACTATGAACTTAGTTTGATGAACTTGAAAGAGGTTTGTTTTTATAGTTTTTGACTAAGAATGTACCATCCTTTGTTTTAGCTTCAAGGATTTGAAGGTTACCATTGGAAGCTAGGAAGGTAATTTCAAGCCATAAAGGTTGCTCATTGTCACTAGTGTGAGCTTGATGTTTTATTAGTGTTGGAAAATTATAAGCCTTATTTAGACCTTCAAATTCCTATTATTTTGACTAATAGTTACGAAGGAAGTTTTACAAAACCTACTTAACTTGTTAATTAGATCTGGTTAAATATCAAACACTAAGTTATTTCTTAATTACTCTTCTCTTGGTAAAAAGAGCCATTATTATCAAGATTATGGTAACATTAGAAATACATGTCTAGTGATCATCATGAACCCTTAATTTAATATTTATACATATCAAATATATGACCATGTATCTCCATATGGACACCTAATATCTCACTCAAATTCATGACCTCATTTACATAGGGAAGACTCTATGTCTATGTAGTCTTGTTTATGCTCATATAATTTACACCTAACTTAACATATATATTTTAAGTGATTAAAAATTCATTTCTTTGTCTAGACAAAAGGATATAATTATGTACCAATTTTATGTTGTATTAAATATATTTTAAACACAATAAATTTGTTCATGGTTTACTGACAATCAATAACTATGTTGCAAGAAATTATACATGCTTGGACATGGCTCTATGGTTGCATATTATTTGTTTCATTAATTTATTTTTCCTTCATTTCTAGTGCATTCAGCAATAGGGAATTGGTCTATGTTTCTAGCGTGAAGAGCTTAGCTCCAGAATGCAATGCCTTAGTTTAATGCTAGATTTATTTGTGACTAGGATGATTGCAATTATTTCCACTTCAATTGTTGTCAAGTCCATTTTTAATGTCGGCTGGTACCCAAACCATTTGGAAAGTGAAAGGAGGAATACCCCACGAAAATATTATTGAGTTCCATGTTAGTGGTGAGGATGAGATGGCAAAAAGAAGATCTCACACAAATTGTTTCATAAAAAGATCACATCTATTAACATTAAGCACATTATATTAAACAAAATAAATGACTTCATATAAGTGTTGAGGTCTATCTTAAATTCATTGTGAACTCTAAATATTGTTCCCTTTAGTATGAGATGTAATCCAATTTGGTGTTTAGAGGGTAAGTGGCTAAACATATCAACTATCACATACTTGGGTGACATATGAGGGATATTGCCCTACTTGGTAGTATTTTAAGTTTGAATTTTTGTTTTGTTTTGTTTTTAGGATATATTTTATTTTGTGAATTAGAGGGTCACATAAGAAGAATGGAAATCTCCCCTTTCCTACCCCCTTTGATATCACCATAGGACACTTAAGCTACATGATAAACCATCACACTAAATATGTTCTACTCATGTGGTTGGTGGTTGTAGGTATTTGTTTTTCATGTTAAAATGAAATCGAGTAGTATTGGGACCTAAATCCACTTCCACACTAATATTGGAATATGAAATCATTTAGAGAAGTGATCGTACATGACTAACTCCTATGAAAGAGAGTCAAGTAATACTTCTAAGATTTCTATTCTTTCACTGCTATGGAAGTGAACATGTAATGTTTGAGAGAGTACAATACTATAGTTAAAGTATGGAAGAAATTGAATGTAAAGATGTTGTAGTAAACTAGTAAACAACAAAATTGAATCATCCAGAAAAAAATGAAAGGAGAGTCTGACTATGCACCTATGATTGAAATTTGAAGCTAAACTAACTAGACTAGGGTGCTAGAGCTCCTTGGTCTCCTGTAGTTGAGTTGTGGTCAGGAAGTCTAGATATTGAGTAGTTTGAGAACCAATACTAAATTTGGATCAGAATTGTGAGGACCAGAGCACCCTAGTGGCTTGGTTCTAGGATAGGGGCACCCTAGAACCTTGGTCTCTAAAAACCAAGTTCAATTTCTAATGAAATCCTTGTACCAAATCCCTAATGCTTCCTAAAGTCTTTTGGCCCCATTAGATACCTACAAATATACTTGCAAAACAAAAAATGGTAGGGTTGTGGCTATATAGTGGTTTTCTTTGGTCAATCCCTTGTTTCAGTTATTTTCACCTCCACAAATAGCTAATGTTGTAACTAGAAAAGTGTGTGCTCTTGAATCTTAAGTGTGTCTAAGATTTCTATGAGCTAAAGTATCTAATATACAAACTAGAGTCCTACTCAAATGTGTTAGAGTAAACCCTAAATGATAGTAATGAAAATTCTGTAAATCACAATTAGGATGGAAATATAAAGAAATCATGCAAATCTAAAAACTAATATAAAGTAGATTTCAAAGCTCAATGTAGAACCACAAGAAAAACATAAAATTATACCCAGTCCCTTAGGAGGAGGTACAAGCCAACCATTTGTCAATGAATCCCTTGTCATCCTTCAATTTCTCTTAAAAATTCTATGACTGAAAAGATGTTGATGAAGACTTTATAATTCATAAATTTGTAGGTCTGAGGCTTCACTTAAAAGAAAAACTTTCATTTCACAAGTATCTCCATGTTGATGCTAGATTAGATCTCTAAATTAGGAAAAGACTTCCCTTAATTATGAAACCCTAAATTTGAATTTGATTAAAATTCAACCTAGAATTGATATATTTTTCCATAGAAAGGGATTTGAATTAGATGAGACTATCAAATTATCCTCTTGAAATTTGAGAAAAAAAGAGAAAGACTAGGGTGGCACATCACCTTAGTCTTAACAATATGTTTTTGACTTTTGGGGAATAAAAGATAACGGAGCTCTAGTACTGATTGTAGCTTGATGGCTCAAACCATAATATATAGATATGCATCAAGATGAAATAAAAGTGCCCAATTTATGGAATGTGAATTGATGAGAAAGGACTTAGGTTTAATTAAATTATTAAATAACTACCTAAAGAATTCCTATAATGCATAGTACAATGAGACACACTAAAGTGAGTGCTAACTAAGCATGAAATTGGACAACCTAAATAAGGGTGTGCAATATACAACGCTACAATCAGAAACTATAGTGTTGTCATTGGTGTTAATAGTCAGCCTTGTGGAAAATGTTGGAGATCATTGTCATTGATGTGTTTTATGCAGATGTTGTGTTGTCTATTTATTTCAACACTTAGTGGTGTATTGTCATTAAGATAGAATGCAGATGGTTGATCATTTTTCTATCAAATGTGAGTTGGACATTGTTTCTACTAGGACATGTTGTTGTCATTGATGTCAACATATTCCTGCTTCAGTGTTTGTAGATTGATTTATTGGGATCATGGTTTGGTGTAAGGAGTATTTCTAGTATCATTATATCTTTCTATATTGGTTTTAGTGATCTGGAAAATCCTAATTGATCATACCATATGATCCGGTTTTGCAATTTGCTTTTCTAATTTGTGCTTTGCAGAGTTCGGTATTTCCTCCGGTATATTTCGATGTGATCAGATCTTGAGCTAGGATTTTAGGAGATTATTTGGGATGGTCTTATGTATCTTGATTTTAGATGGGTCATTATTTTTTGCTCCGCAAGTTATCTTTCTTCGTGACTGTTGTTGTTGGTTGAGTATTCTTGGATTTTAGATGTTGATCATCGATGAAGATTTGATAAGTGGTGTCGGTGCAACTATTACTGATGATTCTAATGTGCTTGTTGGTATTTCCTAAGTGTTTCCTATTTTTCTTGATGATTGATATTGATCATTGTGCGAGTTTTTGGTGATTTTGTTGATTCAGTGATGTTCTTTGTGTTATGCAGTTTTCCTGGTGGTGTGGCGTGTTGTGGTTGATCTCGGAATCATTACCGGTCGTGATGAGCATTTGGAAATTTGATTTAGGTCCATGCTATGTCATATATATCATTATATTATTACGGTGGTTGATCTTTATATTGTATGATGTAATTTTGTAATTGTGAGTTGAGGGTTTAGCCGACCTTGTTCTCAAGGTTGATGAATTGTATAAATAGGTGGTATAGTCATGCAATTTGGGTATCAGGGTTGTGTTTGCATTATCAAAGAGGGGTGTATGTGTGAACAAGGATTCATCTTTTGATGTGGTTTATTGAGAAAAGATTGGTGTTATAGAGAGAACAATTATGCTTAACCGAAACTATCATCAGGCATTAGCAGATGTTATTATTGCAGTTCATTTCTTCCAGATTGTAGTCTGAATCTTGTTGTAAGTCAGTGGGACTTCCTTGGGGGTTCTAGCCTTCCAGGTTATTGTATCTTGAGCTATAAGATTTGGGAAGTGTTCTTGAATGCTGGTGCATTCCCCATTGTAATTATTTTCACATACTACTATAGAGTATCATCTTATTGTGGGTAGGTTCCCACCGTGGTTTTTCACTTTTTGGGTTTTCATGTAAAAATCCTGGTGTTATGGTTTTGTGGTTGATTATCTTGTTTTTCCGCATTTTACTTTCTTGCATTTTCTTCCTGTGGTCTGAGAATAAGTTTGAAAATTCCTTTACCAGTGGAACACTTATTCACCCTCCCCCCCTCTCAGTTTTCCTTCATTGTTGTTGCCAATAATGTGTGTTGTCATTATGTCATTAATGTTCATGGTTGAATATCCACCCGCATGGTGTTTATGTCTATACTTAGTGTGTTGTGGTATCCTAAATGATACTTAGTGTGTTGTGGTTATCATGATGATATCATGTTAATATGAGGATTATAAGCATTAAGTTGAGGATTGCAAGTATTAAGATGAGGATTAGAAGCATGGTGATGAAGTGGATATGATGCTTTTTATAATATGGTGAAAAGTGGCGAGAGGAGATCAAGTGGAAAGCTTTATCCTTAAGAAAGGAGTGAAAGTTTCACAAAGGATTCCCTTCAACTTCTTATGCACATTACATTTAAAAGAGGGAGTTCAATTCACTAGATCCAATCTGAATGGAAAGAGATTGAATGCTAAGTGAGTTGTAGGGAATTTGCAATAAATTTGGAAAGCAAATTAACCCTCTTTTAAAATAGACAAGTTGAATCAAAATAATTGAGATGAAGTGTAAAGATGACAAACAAACAATTATATCTTGAGATAGAGATGCGGGATGAAGCCGTGCACCTAGAATTAGCAGTAAAATGTTGAGATGAAGCTCCCTTACAAATTTGATCAAAAGTTGTCAGGACCGGGTTGAAAGTGTGCTTGGTCATCCAAAAAATTCATGTGTCGAAAAGGGTTTTCCATCTCTAAAAATGGACTCTAAACCTGCAATTATAGCTATACACCTACCACCTACACACATAAAAGAGAAGAAATGTTGTTGGGATTGGGGGTTTGCCTTCAGGTCAAACCCCATTTTGGAATTAACCAAGTGATTGAAAATACTTGCAAGTAAATGAAAAGAAATGTCTGAAGTAAATTTCACCTCAAGAAAGGATGCAATTCAAATGTAGATAGAGATGTTTGAAAGGATATGTGGAATTTAATGTCTTGAATATTGGTAGGGATATCCTCTTCAATGGTTGAATCCTTGACTTGAATGCAACACCAAGCCTTGAAAGGATGCTTAGATGCTTGAATACTTGAATGTTCGATGATGATAATGCTCTTTCACCTTACTTTCACTTATACCAATGGGAGGGGAAAATGCTTATTATATACTTGTCAATTAGCAGTTTTTAACTGATTTTTTGTCTTAGGCTGACATAGAAAAAAATTTACCCACTCACAATTGACAAGCCCAATGTAGGATTAGGTCAAGGGAGGCCCAAAATAGGGCAAGGACAGGGCACCATGCCCCTATCCTATCCCAATTTAGGACAGGTAGTGATAGAAAGGCAATGCGGGGTGGCAGAAAATGCAAGTTTCTAATGTTTGAGCATGTCTCGGGTCTCCAATCAGGCTTAGGGATTCATCCGCCAATTCAAAGACCCAAATGCGATCAAAAATTGCAAGGTCACAATTTTATGACACTACATTTAGCCCCCACTTTAGCGGGAGTATAAGAATACACCATTACTGCTAGTAAAGTACAAGGAAACAAGATTGAAGACTTTCACCATGTCAAGGAGGTAAGATACACCAAGCCAATAGTGGACTAAGGATCTTACAACTTATATTGACAAAGTAAAAGGGAAGATTAAGAGGGAGAGAACCATAACTGCAAGTAGTAAGGTTCCTCTCTATGAGCCATGAAAAGTGAGGATATAGAAAATTAAAAAGAAAATCCAAGTTCACTAAGTAACTCAAAGTATCAAGAAGGAAAATATGAGTGGAGTGTATGCTCCCACATTAAAGCGACCACACATGCCTTATCGGGAGTGACTGCTTTAAGGTAGGATACACCAAAGTGAGAGAAAGAAAGGGAGCATGTCATAACAAGGATTTAGTCCCCAATCAAGGAATAAACCCAAGGATAATGAACATAAAACACAAAGCACGAGGTGGATTCACTTTCCTCGGGATCAGTATGCTATATGATAACTCATGTATATCATGTATATATGCATAGAATAGTCCTCATTCCCTAAAGAAAGAAACCACCTTGGAAGAAAGAGAACACGTGTCTTTTGAGTCAACATGAAAGAGATCAAAAAGAGATCTCAATGCTTTGCATCATCCTCAGTAGACATCACTAGGGACAACAAACTGAAGAACATGGATACAAATAGAAGGATAGGCACAAAAGAGTGATAAAAGAGAGGTAGAGGATCTTCAATGCTAATGCAACTAGTCTAGCACAACATCCACCTCCTGATATTGCTTATCACTATTTTGGGAAGGCAGGAAACAAGCAAGATGAGAGACATCAAGAACAACAAATGGAGCTATCACAAGATCCAAACAAGGACTATGCTCATGTGCTAAGTCACTTTGTTCATTTCGAGGAGCTAGGATTAAGGCTTTTGAAAATTCTGTAAATAAATGTTTGTCAATATCAACATATTTATATTCACTATCGAAAGCATTAGGAGTTTTATTTCCATCATGAATAACATTTTTGCCTATTTCTTCATCAAGATTTATAAAAACAGGAGCTCTAACATGAATAGAAGTAAAACCATCACATGTTTTTTGCAACTTATGATTTGGAGATTTAGGCTCAACATTTTGTTTAGGAGAAAATAGAATCATGTCAACTGTTGGTGTTTTGGGAGATTGAATAGTTTGAGAAACAACCTCACAAGCTCTAGCATGACTTATTCGTCGGCGATCTCTTGTACAACAATTTCATCGAGTCTTAGCGGAAGGCTGAGAAGAAGAAGGAATATTTGTTGAAGGAGGAATATTTGTTCAAAGAGGAATATTCTCATCTTTGGTAATTGGAGGTTTAGGTTGAGGTCTTTTAGGTTGGACGAGAGGAGAGATGGGTCTCTTATCTCTATAAGAGTAGGGAGGCAGAACTGCACCATATAAAGGAGGAATGTTCAGTGTAGGAAGGAGACCGAGTCCATCATGAGGACGAGGTATAGGTCTAACCTTAGGAGGGATAGCATTGATCTTCTTAGGAGAAAGCATAGTTTCACCCATAGAAATAGGTTGGGAATCTTCCTTAGAAGGCAGATTAGTTCTATCCATTAGAGGAAGAACTTTATCTTCAAGAATAGTGGGGATATCAAATGTTGGAGTTCTAGGTTGGCTTAATTATAAGATCATATATTTATTTCATTTTTTATAATATTGAAAGAGAGAATCACTTCTTGTTGGAAGAGATTGAAATTTTTGATGCCAAAAGTAATCAATAGGAACACCTGGGCTTCTTACAGTTGGTCGAAATAGGCTATGGTTAACAATTATGATTTGTCCATTGTGGGGAAATTTCAAACATTTATGGATTAGAGAGGGAATAGACTTCATGGAAGATAGCCAAGGGTAACCTAACATAACACATAATTGCTTAGATGAAGGAATGATAAAAAAAAATTGACATCTATAGATTTAGTGTGAACCTCAATAGGGAGTGTGATAGAACCAATAGTAGGACAAGAAAATCCATCAAATAACTTAACAACCACATTAGTATCAACATAGATTGGTTAATGCAAATGTAAAGTATAAAGATATTCTTCAATGATGAAATTAACCATGCAAGAGGGATCAATAAGCACACCACGACAATGTTTGTCTTGGATTTTCACAACTATATATAAAGGGCCATCAGGTGCTCTAATGGTCTCATGAGTGTTAAATGTAAAACATTGATCCTTAGGTGTTTCTTGTTTCTCTACCATATTCACTAAATTTAGAGCCGTTGCAGTGAGATCGGAAGGAGAGAAAGAGGTATGTTCAGTTTCAATCATGTTGTAGGTATGAGAGGGAAAGGATCAGTAAAAATCTTAAGATTTTGATTAGGAAGAGCTATTGATTTGTTTCCCTTATCATTCACACCTGCCATAGATATAGTATTATAAGATTTTGATTAGGAAGAGCTATTGATTTGTTTCCCTTATCATTCACACCTGCCATAGATATAGTATTATTATCAATTAGGTCTTGAATCTTACTTTTTAATGCAAAACATTTATCAGTATCATGACCAGGTTGACGATGAAATTGATAAAAAGAATTATTACCAAAGTAAGGTGAGGATACCTTAGAAGGGCCAACTCATTTTTTGGGAGGGATTTTGAT
This sequence comes from Cryptomeria japonica, assembly GCF_030272615.1. Lineage (NCBI taxonomy): Eukaryota > Viridiplantae > Streptophyta > Pinopsida > Cupressales > Cupressaceae > Cryptomeria > Cryptomeria japonica. The sequence goes on from NC_081415.1 coordinate 521,419,606, forward strand.
AACATTTATTTGTAACAACTCAGACATGATTCTATGCAAAAATTCATTCAAAGGAGTAAATTGTCTTTCTCTTTTGAAAAATTTAGAAATAGGAGGCACACATGTTGTAGTATTCACATTGTTGTTGTTGATGGTGTCATTGAATTTGATTAAGCCTTTATTTGGTTTGAACTTCGCAAATAGTTGTTGAGCACTCTCACCCTTATCACTCAAAGCCATAGGAGTAGATTGATCCAGTTGACTCACAGTCAGTTGATAATTGTGAAGTATTGTGCACAACTACAGAAAGGAAGTAAACTCAGAAAGGAGAAGTTTGTCCCTAATGTCTTTTTGTAAATTAGAAATGAAAATTCTTTGAATATCATTATTAGGTACTAGAAAAGAAAATTGAGAACACAAATGCTTATATCTACCAATGAAATCAATCACTTTTTCTTTAACACCTTGTTTACAATGAATTAAATCACTCAAACTAATTTTAAGACCTGTGTTATTTTGAAATTGTTGAATAAAATCATTTGCTAATTGTTGAAAAGAAGTAATAGAATAGGAAGGCAAAGAGCAATACCATTGTAAAGCCTTATCTCTTAGTGTTCTAGTAAAAATTTTTGCAAGCAATCTTTGATCATAAGAAAACTCAATACACGAGGTTTGGAATGTTTTGACATGTGTTAAAGGATCACCTTTTCCATTATAGAGTTCCCATTGAGGGACTTCAACATGTTTAGGAGGGAGATATCTAACAATATCAAGAGAAAGTGGGCTCTCAATATCAAATGTGGGCACACTAAACTTGGATTGAGTCATAGAAGCAATTTTTTGTTGCAATGATGACATAGTTTGGGCAAGGCTATTAATGGTTGCTTCGGCTGAAAAATTTATGTTAGACATGTTTGATTCAAAAGGTGGTGTGATGTTATTGAAAGAATGAATTGATAGAGAATAGGGTGGTGGAACACTATGGTGAGTAGGCATAAGTGATGATTGAGTATAAAATGGGACACTAAAAGGAGGGACAGGATGATTGGATGAATTTATCCCTTGTGTCACATTGATTGGTTGAGAGACAATAGGAACACTCATTGAAGACATAGATAAAGATGGAGGATTGATTCAGGAAGAGGGATTGCCCCCATGACTAATGGTTGTAGGTATGACATTTTGAGTTGATGTAGCCATGATGTTTGAAGTGAAATTAGAAATGCTAGTCATTGAAGTGTTCAAAGGAATAGAATGATTGATTTGTGTAGGAGGTTGCGAATAACCTAAGGTCTCAACACAACTCTTTATAGGTATAACATTAGAATCAACAATATGAGCAATACTATGCAATATATCAATTCCATTCTTATCACTTTGAATCATGCATTTTAGACCTTTAATTAATGGAAGAGCGTCACTATTAGGATATTCTTGGGACATCCATTGTTGGAAATTGTCAAATTGATTGTCCAATTTTGAAAGTTGATCTGTCGAAACTCTAGTCAAAACTTCTTCTTCATCATTGGAATCATCAAGTGGGTAGATCGGGATGTTACTAGGATGGGAAGAATTAGCATTATCCTCATTGAAGAAGTCACCCAAATTAGGCTCTATCTCTTCGGGAATTAAACCTTGGGAAGCCTTAGTTCTAATGCTTCATCTAATGGGGATAGTATATGTAGGACTAATAGTGGTAAAACTCATGCACTAAAGGGAAATTTTGATTCTGAATTTGAATTTTGAATTTTGGGAACAAAGTTTGCAAAATTGAATATGTAATATTCAAGAAAATGATGATTAGACAATTTGGACTTTGTTGAAAGAAGAAATGACACACTTTTCAAGAAAAGTTATGATAAAAAGAGATTGAAATTTAAAATTAGGGCCAATGGGATACTACTTAATTAAAATTGACAAAATTAAGTTTCTAAAATCAGGACAGATTATAATTAACCACTTAATTTTAAATGTTTCCTTGAAAGTTGTAATGTTGAAATTGGGAAATATTTTTTATTTTAGAGGGATCAAAATGTGACAAAATTAGTCATAACAATCTCCTAAAATTTTGGGAAAAAATCTAGGGACCAAGTTGAAAGTGTACATGGTCCACCCAACTTTTTCAGAAATTTTCAGGGATGAAAGCTATGATGCTTTGAGAGATAACTCAAAAAAATGGTTGATTTTATGAACTTTAGATAGGTGAAATTGAGGTTTAAATGTCAAAATAGGACCCTATTAGGGTTTTGAAAAAGATAAGAAATTGAATTGCAAATTTGAAAAAGGTCAAACCTAATGGATAGGGTCACCTTGAATAATATTTAGAAAACTGAAATTGATTTAACTTTGCACAAAATCCAAGTAAATTTGAAAATTAGTGTTTTAGGGCCTAACCACTGAATTTTAAAGTTTTGAATTTTGGAAAAAGGAGGAAAACTGAAAATTTGATTTTAGGCAAGAAGACAAGTCTAAAAAATAGTCCTAAATCTGAAAATTAAATGTGAATCACATGTTTGAACAAATTCAAGTTGATTTTTGAAAATTAGGGTTTTGACAATTAACCACTTAATTTTGTAAATTTGATTTTCAAATTGAAGAAGACAATGAAAGAATTGAATTTGATAAGCAATGTAATTTTGAGATCTAAGACAATATATAGTAATTTTTTTTTACAAAACACAAGTTCAATTTTGACAACTAGGGTTTTGAATGAATGAACCACTAAGTTTTGCAAGGAAATTAAACTTGTAAATGAAAAATATGCAATAATTTTTAATGTTTAAGCATGTAAGACGTCAGGTTCATGAAAATGTAATGCGGTAAAAAGTGATGATAAGAGATTAAGTGGAAATATTTACCCTCAAGAAAGGGGTGAAAGTTTCACAAAGGATTCCCTTCAACTTCTCATGCACATTACATTTAAAAGAGGGGGTTGAATTCACTAGATCCAATCTCAATGGAAAGAGATTGAATGCTAAGTGAATTGTAGGGAATTTTCAATAAATTTAAAAAGTAAAGTAAGCCTCTTTTAAAATAGACAAGTTGAATCATGCGAATCAAGATTAAGTGTAAAGATGACAAAGAAATGATTATATCTTGAGATAGAGATGTGGGATGACGTTGTGCACCTAGAAGTAGCAGTAAAATGTCGAGACGAAGCTCCCCTACAAATTTGAGCAAAAATTGTCGGGACCGGGTTGAAAGTGTACTTGGTCCTCCAAAAAAATCCGCACGTCAAAAAGAGTTTTTCCGTCTCTAAAAATGGAGTCTAAACCTGCAATTATAGTTGTGTACCTACAACCTACACATAGAAAAGAGAGGAAATGTTGTTTGGATTGGGGGTTTGTCTTCGGGTCAAACCCCGTTTTGGAATTAACCAAGTGATTGAAAATACTTGCAAGTAAATGAAAGGAAATGTCTGAAGTAAAGTTCACCTCAAGAGAGGATGCAATTTAAATGTAGATAGAGTTGTTTGAAAGGATATGTGAAATTGAATATATTTAATGTTGGTAGGGATCTCCTCTTCAATGGTTAAATCCTTGACTTGAATGCAACACCAATCCTTGAAACAAGACTTGAAATTCTCAATACTTGAAAAGATGCTTAGATGCTTGAATGCTTGAATGTTCGATGACGATAATGCTTGTTCACCTTACTTTCTCTTATGCCAATGGGAGGGGGAAATTCTCCTTATATACTTGCCAATTAGGGCTTTTTAACTGCTTTTTCATCTTAGGCTGATATAGGAAAACTTTTTCCCCGCTCACAATTGACAAGCCCAATGCAGGATTAGGTCAAGGGAGGCCCAAAATAAGTCAGGGACAGGGGCACCACGCCCCTGTCCTACCCCAATTTAGGATAGCCAATGATATAAATGTAGTGCAGGGTGGCAAAAAATGCAATTTTCTGATGTTCGAGCATGTCTTGAGTCTCCAATCAGGCTTAGGGATTCATCCACCAATGCAAAGACCTAATTGCGGTCAAAAATTGCAAGGTCACAATTTTATGATGCTACACTTATAATATTTTACATACTAAAAGCTATTGTTCAATCTTTTTTGATGTAGCTGAGTGAGAAAATGGCGTTACAAGGTTGTTCTAGTTTTTGAATGTTGGTAAAATGTGAAATTGTAGAAAGGTGTGTTAAAAAATATAATGTGACTTTTTCCCTAAGAGATAATAATGTTATTAAATATTTCTTTGGAATTAAAAATAAAAATAAAAGTAAAGGATAAATTATTATCCTCATCTTAAAAGTGGGATTACTATAGAAACTTTATAAAAAATCCCTTAAATACAAGAGAGAGGAGTAATGAATTATTAAATCATTATAAAAGGAAACTATTATGAAAGGGTGTGACTTTTGTAACTACCCTTGGGGTACTGTGGTTATCAAGTTGTGGGCATTGGAGAGGGGGCACTCAAAGTGTGTCCAACCATGGTATGATGTGCACCTGGGATCATCCTAGCTAGGGCTTGGGTAGTGGCGCTTGTATTCAGAATTGTTCATGATGGAACCAACACTTGTGTAGAGTGATGTAGTATTTGTATACCTCAATTGTCCACAAACAAAAGAGGCTAAACCAAGAATTCACTCTACGAAATTTGTTATACATTCTTCCTATTAAAAATATAGATAAGTATTTTATAACATTAATAATGAAGTAATATATTTTTAATGTTTATTCATATCCTTGTGATGCTTATTTATTAGTTATTTTATTAAATAGAATGAATCAAATCAATGTACTTTTTACTTATTGCACTATAATTTTGAGGTGTACATTACATTGCTACTTTTGTTTTTCCAGACAATAGTTAAGTTACAATTTGGTATCAGAGCCTGTTAATATCAAAATCCTTCAATTTAATTTGATTTTTCTTCACTCTATAAATCAATCCACTTCATTTAATATTCATCTGCATTATAGATAAAAATTAATATAAATTAAAATTAAAAAACTATAGTCATTCCTTAATTTAGAGTTATTGTAAATTTTATAAAAATAATAATAATAATAAAACTATAATTATTCTTTAATTTTATTTTGTTATTTTGATACATTTATAGTGGAGATATTTTTATTAAGCTATTAATATAGTTTTTTTGACCAATGCTTTTATTATTGTTACAATGTTATTATAAAGAAAAAAGAAAGAATATTTTTTCCTTAAATAATTGAATACATATTAGTGTTTGCAAGATTAAGATAAAATGGGTATTACAGGGACTCAAAACCCAAATCCAAAAAGAAAAACGAACCAGTAGTAGATCAGAACGATATCAATAGCCAAACAACAACAAAAATGGGGGGAAACACCCCACATTTCCCAACTAAAAAACATAGAAACCTAGGCAAAACTAACTAAGAGCTTCCATGAGCTCAACTTTTTTTTGAACTATATTCTTGTTTATTTCTTCAAGCTCCTCCATGATGAGCCTCGTGGAAATTTTCTCCTAGTTCCTACTACTTGTTCTGGTAGAAGGTCCAAATGACACCTGCATATCCACTCCCTTTGGATTTATACTGCTGAGCGACTGGGCTCTTTGTATAAAATTTTTCTTATTGAATTTTCTAAGAACTTCCACACTGATGTTCATAGCCTCTTTACTAATTTCCACCAAACCCCTGAGTTTTCCCTTTAATTCATCCATCCCCTTCTCCAGATTGACAATTTTAGCTTCATGCCCTGTTTTCATAACCCTCACATCTTTTGTCAATTTCTGAGTCATCTTTAGGAGCTTTTCAACTTTGTCCAGCATCAAGTTCTTAGTAAAAGTATTGATTATATATTTTATGCCATATTTTATGTGAAGTATTTCACTGACCACCCAACAGAAGCACTTCTACTGACTATTAGTCGAGTTAGCCAAGAGCACATCAAAATCCACTTTGTCATTTTTGCTATCTCCCGGGTCCACCTGATCCACATTGAGAGGAATATCCAATTTAATTTCTTCTTCCCCTTTGCATTTTGTCTCCATCGTTATCCCTACTTTTTGCTTTCTATCTATCTTTTAGGGCCCAACTCTTGGGTTTTGGAGGGAGGATTTTTGAAATTATTAGCAGCACGTTTACTTTTCCTACTACTATTGATACCAGGGGTATCCTTATAAGGGGGTCCCTCATCCTTCGAGATCCAATATATAGGGTCATCAGACACTTTAAGGTCCCTCCAGTCCATGGCCATCTCACCCAATTCCTTCACATCAATTTTAGTGTTCGACACCACATGAACATCATGACTAGCCAAGGGTTTAGGGTTGCTTGCAATTTTATGGGTAGGGGAGGGTTTGACCTCATGAGATTTGGTGTATTCCATGATAAGAAGAATCAACCCCTCATGAAAGACAGGATTATCACTATTTTTGGGATGATTTGAAAGACTATGTTCCAACGAGGAGAGTAAATAAAATGGAAAAGAAATTTTCCTATCATGCCTAAAATGATTTAAAATAGTGAAGTGATAGGAGAAAATACTAACAAAATGACCATCCAAAGTGATGTACCTTATGATAACCTCTGCCACATCCACCCAGAGACTCATGAGATCTTTTATGTTGTAGCCCCCATCAACAATTTTCCTCACTCTATCCCTCTCACTCTATTTGTCGAAGAACATAGACAGGGCTTCTTTCATCACCTTCTACTCTCTATAGAACTTTTTCCCTACCATTTGTAAACCAGTAATTTTGGCAATAAATGTCTCATCCACTCTAAATTCAGCACCGTAAGCACTGATAATTATATTATTCCACCCCTTCACAAAATCATCTGTCATCCTAGGGTCTTGACCATGCAGTTATTTAGGTATGGTTCAAGATCACCATTCGGTATTTTAGTCCACAAAGTTCCTTATTTTTTTCCCATTTTTGGCATGATGTTGACTCCATTCTAGTCTTATCTCCCCTCATATTAGAAATGTCCTTGCATATTTGGAGGTTCACCATTTTAATCCCAAGCCCAAACCATCAAACACAAAACTAGGTGGCCAAGAACACTCTGGAAGCCCTAGCATTATGTTGAATCCACTTATTATAAGAAATGACTTTACTCATTTGACATGAAGGCATCATTAATAATCTGTCATTGGAAGTATACAACATTTTTGCATCCATTCATGTCAATTCACACAAGTGTATTGGGAAAATTTTCCTTGTCATCCATCATTTGATTTTTTCATTTACCACTCCTAAATTGGCCACGTAATCTACAGGAATATTACCTTCCCCAAAAAATGGGTTATGCGGATTTCATCCAACTTAGAAATCATTACTATGTAATCTTGGATTAAATGTTTAATAGTTCAACTAGGAGGCATTTGTTTAATCAAACAATTGATGATATTAAGGGAGTCACTTTCAAGCCACACCTTTTTATGTCCTCCATGAATAGAAAGTTGAAGCCCAATGTAAGCTACATTTGCCTCAGCAAAGTGGTTTGTTTGATTACCCAGTGAGAGTGTCACTACTAAGACAAGCCTACCACTATGATCATGTGCAACTCCCCCACAACCTATCAGCCCAGGATTCGCCTTGGCTGCCCCATCAACATTAACTTTGATCCATCCTCTGGGGGGTGCAACCCAAGCAATGTTGGATCTAGTTTTCTTTAACTTAACAGTAGGTTTAGAAATATCCCAATTAATGTGACATCTATCTATGATGTCCCAATCCAAGGGAGTAGGAATATCTGGGTCAAGTCGGTGAGAGAGATAGAAGGAAACAAAATTCTCGTTAATGGAGATCTGAATACTACAGGCCATAGAGAAAGCAAATGAATCTTTATCCCTAAAAATACAATTATTTATTTCCTTCCAAAATCCCCAGGAAATATGAGGCAGTATGAAGCTTCGTAACACCTTAAGAGAGGGATAATCATAAGGGCAATTCCACTGGGTCCAATAGTCAAAGAGATTAAAAGGGAAGAACCACATAATCCCCCAAAGGTCAACAAAGTAGGCTCATATATCCTAAGAAAAAGACAAATGAATCAACAAATAGGACACATCTTCAACATCCTCCTTCCACATAAAGCATCTATTAGGAATTGGCATCCCTTTCTTGCACAAATTATCAATAGTGAGCACCATATTCTGCATGAATAGCCAAAAGAAAATATTAATTTTTGGAATCAACAGTTGATTCCAGATAAAGGACCAAAAAGGAGTGAGAGCAAGGGTTCTAGATAGCAAGGAAAAGGCTTGGGAAGCAACAAAACCCCCAAAGTAAGAGCCACCCCAAACCAAGGGGTCCTCAGCAGGGGATGTAGGGATATGAATAAAAGAAATAAAATTATGAATAGGTTTTAACAAAGGATCAAGACTAGTAAGACCCACCCAACAGCCTTCCTGATTATAATTAGCAACCCATAGGCCTATATGTTCTACAAATAAAGCTTTGAACTAAGAAGAATAGGGACTATCAATCAAAGGACCATCACTCACCCACCAATCTTCCCAGAAATAAATTTTTTGGCCATTTTCGAGGCACCATCTCGATCCTTTTAAGATTATGAACTTCATGTTTAATTTATATTTGTCCAAAAGGCCAAATTAGCCTAAGGAATAAACTGGCCTTCCAACACATGTTGAAATGAGAGGAAAGGACCAAGATATTTTCTCTGGATAATAGAGATCCACTCATTCAAATCTATGAGACATCTCCACAATTGTTTATCTAGGAGGGACTTATTAAAATCTTGAATGTGTCTAATGGAAAGACCCCCAAGCTTCTTCAAGAGACAAACTTGATGCTAGGCAACTAGATGGAGATGATTTTTGGTCTTCGTACTAGTCCATAAAAAAAATCTTCTAGATTTCTCTTTCCGGTCTACAAAATTTTGAGGTATCTTGAATAAGATCATAGCCTACACAAGTAAATTTTGCAAGGAGGCTTTGATCAATTGCACTTTACCTACTTGACTCAGCAAAGCACCTCTCAGCAAAGCACCTTTCTATCCAACCGACTTGATTTGGAATTAGTCAATAAGACTAGACCAAAAAAAATTAGGAGTAGGCCCAAAATAGAGAGAAAATCCTAAATAAGTGGTCGGTAAGGAGGCCAACTTACATCCCAGAAGTTTTACAATTTTGATATGCTTGTGAACAGGGGTGTTTATGAAGAATATAGAGCTTTTAGGAAGACTTATCCTCTACCCAAGGCCATTTTTGTAAAGAGATAGAAGATGCTGCAAAATCTTAGCTTCTAGCACCTAGGCTTCACCCTAATAGAGTATCATCAACAAATTGTTGATGTGAGAAAACCTAGATACCAAAATAGGGTCAAAGACCTTTAAGCCTGCCAATCCTGACATTTCTTTGAATAATTCTATTGAGAGCTTCTCCCATTAAAATGAAAAGAAATGGAGAAATGGGATCCCCCTGTCTAAGCCCTCTAGAAGCTGAAAAAAATCATGATGGAGACCCATTAATTAGCACAAAGAATTTGGGGGTACAAATACACTAATGCACCAATTGAATGAAGTGTTCATTGAATCCAAAGGCCTAGAGCATTCTGATAAGAAACCTCCAATTCACCCTATCATAAGCCTTAAGAAAGTCCATCTTTAGCAGAAATCCAGGTTTCTTATTAAACAAGAGAGAATGAATATTCTCATGAACATAAAATAGAATCCAAAATCTGGTGCCCCGATAGAAAACTATTTTGTTGCTCCAAAATTAAAGAAGGAAGGACCTTTTTCAAATGGAGAACCAAGATTTTAGAAAAGACCTTATAAATGGAGTTACACAAAAAGATTGGTCTGAACTCCTGAAAGCAACTAGAGTCTAGATTCTTGGGGATCAACACAATAAAAGTGGCATTATGCTCTTTAAGGAGAGAAAAGGAGTCAAAAAATTCCTTAGTAGAATTCACAACATCCTCTCCCACAATATTCCAAAAAATCTTAAAGAAGAACATAGGAAACCCATCCGTACCTAGGACTTTATTACCTTCAAAAGAAAACACCACCTCCCTGACCTCTTCCATAGAAGGAGATTTATTAAGCTCTTTATTGTTTACATGGAAAATACTTGACAGGATTTCTTTGAGAAACTCATCTTGCACAGCTAAATCTAGAGGGCCTTCATTAGCCAATAAAAAAGAAACAATTGAACTTCCCGAGTCATCTCTTCCTGCTTGTAATAGAGAAATACACTAACTAACATGCAATAGAGATAAAAAAAAAACAACATCAACTAGTCAGGTGCAATAAACATACATTAAACACAATAACTTTCATGCATAACAACAATACCAAAAGAACATTTAAAGCAAGAAGAAATAAACACAACACATCTAAGCATTCTCTAGGGCATCTCAATTCCATTACTTAAACTAATCATAAGCAATAACACAACATAACATCATAAGAATGATAGCAAAAATTACCACCATAGTCTAATGCATACTAATTTCCTTGCATGATTTATTCTTTCTATGCATACATGATCAATAACTATTCTATAACATGGTTATATCCATCTACTAAGCATACATCAACCAACCCCTTTTAAGTTCATTTTAAAACACCAATACCAAATGTTCCTACTCCCAAACAATTATACATTTCTATCATCATAAACTAATCATAAGATAATCTATCACATTTCTAATATATATGAGACTATACTCATATCCATAAATCCATTTCCATTAATAAACCAATATTACAAGTTACATCAATTATTCTCATAGCATGCCATTAAATGGATCCAATGTACCTCACAACAAGGAACATAGCTTTATTTATATTATAATTACATCATGAATTAATACATTCATTGCCATATAATCATTTACATCAATCTGGTACAAGAATCCATCCAAACTAAAGAGATAAAATATCCACATCCACACAAGAGCATCCAAACAACAACATTCCAATGGAAGAAGGCGTCAAACCAACTGACCATGTGGAACCAAAGGAACCACCCCTCGCGCTAGGAGATGACACAAGATCACACTCATACTCTAGATCTAGGCTGACACCTAACAACCAAAGGAAAGACCAACCCAACAAGGATGCAAAGCATCATAAATCATCCAATACGAAACCTTCAAACACAAACCCTCTAGAGGCATTACAACAAACAAGACTCAAGGCGCTAGGACCTACATGTTAGGAACAAGAGTGTCATCACATGTGACATGTGGGTACCTGGGCATGAGTCCTAGTTATCCCAAATGTACATGTGGAGCCATATCAACCATTATGGAGTGAGGGAGATCAGCTTCCTAGGTTACCAAGGCCTTCCCAGTCCTATCTCAGTCTACCTCTGCTGGGAAAGGAAAATGGGCCTAATCTTTTCTTATCTTATTAGGATGAACTACTCTACCCAAACCCCAAGAATTATTAATTAAGATATCACTTGATTACAAAGGAAAACTCCCAATGAGATGCTTGGAAATCTAGACCCTAGGTGGACCTAGCTGTCTACTCCACGTGATCCCAATCACCCACTAAGAAGCCTACTCTTCCCCTTGCATGCACCTAGACCTTAGGGTAACAACAAGGAAATCCATAAAATAAAATACTTCATCATAACCATGGGCTAACAATAATACAAGACCTGGCAACCAAGGCATCATAACAATCCAACAATATGAAAATAATCATACAAAAATCCAACAAAGGAACCCGACTACAAGGCCATCACATATACAAATTAAATGGCAAAAGGAAACATTAAACAAATCATAAATCAAACCTGGCACAACTGGATATCAAAAAACAAGTACAAAACTCTCAAAAATCACCCAAAACTGACAAAACTGACTCAGACAGATAGTTTAGCGCATTTTTCCCACAAAAAAACGCATTTACACAATCCCACAAAACTTTTACTAATTCCTATAGTACATATATAAAATTTTGAAGTGCATTTAAAACAAGTTATAGCCTATATGAATAACAATATAGTGCTTATGCAAGACAGTTTTACGCATTTTCTAAATAGAATCTCACATATACCAATAGTTTTAGTGCATGTGTTAAAATGGTGTATTTTCTCAAACAAATCAAGCAAAAATGATAAACTTATGACAACGATATAAATTCAAAGGCATGAATAAAGTCCCGAAAATATAATAAAAAAAGATGCAAATCCATTACGAAGCTAAGGGATATAAAATCCAAACCCAAAATGAACTCTTAAGGACACGATTCATCTCAAAAAATAATAACTCCTGGCAATGTCCAACCATTAAAACTCACAGGAAAACAAATGACAAAACTCCCAGCCGACTAGGAAACTAACTAGCTTTTAGCAACCAAAACCAAGCTTACAATCTCTAATAAGATCTACCTCAAGAGAACAAAGTTCTCAAACAAAGAAAACACAGTGCTAGCCATTCACGACAAACCAAAAATAACACAAAAAATATAAATTCCCAAATACTATAGTCAAACTATAGATTATAATCTACAGATCATAAATCAAATCTTAGATTTACAAATAAATAAATATTTCTCTACCCCAAACTCCCGAAAACAATCTTACTGAGCATTCACGAAGAATACAATCTTTCTGAAAATAAAATACACAGGAAAAAGGTTTTCCCCAACCCGGATAATAGAAGTAATGGAAGGAATTCAAAGAAGCAGAATCCACAATCCAAATCAAGAAATCTTCAAACTTCAAACACAAAACTTGCAGAAGAAAATCCAGATGGTAACCCAGCAAAAATCACAGTCGGCCAAGTAAATAGAAAATCAAACCAAAACTATAGAGAATACCGACCAATCAAAATAATGCAAAATAATATATTTCTTATCTACCTTTCACATAAACCAAGGAAAGAATAATTATATATTATTTAATTAACTTACCCAAAAGAATAACCAATAGAATAGTAGGGTAGGTAGAAATAATCTACTAATTAACCCAAAAGAGTAACAAGAGAATAATAATATAAACAACTAATAAAATCATGGGCACAAATAATTATAAAAGCTCAATAATAAATAATCAAGGGGTACAAATAAATACTGTGGATAATTAATAATCAATAAATAACCCTTGATAACCCAAGGTCACAACAAGCCATTAATTTAAATATAAAACCAAGGAATCCATAATAATAATAATAACACATTATTATTTAAATATTTATTCCAACTATTTATTTAATTTATTATTATATACTATATTAATCTATTAATTTAATTTAACATTATTAAACTATATAAATTAATTTAATCAATTAATAATTACCATACTACACAAAACAAACCGCCATAGAATAAACCAAGAAATCACTACACACTAATAACTCATGCCAAGACTCTAAACTGACAAGGGTAATCAACTTAAACCTAGAGTATAGGGTGGGTTCTCATGTCAACTCTAATCAACTTGCCATTGGGATAAGACATGCTCAGACATGTGTAGCCAAGTGGAGTCGATGTCTAGTACTTGCAAACCTATCACCGCCAACACTTATGTACAATGATATATACAATAATATATAAAATTTAAAATAAATAGAAAAAGCCTTTCTCCTACTAAGGGAGGAAATGTCGTTGCGATTCTCTATGAAATGTTCAAAGCAATTGGGAAGTGATCAGAACCAATCCTGGATAAAGAAGATAAATTACAGGAAAAGTCCAACAGCCAATCTGGAGAAAGGAGACCTCTATCTAGCCTGACTTAGATCAGATCCAAGCCACTACACCTATTTGACCAAGTAAACTTATATCCACCAAGATCTATATCAAGCAAGCTCAGAGAATAGATCATATCTAACAGGTCTTATTTACTATCCTCAACAATTGGAGCCCCACCTATTTTCTCTAAGATAGAAATAGGGGTGTTAAAATCTCCCATTAGGATCCACTTCTTATTAGGAAGATATACCTAAAATTCACCAAAGAATCTTTCTAGAATTTTTACTATTAGGAGCATAAATATTGGAAACAATCCAAGAAGAACCATCCAAGATGTTAGTGAGTCTAGTAGCAATATGATTAGGACTAGTAACAATAGTCATACCTTGAATCAACCTAGGATTCTAGAAAGTAGCAATACCTCTAGATGTACCATCTACATCACAAGAGTGGACCCCATAATATTTAAAGATAGTCAGATTCATTTTTAAAAGTTTGTCAAATGTCATTTTAGTTTCCTGAACAAGACAAATCTTAGGTCTATGATAACTCACCATTGCACCAAGTTAGAGAGATAAGATAATTCTTGTGGGGGTGATTTATCCCCCTTATTTTCCAAAAGATGATCTTTATTTAGTAAAAACAGGCGAGCCAATCCCCATATCTTGTAAGGTTCTCTGAGAGCCATTAGCAATCTCAGCGTTTCTTTTCTTATCCCTACTAAAAATATTTGGAGTTCTTTCCAATCCTCTTGTTTTTGAGCCATGATCAACGCTTTGCCTGTTTGTGGTCTTAACCCCAATAGAACTCGACACTAAACCAGTTCCTAAGCGAGACGCGAGCAACATCAATAATTTTGGGATTTAAGTTGAATAAAAGGGTTTGAATCCTCAAGCATGGGTTCATTATCTAGATTCTAATTAACTAGGGATTTAATTTGCATTACCTCTGAGATAGAGTTATCCATCTGAATAGCCTTCACCTAACAACTCAAGGGGTCCGAGGAGTTACCCATATTCATAACCAACTTAAGAGTTTTCTCTCCCAAGCTAAGAACCGAAGGTTCCCAGATCCACAGTCTCACCCTTTTCCTCTGGAGAAGGCTGATTCTCGACAAGCACAACCTATGATGGAAGATCAGCCTGCACAACTAGAGAAATGCTCATAGGAGGACAAGTAGCATTATTATCATCATTATTCACCTCCAACATAGGCCAGCCATTCTTCTCTAGAATAACAAGCTTCTCCACCCCCTATGTCGGCTGGCCCTTCTGCACTAGATTAACGAGTTTCCCCATAAAAGTGGTCAATTCTTTTTGGAAGGTTGCTTCAAAGGACAATCTATGGCCCAATGCCCCACCTTCTTGCAATGAAAACAAGTGAAGAGAATGGATTCATATTCCACTTTTTGAATCCATTTTCCTAATTTCGAATTAAAGGTGATTTCCAAGGGAAGTTTCACTGATTGTTTGATGTTCACATAGATCCAGACATAAACAAGTCTTTATTTAGCAACCATCATAGGATCTAAGGACAAAAGCTCTCCAAAACAAGCAGATAACCCATTGAAAATTTCATCATCTCAATATTCCAAGGGGAGACCAGGTAGCGTAACCCAAATGGGGGCCTCATTACACTCCCAATCCTTGGGGTTGAAGTCAGGTTACCATTTTTTCCAGGGAGGATTTACCCAACATCCAAGGTCCATCAGACAATTAAAATTTTTAAATATTCATCACAATTGAAATAAAAAGAGAAGAAGACATTAGCAATCGCAACCACTTCAATCTGGTCATTTCCTTTCCATTTTATAGCAACCTAGGCCCAAACAATTTCGATATTGGGAAAAGGCCCCAAAAATTTTCCAGCCAACACAGAAGCCATATTTCCCATTGTCTTTTATGTAATATAGTCCAGAATCGAGATAGAACAAACCCTAGAGATAGGGTCTACACAATGGGACACTGGAGACACAAACTTACCTTTAGGAAACATACCAAAAAGGGCTAACCATGTCCTGTTACAGTTAGATCTTGAAGAAGAGTCCAACTAGCTGACAAATTCCCTAAGTCCCTCAAAAACAAGCAAAACATAAAGATTATCGGATGATGAATCATCACTACACATTGTAACTCCCAGAGTCCCACCATCCCAAACATATTTTCCGCCTCTATCATCTTTCCCATCAACATCCTCATCTTTTGAGACACTATCTATTCTTTGTCCACCATTTATACAAGTTCTCGCATGTTGCTTGTTGGCCATTTGGTGGAATTGATTATGTGTTGCATTGATGTTTTGTCATTGATATCAACACTAGTTGTTTGGATGCTTTACCGACACCCTTCTAGTCTCGGTAGGTTGAGTAGTTTCTGGTTGGTTTGGATCCGGCATGATCTGATAGGCTCCGATATAGTTTGGTTATGGAATTGACTTATTCATGATACTCATGTGCATATTCAGTTAGTTGGTTTTAGTCTAGTGATCAGATGCTATCTTGTTTGCTTAGGAAGCTTGGCTTGCAGTTCCAGCAAGGGTTTCATCGACAGAGCTTTTGTTGAAGATCTTTGATGATATGCACAAGTGGTGTTTGTATAGCTTCTGGTGGACTTTCTGGATATTGTTGGTGATCATGTTCAAGACTTGGCAAATGGAGATCATTACTTTACCGTATGGACCTATATTGGGTCCCGGTTGATCTAGGTTATGGGCTGGTTTAATGTAACGTGTGGATTGGACCTCTCGATGGGTTTTCGGGATGTCTTATGAGTTGGATATTATTTGTTTGGTCTAAGTTCGACATGTTTTCTAATTATGTAATTGGTTTATTGTCTGGTGTCCAACTTGATTGTTTATGATCAAGGGTTTGTATATATAGATGTAAGATCTCGTTATAGATGACATATGGGAATGGGATGTGGATGTGATGTGCGAATAATGTAATATCATTCAGGGAGAAGACTTGATCAATCATTGAAAATCAAATTGGGTTTATGTAAGAGGATTTAGTCCTTTGGTATTGAGCTTAACCGGAATTGTACTCAGACATAGGAGATGCTATCTTTGTAGTTCAACATTTCTCCAGATTGTAGTCTGGATTTCTATGTAGTCAGTGAGACTCCTTTTGTGATTAGCAATGCACTCTAGGTTGTTGGCCTTCCTACAATTCTAGGCCCCTCAATTGTAATTCACATACTTACTACAAAAGTATTTTTTGACTGTGGGTAGGCTTCCCACCATGGTTTTTCCCTTTACTGGGTTTTCCACGTATAAATCTTGGTGTCATGTGGATGGTATTTATTATGTGATTACTAATTATACTTAATTGTTTTAACTACTATTCTGGTATTTGGTTTGGGCATTCCGGTATTAAAGTTTTAATTTCTTAACGTTCTGGTAATCTATGACAACTGATTCAGCACCTCTCTCAGTTGTCTTTTGATTATTTGAACTGTCTAACAATTGGTATCAAAGCTTTGGTCCTCTCTATAGAAAACTTAACTGCTTGAGGAAGATCCTATGGAGACTAACAGTTCAAGTTCATCAAGTTCATTTGGAGCTATCTTTCGGAGAGATATTCCTAGGCTTGATGGAACAAATTACACAGTATGGAAGATTCAAATGGAGACTCATCTGAGATGTCTTGGCAAGGAGACTTGGGAGATCACATAGAATGGTGTCACACCTTATAATCCGGCATCTAGCAATCCTCCTTCGATATACCTGGATAAGGAGCTTGGGAATTATTGTAGAGCAAGAGAAGCCCTCTTGTGTGCACTTTCTGACCAGCAAATAATGGGATTGATTGACAAATCATCTGGAAAGGCTATATGGGATAAGTTGGACTCTTAATGAAGGTTACCCTACAGTGAAGATTGCTAAACTTGATGGTTACCAGGTGAGATATGAAAACCTGAAGAAGGAAGAAGGAAGAAGATGAAAAGATTATATCATTCATGGAAAGGGTAAATGAGATTGCTATGGGAATTCAATGTTGTGGTGGAACTCTGAGGGAAGATTAAATTGTTTCTAAAGTTTTGAGAGCCCTACCACTGGCTTACAAGATGAAGGCTACTGCTATTAATGAGTTGAGAACAATGACTAATACATCTGTCAACAGAGATACCTTGGTTGGGAAATTATTTGCTTTTGAGCTTGAAGAATTTGGACCTTTTGGACCTGTGAAGTCTGAACCTTCTTTTCATGAATCTGCATGAGAAATCAATAAGAAAGATTGGAAAGCTTTGTATGAAAAAGAATTGGATGATATGAAGAGAGAAGATGATGAGTTTGAGCAAATTGAAGCACTATTTTCTAGAAGAGTATCGAAAAGACCGCTAGGAATTAAGTATGAAGGAAAATAACCTTTTAAATGTTTTGCATGTAATCAGATTGGTCATTTTGCATCTAGATGTCCTAAAAGGAATTCAAGATTTGAAGAAAGAGTTAGAAGATCTTTTAAGCTTAACCCTGGATATCAAAATAAGTAGAAGTACAGAAAAAACAGAGACAAATCATGCTACATAGAGGATGAGGAAGGAATTACAAATTATGATGATGAACCGACAAAAGACTCTGCTAGTGGTTCCAGGAATGGGAAGGAATGGGTGTTCTTGGCTATCAAGGAAGATGTTTCAGTACTAGAAGAGAATGTACCTAAAGAGAAGGCACTTGATGGTAAAATTGAAGACAAGGATGAATGGGTAATTGACAGTGGTTGTTCACATCATATGATTGGAGATAAAGGGAAGTTTCTATCTTTGCAAGAATTTGTTGGCGGTCTGGTTAGATTTGGAGATGACAAAGCATGTATGATCAAAGGAAAAGGAACTATATCATTGGATGGTAAGAATGATACTAACAATGTTTATTATGTTGAAGGTTTAAGGCATAATCGTTTGAGTGTAGGACAATTGGTGGATAAGGGATTTCAATTACAGTTCAAGGATGGAAAATGAAAAATCATTAACAAACCTGGTTTTGAGATTGCAACCGGTACATAGATAAAAGGTAATATATTTCATTTGAATTCTGGTGAGAAGGCATGTTTGATTACACAAATTGATGAGAGTTCGCTATGGCATAAAAGAATGTGGCATGTGAATTTTGATTGCATTGTAAAGATCAGTTCAACTAAGGCAGTTAGAGATATATCTAAGATTATGAAGCCCTATAATCTGGTATGTAAAGAATGTCAAATGGGGAAACAGGTCTGAACCTCTTTTAGGAGTATACAAGAGAAATCTAATGATGTTGTTGATCATATTCATACTAATTTGTGTGGCCCTGCTAGAGTTAAAAGTTTTCAAGGTGATAGATATTTTATGTTAATCATTGATTATTATTCTAGAATGATGTGGGTTACTTTTCTAAAGGAAAAATCTAAAGCATTTGAAAAGTTTAAAATCATTTAAGGCTAAAGTAAAAACTGAGCTAGGATTGAAGATTAAATGTTTGAGGTCAGATCATGGTGGAGAATTCAAATCCGGTGAGTTTAATAACTTTTGTGAAAAGTGTGGTATAAGAAGACATTTTTCCGCTCCCTGGACACCTCAACAAAATGGAGTTGTGGAAATGAAGAATGGAACTATCTTGGATGCTGCTAGAACAATGATGATGGAATCTATTCTACCTCATATCTACTAGAGAGAAGCAGTGAGCACAATGGTTTATACATTCAACAGAGTACATATCAAAGGAGAAACTGGTAAGACACCTTATGAATTATGGTTTGGCAATACACTTAAAGTTAAGTATTTCAGAATCTTTGGTAGTAAATTTTATATCAGGAGAGATGATATCATTGGCAAATTTGATCCTAGATGTGATGAAGGCATATTTCTTGGTTATTCTAATAAAAGGAAAGCATATAGATGTTATAATAAGAGATTGCGAAGAATTGTGGAGAGTGCTAATGTCAAAGTGGATGAGCTGAATAGAGGTCAAATCAAAGTTTATGAGAAGGAATCGGTGGTGGAAATGATCATATCTAAACTAGTAGCACCTTTACCAGAACAGGGTGTTGAACCAATTACTCCGACAATATCATAAAAATCTTCAATAACTGAAGAACCGAGAAGATGAACAGAGAGTTAGAAGACTCCTAGGTATGTGAGATTGAATCATTCAGAAGATCAGATCATTGGGGATAAGAACAATGGACTACTGACAAGAAAAAGACTAGCAACTAATGAGGTATATTTAATTTCACAAGTTGAACCGGTATCAGTAATTGAGGCATGCAAAGATGAATATTGGTTGAAAGCTATGGAAGAAGAATTAGATCAGCTAGAAAAGAATAACACATGGACTTTGGTTCCCTGGCCTAAAAATAAGAATGTTATTGGAAATAAATGATTTTTAGGAATAAATTGAATGAGGATGGTCAAGTTGTAAGGAATAAGGCTAGATTGGTATGTAAAAGATATTCTCAAAAGGAAGGAATTGATTATGGAGAGACTTTTTCTCTTGTAGCTAGGATTGAAGCTGTAAGATTATTTCTTGCCTATGTTGCCCATAAATACTACAAGGCTTATTAGATGGATGTTAAGTGTGTATTTTTTAATGGGGATCTTGATGATGAAGTTTATATTGAGCAACGTGATGTTTTTTCACTATCAAATGATACAAACATAGTTTGCAGGTTAATGAAAGCTTTATATGGATTAAAACAAGCACCTAGAGCTTGGTATGCAAGGTTGGATAAATATATTTTGAAGCTTTGTTTTACTAAGGGTAATGCTAGCAGTAATTTATATTATAAGATCACTAAGGATGATATACTAATTATTGAAGTATTTGTTGATGACATTATTTTTGAAGGTGAAGATATGTTATGCATGGAATTTTCTACTAATATGGAGAAAGAATTTGAAATGTCTATGATTGGGGAAATGAAATTTTTCTTACATTTGCAGATTACTCAGACTAACAAAGGTATTTTCATCAGTCAAACTAAGTATGCTAGGGAATTGTTGAAGAAATTTAGTATAGGAGATTCTAAACTGGTAAGTACTGCTATGGTTACAAGTGAGAAATTGACAAGAAAATATGCTTCTACACCGGTAAATCCTATAAGATACAAATCTATGATTAGAGGTTTTCTTTATTTGACTCAAACTAGGCCTGACATAATGAATGCTATTTGTATTGTATCAAGATTTCAGAGTGATCCTAGAGAAAACCATGAGAGTGTAGTGAAAAGGATTTTTAGATACTTGCAAGGTACATCATAATATGGTTTGTGGTACCCTAAGGATGATGACTTTACTTTATTTGCATATACAGATGTTGATTGGGCTGGAGATGTTGATGACCAAAAAAGTACTTCCAGTGGAGCTTTCTTTCTTGGAAAGAAGCTTGTTTCCTGGATCGGCAAGAAATAATCATGTACTTCATTATCTACTGTTGAAGCTAAGTATGTTGTTGTTGCTACTAACTGTACATAGGTTCTATGGATGAAGAAAATGTTGAAGGATATAAAGGTGGATTGTGATGCACCCGTAGTTATTCACTATGATAACTTTGTTGCTATTGGCATATCAAAGAATATGGTATTTCATTCTAAGACAAAGCACATATCTATCAAGTAAAAACTTTTTGAAGGAAAAGGTGGAAGCAAATGAAGTTAGATTGATTTATGTGAACACTAAAGAGAAGATTGCAGATATCTTCACTAAACATTTGCCTAAAGAATCATTTGAGCACCTGAGAGACATATTGTTGGTTTATGCCCCTCCGATAGAGACTTGATTGATGCGGTTTGGCATCAATCCGGTATGCATTATCAAATATGTTATACATTTTGGCATTGATGTGGGGATGCTATTGCTCAGGGGGAGTAGTCAGCTTTCTAATTCAGTGTTTTATGTTTTTGCTTTGATATTTTTGTCTAATTTATGGTATTGATGTCAAAGGGGGAGAGATATTGATGTGAAAAAGAAAAACTTAAGATTTGTATATATTAAGGGGAGAGATATATGTATAATTCAGAGCTTTATAGAGATATTATTCACAGGGGGAGTTTGGTCTTTGTTTCAGAACTCCATTGCTATATCTCTAAATGGGAGATTGCTGGTTGTCTTCCATTGGGGAAGACTTATTTGGCATTTCTTGGTACTTAGATATTTTTCACATCTAGTGTTGCTATCAATTCCAAAGGGAGAGATTGTTGGCCATTTGGTGGAATTGATTATGTGTTTCATTGATGTTTTTTCATTGATGTCAACTGTAGATGTTTGGATGCTTTACCAACACCCTTCTGGTCCTGGTAGGTTGAGTAGTTTGTGGTTGGTTTGGATCCGGCATGATCCGGTAGGCTCTAGTATAGTTTGGTTATGGAATTGGCATATTCATGATACTCATGTTCATATTTAGTTAGTTGGTTTTGGTTTGGTGATCATATGCTATCTAGTTTGCTTAGGAATCTTGGCTTGCAGTTCTGACAAAGTTTTTGTTGACACTCTTTGATGATATGTACAAGTGATGTTGGTGCAACTTCTACTGGAGTTTCATGATGTTGTTGGTGATCATGTTCAAGACTTGGTGGATAGAAATCATTTCTTTATCGTATGAACCTACATTGGGTCGTGGTCGATCTAGGTTATGGGTCGATTTAATGTAGCGTGTGGATTGGACCTCCCGATGGGTTTCTAGGATGTCTTATGTGTTGGATATTATTTGTTTGGTCTAAGGCCAACATGTTTTATAATTATGTAATTGGTTTATTGTCTGGTGGCCGACATGATTGTTTATGGTCGAGGGTTTGTATATATAGATGTAAGATCTCATTGTAGATGATATATGGGTATGGGATATGGATGTGATGTGCGAAAAATGTAATATCATTCAGGTAGAGGATTTGGTCAATCATTGAATATTGAATTGAGTTTTTGTAAGAGGATTTAGTCCTCCAGTATTGAGCTTAACCGGAATTGTACTCAGGCATATGAGATGATATCTTTGTAGTTCAACATTTCTCCAAATTGTAGTCTGGATTTCTATGTAGTCAGTGAGACTGCTTTTGTGATGATCAGTGTGCTCTAGGTTTTTGGCTTTCCTGCAAGTGTAGACCCCTCAATTGTAATTCACATACTAACTATAGAAGTTTTATCTAACTGTGGGTAGGCTTCCCATCGTGGTTCTTCCCTTTATCAGTTTTTCCACATATAAATCTTGGTGTCATGTGGATGGTATTTATTCTGTGATTACTGTTTATGCTTAATTGTTTTAACTTCTATTTCAGTATTTGGTTTAAGCATTCTGGTATTAATGTTTAGGGTTCCGGTATTAAAGGTTTAATTGCTTAAGGTTCTGGTAATATGTGACAACTGATTCAAACCCCCCCTTAGTTGTCTTCGGGTTATTTGAACTGTCTAACACTTGCCTGCTGCAAATTGAAATTATCCTCCACCATTTCTCAAATTGAATGTTACTAATAAATACATATTAGTGTTTTAAACTTTAAAAATATAAGTTAATGACAAAATGAAAAAAAAAGTATTTTCTTAAATATCTACACAAGCCTGAATCACGTTTTTCAAAAATTAAAATGAAAATCTTTTTATTAATGCACACCAAAACAAGGTCAAAACCAATAGTTTTCCCTTGAGAAATTTGGAACTTTTTAACTTGCCTTTCCATGTTCTTAATTATTAATTTTTTTTATTGCTTAAAAGTAAAATGAGGTTTTGAATCTAAAATTACCTTTCATAGTTTTAAAAATAGGTGAAGTTAATTTCAGCTATCTTGTGATATTTCCCCTAGAAATACCAACTACAACAATTATTCTTTAGTAACACATGATATATTCTCTTTTAATCATTTCACCTAAGAATTTTAGTACTACATTTCCCAAGTTATTTTACTATGCACAATTGATTTGACAACATTTCCTGCGTAGGCATTGTCGACAACATTATCTAAAGTTAAGGTGACTAGTTTAATTTACTTTCATGTTTAGTATATATTTACCTTAGCCTAAAGATTTCCATAAATTGAGTAAAATAAAAGTTAACTTGATGCATGTGGACTAGGAAAAAGACTAAGATACACAAGTATGCTATCAATCTTTGCATGAAGAATTGTTCAAGGTTTGTAAATCAAAATATTTCCTTACCAGATCTTTCAAGGATTTTGGTAATAAACTTAGATGCGAGTTGAATGATGGACATTATGATATCATATTAATCAAATATATGTATAAGAACTGACTAAAATTAATTATTATTGCAGTTGTGACTATGAAGTAGACATTACTAATACATGAAATTCAGAATCATAGGAAAAGAGAAAAATGATATATTGCTCAATATTTCAATTAATTTAAATGGCATCTAAGACAAAAAAAAATTATATGCCACACATCTAAATATTTTCATATTTTCATATTATGTTTTCTTTCACTTCATGCTTCTTCAAAAATCATATTGATTACACTTTTAATGGGACATCTATTCATTATATATGCTTCACATGATACAATTTCAGCCCAATACTCATTTGAAAAGTTTTTTTCCTTCAACATGCTTCTTGACATTTATATTATTGTCCTATTATTCCTTTTAGCTACACCATTTTTTGAGGGGTGTATCTAGTGGTAAATTTCTTGTGGATTCTATGGTTCTTGCAAGATTTTATGAAGTCATTTGAAATGTATTCACGACCTCTATTTTTTCTTAATGCTTTGATGTTATTTCCACTTTTCTTCCCAACAAGAGCCTTGAATTGATGAAAATAATCAAACACTTCATGCTTATGTTTCAAAAAATATACCCATGTCTTTCTTGTGAAATCATTAATGAATCTCAAGAAGTAGCAGCTTCCACTGATCTTGAGTGTGTTTTCATTGCTCCACACAAATTTGAATGAACAATATCCAATGGTTATTTTGCCTTTATTGACTTTCCTACTAGAAATGATTCCCTATGTTGTTTACCCAAGATACAACCTTCACATATTCTACATAGATTTTCTATTAGTGGCAATCCATTCATTATTATTATTTTATACAATAGGTTTAAGCTTCCAAAGTTTAAATCTCCAAATCATAGATTCCATAACCAATTTTCGTCTTCCATTTCTTCTTGAAATATTACCTTATTAGTTTTTATAGTTTTCTCCTTATTAACGTGTCAATTTGTTGAAGGGCACACCTAAGAAAATTCTACCTTCAAATATGGTTTTTGCCTTAGGGGAAACATTTAATTGTTTCTCATTTGGACCTTGGCTATAAGCTAATTACTTGAAATTTTTTCTAAAATTGTACATTCTTTATTCTTAAAAAATATTATATACCCCTTTTCTATAAGCTTCCCTATACTCATTAAGTTATGCTTCAAGGAAGAAACAAAATACACATTTGAATAAACTTTTCCTCCCCCTTTTTGGTTGAATGTTGACACTTCCTTTACCCATAACTAAAACTTTGTTATCATTCCCCAATATAAAATCCAAGTTTACACTTTCATCCATGCTACAAAATATTTCAAGTTCCAAGTCATATGATTGCTACAAATTGAGTCTAAAAGCCATACATCCTTCTCATCTTCTTGTGCAACATTGCAAGATATGAATATATTGTCCTAATTTTGGTTTTTTTTGGTAAAATTTACACTTTTTTGTCTAGAATCGTATCATTTCTTTCTACATTAGTTTAAATAATGTACAAATTTCTTGAAATTATGACATTGAATTGAGTATCTATCATACCTTTGGTCTTGAGGTTAATTTTGGGTTAATGTTTGTTGTTTTCCACTTCCACTTAAGTTTCATGGGTTACTTGTTCTGCCTCTATATGAGTTTCTTTCCTTGCCTCTGAAATTTGATCTTACCTTGCCTCTACCATGGCTATTAACACTTGTGTCTTGAAATAATGCCCCAAACATAAATTTGTTGACATACTCAATACTCTATCTTCATGAGAAATAAGTGATGCATGTATCTCATCAACTAAAAATTATGAAATATTATTTATTTTTTCTATGGAGACCACAATAGATTTGAACCTTATAGAAAAACATCTCAAAATCCTTTTCAACCACTCTACTCTCATCAAGAGTTTCACCATTAGATCTAATTTGATTTACCAATCCAATTATTTGAGTGAATAATGAGTCTACTATACTTGATTCTTTCATGTAAATGGTCTCAAAATCCCTTCTTAGCATTTGCAGCTTAGTTATCTTCACCTTAGTCATTCCTTGGTAGGTAGTTTGGGGAGAATCAAATTATTTCTTTGAAATTGTTGTTGTTGCAATCCTTGTAAAAATGCTCTCATGCACTCCTTGACAAATGTAAAAAGGAGCTTTTGAATCCTTTTTCAACTTCTCATTAAGCAAATATTTCTCTACTTTATTGAAGGCATTGTATGTTGTTGCGTTAGGTAGTTCTAAGTAGCCATTCTCTATAAACTCCCATAATCTTGTGAACTAAATAAATCCTTCATTGTTATTTCCCAATAATTATAGTTTTTATCATTAAGCTATGAAATTTGTGCATTTGTGATACTTGTTCCCGATGTAGATGCCATTTTTAGCTTGGAGACTGTGTTGGCAACATTTATATTCCTTGAAAAACTTCAAATTTTGTAACCTTCAACTCTGATACAACTAATGGATAGAGGTAGAGTAAAAATAGAGAACGTGAAACAAGTTGCAAATAACATAAATAAAAGCAAATTTAAACTGAAAATTTTATGTATTCATATATATTGAAAATAAACAAGTCTAATCCATAAAGAAGAGTTGTTGCTCTTTTTAATTTCGGTCAAAGAACAAAAAACCATACATCCCCCATCCTTTCTATTCTTTTTGTTGCTACAACCATATAAACTTTAACATTAAGAACAAAAACTATAAATAACAAAGCTACCTTGTTCCTGGCAATGATGAATATATTACAGTTGCAAGACCTCTTCTCTCTTCTCTTTTTTTTCTCTTCTTAGTCTCTTACACTCCAAAACTATTATGTTCTTGCAATGAACCTATTCTTTCTCCTATGATACTTCTAGACTCTTCTAAAATATATCCAATGAAGGATGGAAAACACAAAATATTAAATGCTTTTAATTATACAATGGTGGAGAAAACAAGAAATGCATTACAATCCAAATTATGTATTTCAAATCTATCCTACAAAAGTTGACAAGGGGGATGTAGAGGACATCAAATAGTGAGAGGAAGAGTCTATGGGGAAATTAATAAGTGTGGTAGGTGTGATTAGACTCCAAGAAGGCAACCCTCCACAAAATTATGCAAAGATAAAAGATTATCTGGATTATAGTGGGAGTAACTTTGGTTGGAAAAGGAAAATGGTTTATATGTGTGAAGAATTATATCTACGTCGAGATAAATGAAAACTATTGTTAATGCTAATACAAAAATGAATGTAATATATCAAATAAAGAAAATACTTCCAAATTACAACAAATTTTTTATTTGAATTACATATCACTAGACATTTAAAAGTTTATTTATTATTTTTGTTAAGTCATATATACAAACTTTGAATGAAACTCATAAAAGAATGTTGGAATCCATCAGCCTTCACACAATCTTCCACTTGTGAATGATCTTTTGATTGAGCTTGTAATAACATGATTCCAATTATTATGCTTTATTTATTGAAGGATTTATTAATATGGATTTTTAGTTAAAAGAGAAAAAATAAATAAAAAATGTTTCAATGGCTATCAAGAAATTTGGATTAGATTATATAGGGAATTTTTTGGTTATATAGGTTAAGATGAGGCATATGATATCATAAGATTATGATAAGTGCCTCAATCTTAAACTATGAGATATAAAGTGATAAGTATCTTATGTGTACCCTAAGTAAGTTTAAGTGATAAGATGTGAAAGAGACCTAATACTTGAACTAGTTAAGCAATATCCTTATTTACACTAACACTTGTCCTTAAGTGTAACTTAAGTGGAACACCTACTAGGTCATGTTAGATATTCATGTACAAATGCAATCTTTCACACAAGAAGAAAAAAATAAAATCTATTGAAACAAAAGTGCTT
Source organism: Cryptomeria japonica (assembly GCF_030272615.1). Taxonomy (NCBI): domain Eukaryota; kingdom Viridiplantae; phylum Streptophyta; class Pinopsida; order Cupressales; family Cupressaceae; genus Cryptomeria; species Cryptomeria japonica. Next base: position 521,447,219 of record NC_081415.1, read on the forward strand.
TCAAAATAGAATGAGAAGACCAAACTCCATATAAAGAATAGGTCCCACATATGAAAGAAAAAAAAGGATTACCTATCTATATAGAATGTATAATCTCCTATAAAATGATAATTATCCTAATAAGACAAAAAATAATCTAATGCCTACAAGCAACATTCCTCTTTAAAAAAAATATCACCAATTTTGAATCGAGTGCTTTGCCCTGACTCCTCACTGATATCTTTGAAGGCAACATCTGTATTTTTGTACGAGAAAAATCTAGGGGAAGTCCCACATTTTCCAATGGCTACGTAATTGTAGCTTGTGCTACACAATATAACTATCGTACTAGTGAATGGGAGTGTGAGATATTTGGATAATTTACAAGTGATATTATTGGGAAATAAGGCGTCCACTAGGTTAGTTAAAGTGGTCGCATCTGTAATATTTCTTTGCCACAGTGTACAATGTTTTCAATAGAGGGCTTTTGCAATTTTCTTCCAGACAGACATTCCTCCATATCGTCTTAGTTCTTCTTAACGTAAGCCACGGCCAAAATACCATTTGTTTTTTCTATATTTAAAAGATTAAATTAGTTACTGCTCAGTATTCTGTTTGCATGAGCAGGATAAATTTAATGGAAAACAAAGCAGACTAGAGGGTTTCAAAGAGAGGACGTGGCAGCCCAATCTTGCAGAGCAAGAAAGGTATCTGATTATGGTGAAAGGTGATGACCTTGGCCATTGCCATATTCAAGAAGCCAACAAATGATTGAACAAGAGGATGAAATTAGGTTTAGGTGACGAATGAAGCAAATCTGACTCTTTTATTTTAGTTCATTGACTTTACGTGGCCTGCAGGGTCGCCTTCACCCAAATTTTGGCTATCTACCCAAGCTAAGTAGAATCCATCTAATCTAAATATCGTTGACCAAGTTTGTCCACATTTACATGGCAGGTGAAATTAGGGCTTGTATGTCCACGATAAAAAGGGAGTTGCCTATCGGCCAAAAAAATAATCCCATGTCTAACCTAACTACAATTATAGAGAATTTTGTTACCTTGTCTGTGCCAGGCAATAATGGAGCGCGAATTGCAGGTCCTCCTAATCAGCATCATGTTAATTTGTCCCACAGCCATTGCGGTGAAAGTTGGGTACTGGCCAGCATACAGCTATTCTTATTTCCCTCTCTCCTCTGTAAATGCCTCTCTCTACACCCATCTCCTCTACGCTTTCGCAGATCTCAGTAATGAAACATTTGAGGTCACCATCTCTGCAGGGAATCAGGAAAGCATCGCACTCTTCACCACCACAGTGCAGAACAGTAATCCCTCAGTGAAAACCTTGCTTTCCATCGGCGGAGGAAATTCCAACATGAACGACTTCTCCACAATGGCTGCCGATTCTTCACTGCGCAAAAAGTTCATCGACTCGGCCATATCTCTGGCCAGGCAATATTCATTCCACGGGCTCGATCTCGACTGGGAATACCCACAAACTCTGGCGGACATGGAAAACTGGGGGCAGCTGTTCACCGAATGGAAAGCTGCAGTAGTGGACGAGTCTGGAACCTCCGGTAACGATCCCCTGCTGCTCAGCGCTGCTGTCTATTTCTCAAACCAGTTCTTTCAGTGGGGCATAGTTAGACAATATCCGATCGATTCTATAACTGCCAATCTGGACTGGGTTAACATTATGACCTACGATTTTGTCATCCCAACTCAGATCAACAAGACGGGAGAGCACGCAGCTCTGTACGATCCCAACTCGAAATTCAGCACCAGCTATGGCGTGGAGTCTTGGTTGAATGCAGGCCTCTCTGGGCAGAAAATTTTAGTGGGGATGCCCATGTATGGATACTCATGGACGCTGAAGAGCACAGCAAATGTGGGAATAGGAGCCGAGGCCAGCGGTCCAGGGAACCCCGATGTATATACCTTTGCCCAAATTAAGGATTTTATTAGTAACAACGCCGCAACCGAGGTTTATGACACTACCACAGTGTCGGCTTATTGTTATGCTGGGCTTGTATGGATTGGATTCGACAACGAACAATCTGTTAGAGCCAAAGTGGAGTATGCCAAACAGAAAGGCTTGTTGGGGTATTTCTTCTGGAACGTCGTCCAGGATAGCAATTGGGCTCTCTCCACCGCAGGTAGGTCTTCTGCTTCTGTCTTTAAATTTGTTGAATGATGAGCTTTCATTGTTGAACTAGTTTTGATTGTGGAATTTGCATATTTCTGCAGCATCAAATGCAATGGATCAGTATCGGCTCAGTGGGGATAGTTTTTCTTCCTTGTGGTAAAAATGAAAAAATGGGCAGCAATTTACAACCTTCTCAATGCACTGTTGAAGGGACATGTCCAAGAGTTTATCAGAAACTTTATCAATAAATTTTTACTTCGCATTTGTTTATTAGTTTTTTACGATCTCAGTTATATCTAAATCAAAGCTTATCATATCTGCCTGTTTTATTAAAACAAAAAACTAAAAGCTGAGATATCCGTTCTCATCTCCACCTCATCGATCATATCTTCAGATACTAGTTGCAGAGGTTTCTTTACTAATATTATCATCCGTCTTACTATTATTTTATAGTAATATGTGTGGTATCATCAAATTAGACTCTTGATTTCTTCTGTTTTGTTTATAAATGACGTATCCATAATATAAATAAATAAACATATAACACAACCACATAATGTAAGTAGGTATATGGTCACTGGGTATCTGGCGTAGGCAAGATTTAAAGCACCACCGAGGTAGCTAGCTTCCATATTATCTCATCTGGAAACGACAATGGATTATTAAAAGGTATTCACGAGAGAGAAGCAATTTGGTCATGTGTTGTTTTGAGAGTGTTGAATAAAGATCTATTTATTTTTTAATTAAAGAAGCGTGAGCAGAGAGGGGGCTACACGCATAGATGATGGCGTAATGGCTTTCTTGTTTGGCTTAGCTACTTTATTTTATTGACATTTTGCTTTCCCTCAACAAACGATTGGAAGATATAGATAAATTTCCGCATCTTCTTTTCAGAGATATAATGGATCCAACCGTAGCAGACAAGGATTGGAATTTAATGCCGATCTGTACGAGTTAATATTTTTTAATGACAAGATAAACATTAGATAGTAAATTCTTCTCGCTTAAAACTGTGTGCTTATTTGATTGACATTGTATCTATGTTATCAGAAGCAAGAAACGAAACAGCAACGACAATGACAACGTGGTCAGAAACGGCTAGTTTTATATATATAATCACAATTTTGAAAAGAAAAACAAATAAGTATAGAAGTAATAATTAATACATTAATCTATAATTAAAAGAAGAGAATAAAGAAACTAAAAAAACTTACAATTTAAATCATTTAATAGTCTGAATAAAGAAACTACAAAAAATTTACAATCTGAATTATTTAATAATCTATTAGAATTAGTCTAAGGGCTCCAACCTTTAATCAATTGTACATTTTTCACCAATACATAATAAGCATATATCTAATACCTAAATTTCATCCTCTCTAATAATCATTCCTGAGAACCCTTTTTTTATTTGAACTAGTTAATCATTTCCATAATCTAAATCATGGTTAATCAAGACAATCTTTCTCAAATATAAAGATTGAAAATGACTCCAACCAAATAAGGGATCTCAAAAAAAAATTGTATTTCCAAAATAGAACTTTTTAAATTCCTACCCTTAAATTTCTCAAAAAATAATCCTTCTCACAAAAAAAAAATTGATTCTCACCCTTTATTTTCTCTAGAAAAACATTGGCCTCTTAAATTCCTTGGATGATGGACCTCCTCACTTCCAATCCTTTGAATTGATCCCCTCCATTAATATCCTAAATCAATCTCAATCTTTGATTCTCCATCCTCGTCATATTCAAATTGGTTTTAAAAGCCCTTTTGAGCATAAATGCATGTTATCAAATGTTTTGAGCATCTTACATCTATTTCTTCATGCACACTTGAACACATTCATCATTGGAGCAATAAGGGACTTGTGGGTGAGACACTTGTTGTTTCTTTTATCTTTTATGCATAGTTTTGTATCTCAATATGGATTTTACAATTTGATATATAATAAGTACTTCCGAACTCCTTCTAGGGTTGTTCCTCTTGTGAATTCTAGTGTAGGCTATAAATGCATCCTCGGTGTCTCACAACTCCTATGGTGGTTTTAGGCCAACAGGTGGTTAACAATATCTCATTTCCTGATTAAAAAGTTTGATTTGTAGGTTTAGCTATCTTTGTTGAACACTTTTGAACTTGTATAAGTTGATCCCTATGCACTAAACTCTTGTGGTTGAGGGTAAGATGTTAATTTACCATTAATCTCTTAGGTTCTTTGTTGTTTATTTTGCCTCTCGTGAAGATCTAGAAGCTATTCTTGATGTGGGGGACTAGAAATGTGATTCTCAAAATCTCTCTTCACCCCTAGACACTCTCCTTAACTCGTTAAAAGAGCCTGTTGATATTTTCCTTATCTAAGTAAGATTCCCCTTTGTTTCCCTATAGTTTTGGAGTAAGTAATCTTATGAAGTTATTCATAGTTCTTTGGGCTATTTCCTTAAGGTGGACCTAGATACTAGTAATTTATTTCATACTTCCTTTAGTCATATCCTTGTGGATATAAATTTGTTGAAGCCTTTACTAGGTGATACTTTTCTTCAGCTGAATGAGTTTCAATGGAGTTACATGATCAATTAAGAGGGTATTCATTTTATTTTTTATAAATGTCATTTTGATACTAAACATTTGGCCTTTGCCTGCCTCTGTGGCTCTTTTCTTAGGTCTTCCTCTACCTAGTGGAAGAATGCTCTATTGAGCCATCTCAAAATATTTTCTGATGACTCAGATGATTGTTTGGATGGTTCTATTGATTTGGTGACCCCTTCTTTTACTACTTCAGTTAGTCTGCATGCATTAGATGTTGTGTCCTCTTTTTTTGCCTTCGGGTTACATTATGGATTTTGTAGTTCTCCCCTTGCTTTTGTTGTCCTTGGTACTCAAATCCTGTTGAAAGAGGTCTCTCACTCTTTTCCTATTTATTGCTTGGGTGTATTCCCTTAAGTTCGTTTTGATGGTGCCTCCTCCCATGCTATCAAAATTTCAACTTGTGATGATACTACTTCTTGGACAATTGTCCAGCTTAAGAGTAAAAGTCATTCTTTTAAGGTCTACAAGAAGTAAGAATTAAAGTCATTCTTTCAAGGTCTCTCCCTCTTAGGTAGTTCCTTTGGGAGTGAAGTTGGGTCCCAAATCGAGTTTTAATTTATTTTTTGGGTTTAATTCCTTGTTGTAGTTGATTGTTACAATTTCATTGTGGGATTCCTGCCCTACAAGTTGGTTGGTGTGTTGTTCCAATCCTTTGTTTATTTTCCTCTATTTCTCATTATCCTTTTGGTAACCTGCTAGTTTTGTTCTAGGGTTTGGGCCCTATCAAAAATCAACCTTATATCAATAAAAAAACATCCATACCTTCATATAGTTGAATGAATCTACCATTTAATGATTACATCTATGTCTCTTTCTATATGAATAATGTCTATCTTACCATTTATAAAACATGTTACATGATACTCAGATATAACATGTTTTTAGGATAGAAAATTTTCTATCTTTTCTAGTTTTTCTATTGATCGCCACTCTTTTTTTTAGTCTAAACCTATGTTTTATTGCAGATTAAAGAAAATAAAGTTTCCAACTTACGAGTGTTATTGAATCATTGTGGAAGTGCCCCTTGTGTGGTTGTCAAGGTGCCTATGACTTTCATTTCTTCACAAGATCAATCTCCTCCTTAAGAGCGTTGATGAGGAAACAACCATTCTTCTCATGGCACTAAGGAGGTTCACTCTTAAGCTTCTCCTCATTTTGTTTGAAGATATCAGGCATAAAAAGTTGCATAGATCTCTTAATTTTCTATTCAATAGTAATCCTTCTAGTTAAATATTCTATAATCAATAGAAGTGTTTTTAATGAAAACATTACAATTATTAAAAAATAATTATGTTTTTATAATTTATTTCACATACATACATACATACATACATACATACATACATACATACATACATACATACATACATACATACATACATACATACATACATACATACATACATCTTAAATAGAAAAATATATAATAAATAAGCTTATTTTTTAACATAATAATAATTATGATTTTAATGATTGCTAAAAATGTTAATGGAATCGAATGTGTGGCTTTCTTCCCATTGTTAAGGATGACTTTGAAGCCATTGTTAAACTTTGAAACATATCCTTAATGGTAAAAATTTCTTGCCTACAACAAGGCAACGCAGTTTATTGAGAATATCCCCATAAAGTCATGCCACATGGTAACAATATCATATAACATGAAAAAGTTTACCCATTGCAATTCTTTCCGCAATATACTCTCTTGATTCAAAGTAACAGTCCTCAACTGAGTTAAAAAAGCATTCTAAAATGTCAATAACTTTTTCCAGTTATGGAAAATCGGTAATTTACTATGAAGGCAATAAGTTAAGTGCTTTGATTGCTTAAACTCCAAGTGACTCCCAAAAGTGTGAGTGCCCAAAGCCGTAGGTAACGAATGGCAAAGAAAGCACGTACACTATCACACAAATTGTAAGCTCTTACCCTTTTTTCCACGATAAATACATTGCTCTTGTACATAACCTTCATCTTGTCTCGCAGCTAGATTAGTTCTCTACTTCTGTTAAAAATTCTGTCTTTTATTGGCTTTTGTAAGAAGAAGAGAGATGGGCAGTGCAAAGCCGTGGAATAGTGTGAATATGATGGTGGTCATGTTTTTGTTGATGTGGGTTTCATGGGTAGTATCAGGAGCAGCAGCTGACTGCAACACAGCTTCCAAATATCTGACTCCCTGCTCTAACTTTCTGACAAAAGGAAGTCCCTTACCAAGGATAAATGATCCATGCTGCCAAGGCGTGCGCAGAGTGTATAAGCAGGGGGCCACTCAACAGGAGAGGCAGCAGATTTGCCAGTGTCTGAAGAACTCCGCTACCAATCTCAAACTGAATGACAAAGCTGTGGCCAGCCTTGCTCCTCTCTGTGGGATTCGACTTACCTATGTTGTCACTAAAAAGATTAATTGCACCACGTAACTCCTCCACCTCTCCTATTATGTTGTTTCTTAGGGTTTTTGAACTACATAAGAACAAGAACTGATTGCTCTTGTTGTTTCGTCTGTTGCAGGATTCCTTGAAATGAAATACAGCTATTTCCTGCTTTCGGCTTTCCTAAGATAAGATATATATTATCAGCACTCAGCTTTCGCTTACGTATTAGTACCGTTTAAAGGGTTGTGATGTATAATGGAGGTGTTACTTTAAACTCTGTGTCTCTAGTACCCTTTTACCTAAATAAAACTAGAGCTATATTATAATAAGATTGTAATGGATTTATATCCGGCCATTTCAAAGATCTACTGTCCTCTTTAGTATTATTTTCCAGTTATTAATAAAAAAATTATCATATCATATGTTATTTGAGATCTATTGTACGTTGTTTTTGTTTCTTCGACTTCTACTAGATCCAGAACTTGAATATGGCATTTAACTGGCGTTAGGGGTTTATTTAGAATAGTTAAATTTTGATAAAAATCAGTGAGAATTTAAATAATTTGGGATTTTTAATTTGTTCTGGGATGCTTTATTATTTAGTTATTATTTTATGATTGATTTTCAAAGGTTGTGTTATGATAATTTAAATTGATATATCTAAAATATTTGAAGAATTCATGTGGAATATATTAGTTTACAAATCAAACTTTAAATCATATGATAATATCTAGTTCATGACAATAAATACCATTTAGATAATATTAAATCTTATATAGTTGTCAATATAAATAATGTCATTTAATAAATTTGATAAAATAAATATATTTTGAAGTTCTTAATAGTGAAATGAAAAAAAATGCTGATTACATAATGAGATGTATAAGCTATATATATTGTAAAAAAATGTCTACGTAGAATTTCAAAAAGAGGAATTCAGAAAGTTCACATAAAAAATAAATCAAAATAATTAAAGTATATTCTAGGCTACGAAGTAAAGGAATTATTTTATTCTTTTCATCCATAATTATACTTTGAAATGTTAAATATTTTTAACTAATTAAATTAAATAATGTGTAATGTTTTTAAAAAAAAAGCATAATCTACTATAATCATCTTTTTGCAACCAATCAAATAAATTGGTAAGTATTAAAAATAGCATATAAACCATTACAAAATTTATAAGTTCTTAACTTTTGTACCATGTACCACTTGTACAAATACAATACATTTGCACATCTCCTTTATTTTAGTTGTCTCTCATCTAGATTAACACTATAGATGTGTGATATTTTCTTCTCTCACAACAAATTATCTGTTGTTTTAATTTCTCTAAGAAAAAACATGAGCAATGCAAATATGTGGTATAGTTTACAAATTAGGGAAAGTAACAAATTTATATCCTTATGTATCAATGACATATTCATCCTCTCTATAATGCAATTGTTTTGAAAGGAGGGTAGATTTTTCTTATGTGATGCAATGTCATTCTCTTTCCAAAATATTTTAAGTTGAGATGAACAATATTATCCATCAAAAGCACTTCTTAGCACTATCATCTTTTTACTTCTTGGATTATACCCAAGTCTTATTATTAGGAATTAATTTATCTCATCTTTTACCATTATTTTAGTTAATTGTATATATAAATATTTTCCTAAGATATAATTTTTTATGAACATACTAATTTATCATCCTATGGCAGTTGGCATGGTGATTTGTCATTCGAGGGAGAAGTTGATATGGAATTTTTAATAACATGAGGAAGTAGTTGTCCCATTTGAGGTGGAATGATTCCTAAACTATGTTGACATCTTACACAATGTGTAAAAGTTTATTACATGTTATAATGAATGATAGATTGTATGACATCTAAGAGCCATAACTAGGAAGGATTTCTTTGACATGTTATGACACCTATGAAAATTTTCATGTCAAGAATACTTGTATGTTAATTTAGGCACCTAAGTCAGGTTATGAGAGGATAGAAGATAATTAGCCAATTTTAGTTAGTTATGATAGATTATCTTACAACTATAAGTGTTGTAAGTTATGGTAGATGTAAGATGTGTAATACTAATGAAAATACATCAATTTTAACTAAATCCATTTTCTAATATTGCAAGGGAAAATTCAAATATTATGATAATTGTAGAGGTGTAAGGAAATATTATACAAGTGTCTCCTGGCATATAAAAGGTGTGGGAAAGTGTTCCATGTGGGTTTGGATTTGCAACACTTGTTCCTTCCTCTATAAGATTCCTAAAAAATTGTGAAAATAATTAAAATAAGGTTCTTGAGGACTCTAATTCATAGTTTGAGTTGTAGGTACATTTATCCTATCAATATTTCTCAAGAAATATCAAGTTGTGAACTCTTGATATAGTGTAACTCTGTGAATGTAAATTATAACATTCATTGTTTATAAAATAATGCATTTTTTTCTTCTTTTGAGTGTGGGGTTTTTCTCATTGAATAAATTTACCTATGTACATATTTCTCATGGCATGATCTCTTTATATTTCATGTTGTTCATATTCTTACTATAACTATCAAAGAATTAATAGTTTTCATTATCTCCTCTCCTTAGATTGGTGTAGCAAGAGATTTGATATACCTTGCTTTCCTTCAATTAATATAAAATCTTGTCTAGTTTTGGTACCTTTTTTTAGTAGAAGGTTTGTTAAATTAATCCCTATTTGAGTGGGATCTTGTCATAGAGTATTTTTTATCTTTTTGTTGGAAGAACATGGCTAATATATTTATAAGAATAAAACTGCAAAATTTAAATGGTGGAAACATTGAGTTAGATAATTAAAATAGAAAATATTGTCATATATTAAAACCCTATGGGAGGAAGCTGGCATAATATTTAAAACCTCATTATTTTGAGTGTGTGGAGACTCCATCTCATTAATGTTATAAATTGAGAACTTCTTGAGGATGGCAAGGATCAGTCTTTTTGCATCGGGTTTATCAAGCTAGCTTCAAATTCCCTTGGCCTTATTAATGTGTCTCCTTTTAAGATGGCTTGTGGCTTGTAAAATTATCCTTTGTGTTGAGTTTGTTCTCTTGGACACCCTCTCTATTTTTAGCAAGGCCTTATCTGGTTCTCCTCCTATTTTTTATCTGCCACCTTTTCTGCCTTAAATGTCTTCCTCTTCAAGCATGGTTTGTCATAATATTTGGCCTCATGATTAATAAGAATCCTTTGTCATTCATGCCTTTTATGAGCTTCATTTTTTGAGCCTAGCATATCAAGTAAGATTGGTTTGCCTTTCTTTCTCATTCCAAGGCAGAGTTGTTGTCATTCTTCAAGTTCTTCCATCATGTTTAGAAAGTTTTTCCTACATTTCTTTGTTCCTTTCAGAATGGATACATCGATCACCCTCATTGCTTCAATGTAGGAGGTGTCTTTTCTAAGCCCAATCACCCACAAACAGCTCTATGTGGTAACCAATTATTCCCACAAACTCTTATTTCATACAGTCTTCAATGTTCTTGGGGAAGAATTCATTAGAAATACCTATCTCTATAGAGTCAACACAGATATTCCCACCTTATTTCTTGCCATGATTCTCACAGTTGGGGAAACTAAGGTTGTTGTAGGTACACTATGTAGAAGGGTCTTCAAAGATAAATTTTTGGGTTAATTGGATGAGGTTTTCATTAGCATCGACAAAGATTTGACCATTCCCTATAGGCCACACTATGCCATCATAATGGAGACTGCTATCCCTACACTCAAATTCCCTATTCCCTTTGTTTGGAATAAAACCTTTTGGAACTTCATATTGACCATTCTTCAGAGAAGAATTCAATTCCTCAACTGGTTAATGGGATTTACTACATATGGGCTACTTAGCTTTGACATTATTGGTGATAATGTGGATTAGAATGAGGATTGGGTTGTGGATTACAAGTTTATGGAGAGTCTAAACACCAATAACAAGGTGGATACATCCTCAACCTCAAGTGATGATTATGGTGACCAGGTTCATGAAGTGGAGCTTGCAATGGTGGATTCCCCCTCTTTTGCCTCTATGGAATTCTCCCTAGCTTCCTCCTCTGTCCAAGTGTTGGATTAATTTTCTTCAAGGTTCCCATCTCTGTTTCAATTTTGTTTTGGTCCTAGTTGGTGGCCTTTTCTCACTAGTTTCATAGAATATGTCTTATGGCCTCTATCTCAGTTGGTTTCTCTTTTTGATTTGGGCTCTCATTTATAGATGCCGACTTGTACTTAATAGTCCCTAGATGATATTTTGTTGATATTTTATTTTGTTACTTACATTTGATAGAATTTTCATCCCCTTTTTTTGAGATACTTTTTGCTTTACTGATATTGGTTTTGGTTTCTTATGGTTTAAGTTCTTCCAAGCCTATGTATATTTTCAACACTTATTAAATATATTCTATCTTAGGCCTATTATAGCTTAGGCATGTTATTGAGCAAAAAAAAAAAATCCTATGGGATGCACTATCTAGTACCAAACCTACTACATGGCTTAGGAAAAGTGGGATATGGTGGATAAAAAATCGAAGGGTCTCATAAGTCTATATTTATAAGGGTTAACATGGAAGAGACAAAAAACTATATATGGTTAATGTCATCCCCACAAGACACTACAAAATCAAATTTAAAATAAAGGGACATTTATGACATAATATATATATGACATATAAAATAATGAAGATATAAATATAATAATGTCACAATAGGATTCGTTACTTTGTATTCTTGTTCCAGTAGGGCATAAAGAGTTCTTCGAAGTTAACCTATCATCCAAAAGAAATGCCAAGTAGAAAATAATGAGTAACATCACATACAAGCAAACATACAAAGGCAGAGAGGTACTACACAAATGAGCTAGTATGCCAATCATATACCTCTCAATCTTTATCATCATTATAAATAAATGGTAGAAAATATGTTAAAGGATGTTCATGTAGTAAAATATAGGGTGCTATGTCTAGTTCCAAATGTGGGCCATTCTCTAATGGAGGATCACTATGTGTGTCACTGGTAGCTAGAGTCATTGATTTAAAAATATCAAGGATACTTAGAATTAATTTTATTAATTTCAACCATTTTATTTAAATCATCATCCAAATTTATTATCATGGTTGGTTTAATAGCGGCAAGGAAGAGGAGAATCCTTTGGAATTAACAACTTTATCATGCATTAAGGAAGTGTATGTAGGAAAAAAAGGTATCATTATAGGCAGGGGTACTTGGGTCTCAAATTGGTTCTTAGGAGAAATATATACAAGCACTTATATGCAACTAGCAATAGTCATATAATTTATATATAATATGTGAGCTATGCTAATTAGGACATCTATACAATATGAATCACCTTGTACAAATCTCCTTAGAATCTCAGTCAAGGGGACGACCTCTTCATCCTAGTGTTCTATATAGACAAATTATTGAAGTTCTTCATATTCCTTATCGGGCTTCATCAATTGTTCATTATAAAAATGAGTTGAATGGTCATCTCAATCTTCATGATCATGAAGGGAATGGTTTTAAGGTATATTAGGCAAGATGTGTGTTGGATTGAGGGAAGGTTGCTCTCCAAATTTTCTTGGTGGGAACAAGTCAACATGATAATTAGGCTCAATGCAATTACTAGTTAAAGCATAGGAGGCCATGAATTGTAACTTCTTGTCACTAAGATATTAGATTTAGAATGAGTTATGAAATTCATAAACAAGTATAAGTTCCACAACACACTTATTTCTAGAAAGAAAAAAGAGATAAACTCAAAGAAAGAGATGAAAATTTGTTTAGTTTTTTAATGCTTTAGATTTTTTCACAAAAATTATTATAAATTTAAATATCAGATGACAATAATACAACAAATCAAATAATAAATATGCAATATCAATGATAAAAATGATGGATTGATTAATCAATTGATTAAATTGTGTGAAATAGAGATATTTTTTATATTACAAGCAACAAAACAAGGGTATTGGCCCTTTACACTAACAACCCATTGGAAACATTAACAACTAATAACACACATATAGAATATCAAAAAATAGCTTAAGAGTCTTAGCAAAATAAGGAATATAATACAGCATAAAGAACATTTAAAAATATTTTTTCTTGATCTTTTCTGTCATGTCATTGATAGAGCTATGCAAAAAATATGGCATCCCATAATCATTAAATGACCCTTGAAATTGGGAATGCATGCATACTATGGGATGGACAGATCACATATCCACTCCAACCCATTGATCCATCCTTCTATATTGGGTGCCAAACCTTAATTAACCAATTAATTAAGTAATATGAGATAGCATTATTTTGACTAATTAATAAATTCAAGCACATAAGAAATAAATTATAGAAACAATTGCATATAGTTCTAAATTTTTGAACGCATAACTCAGTTCTGTAGTCCAAATTAAAAATTATGCAAGAATGTAGGGCTCACCAAAATGATTTGTTGGTGAACTAACTATCTAAATGCATGTAATGTCAGTGCATAAGAAATAGATTTAAGAAATGAATGCAAGCATGAACCAATCTAACATATGAAAATCAAATTTGAAAATGCAAATAAGAAGTTCGACAAGAATAAGATATGTTTGTGTCACCAAAATGATAGGCATGGAATTTAGATCCTAGGCCTATGAATGCAATCTAAGATCTAAAATCTCTATTCCATATAATTGGGATCATTAATAAGGTTCAAATTCAATCCTAATATGAGATCTAAATGATTTGGATTAATGTTCCTTTTTCTTTTGAAATAGATTTGTGATTAGGAGATTTATGTTTAAGATCTAGGTTAATGATAAGAGAATGATAGGATTAAGAATTAACAATGAATTACAAAATAAAGAGCTAAAACAATAGCTCAGATTTGTGTGACTTGAATAGTCTAGGATTTGAAATGAGAGATAGAGTTGTATTTATGTGAGTCTTACACCTTTTTAGATTTAATTTTTAAGGGTGGTTGACACCAAAGAGCATTTTTCAACTACTTACAAAGTTGATATTTATAATTCAAAACTATCTAGACAAGGGTGTTGGGTGCCCTATTCTAGGATAGAAGCACTGGGTGTTGTAGTATTAGGTGTTTGGGATAGGAAAGAGGTCCTGAATAGGGGCATGCACCAATTCAATGAAAGAGGTCCCAAAAATGAGCATTATCGGATATTAATATGGTAGACATTAGAAAAAACCTCTAGAATGGGTCCAAACTAAGTATGAGACTATAAAAGGATAGAATTTATGACACTAAAAAATCCATCTTGTACCCCTTTGTTTATCAATCCAAACCTCCCATCCATTATTTAGGCAATCTACCAATCTATTTTTCATCATCTCTTCAGTCAGTTTTCCCTTGTAATTTTTTCTATAAAAATGGCTACCCACATTCAATCCAATCTAGAAAAATCTACAACAATACAAAAATCATCTAAGTAATCCTAGCTTTTGTAAATTTTCCCAAGAAATATAGTGTATAATTTACAAGAATCTATTGGATTTAGACTTAATATTTCTAAAATATAAAATTTGTTCAAATGATTATCATAAGAATATGCCATTCTCTATCCTTATGTTTTAATTGAGATACACCATTCTCACATAAAAAAAATATTATCATCGTCACCATTATCATCATAATTGTTAAGCACCCATCAAAATTCATCCTAACCAAGGGATTACTTTTTAACATCATGGTGACATATGGCATATTCTTACTTGCAAAAGTTTTCTTTTATTAAGTTATTTATGTATCTTTACAATGTGACCATTGTATTTATATTCTAATAGTAAAGATTAAGTGCTACTTCAAATATCATGTTGCTCAACTAACTAGCATGACTATTCTCCCATAAATTCACATTTCTCTCAACAATCTCTTAAACAATCATCTAATGCTAATCAAATTCATCTTTTAATCTACTTTTAATCTCAAATCCCTTCTTCCATGCTTATAATCCCCTACTCCTCCATATATCTTCTTCATTTATCTTTAAGCATATTTCCTCATTATTTTCATCTATTTTAAGAGCACAACCATGTTATTAAAAAAAATATATCCTTTCAAGAAGCATCCTTACATCACTTGTCTTCATCATTCCCCTCCTTATAATGATTAGGGCATCCAACTCTTCCAAAAATATTACAATTTATCTTTTCTTCAAAATTACTTTATTTCTCTTAATCATAAAATCATTTGAAAAAAGTAAATTATATATATATATATATGATCATTTCATTTCATATCATCCATTCTATCTTGTATATATCTCCTTCAATCAATAATTAAATAAAATTAATTATTTAATTAACTAGATAAATATATTTATAACATTAATTAAACATTGAAATTATTTATTTAATTAATTTATCCTATCAATATAATTTAACCTTAATTAAATAAATCCAGCATTTATTCAATTAAGTCCATTGCTATCTCAATCTTGCAAAATTCCTTTAGTAAACTGGGACAAATAGGTTAGGGTGATATGATAAGGGATTTTAAAGATAAATTTATTTGCATCTATGCTATCAACATGGAGGTTCAAACTTCATTTAATAATATATTAATATTTTATAATTTATAAAGGTGTTTACAATAATTTAGAAAATAATTGTTATTTTTTATAATTTATATCTTAAAAAATATATAATAAAATTTAAATTAAATAGAAAATATTATCAAATGAAATTTAATTTTTTACATAATTATAACCATGCTTTGAGTGATAGTTAAATATGTTAATGGAATCGAATGTGTGGTTTCCTTCCCATCGTTAAGAATGACATTGAAGCCATTGTTAAGCTTTAAAACTTATCCATAATGATAAAATCTTATAACTATAGTTAAATATGTTAATGGAATCGAATGTGCGGTTTCCTTCCCGTTATTAAGGATGGCATTGAAGCCATTGTTAAGCTTTAAAACTTATCCTTAATGATAAACAAATGGCATTGAAGCCATTGTTAAGCTGTAAAACTTATCTTTAATGATAAAAATCAGACTATAACAAATCGACACAGTTATTCGATAGTCTTATGGTTTTGTAAAAGGCCAGCGTCCTAATTAAGGCTACTTTATTTATCAGAAATAAATCGACACAGTTTATTAAGAATACCCGAAACAAAATCATGATAACAATACGATATAATATGAGGAAATTTACCCATTGCAATCCTTTCCGCAATATATTCTCTGCTTCGAAATAACAGTCCTCAACTGAGTAAATAATCAATCTAAAATCTTGTTTACTTTTTATAGTAATGGAAAATGGGTAATTTACTGTGCAGGCAATGAGTAAAGTACTTGATTGATTAATTACGCTCCAAGTGACACCCAAGAGTGTGAGTACCCAAAGCCGTAGGTAACGAATGGCAAAGAAAGCATGTACACTATCACACAAATTGTAAGCTCTTACCCTTTTTTACACCATAAATACAATGCTCTTGTACATAACCTTCATCTCACTTGTCTCGCACCTAGATTAGTACTCTACTTCTGTTAAATTCTTTGTTTTCTATTGGCTTTTGTAAGAAGAAGAAAAATGGCCAGTAGTGCAAAGCCGTGGAATAGTGTGAATATGATGGTGGTCATGTTTTTGTTGATATGGGTTTCATGGGTAGTATCAGGAGCACCTGCACCTGACTGTAACACAGCTTCCAAATATCTGACTCCCTGCTCCAACTATCTGACAAAGGGAAGTCCCTTACCAAAGATAAATGATCCATGCTGCCAAGGCGTGCGCAGACTGTATAAGCAGGGGGCCACTCAACAGGAGAGGCAGCAGATTTGCCAGTGTTTGAAGAACTCTGCTACCAATCTCAAACTGAATGACAAAGCTGTGGCCAGCCTTGCTCCTGTCTGTGGGATTCGACTTACCTATGTTGTCACTAAAAAGATTAATTGCACCACGTAACTCCTCCACCTTATCATTACCTCTCCTATTTTGTTGTTTATTAGGGTTTCTGAACTACATAAGAACAAGAACTGATTGCTTTTGTTGTTTCGTCTGTTGCAGGATTCCTTGAAACGGTATATCAGCACTCAGCTTTCGCATACGTATTAGTACTGTTTAAAGCGATGTGGTGTATAATGGAGGTGTTACTTTAGACACAGTCTCTAGTACCCTTTTACCTAAATAAACTAGAGCTATATAGTAAGACTGTATTGGATTTATATCCGGCCATTCCATTGGCCCACCGTCCTCTTTAGTATTATTTTTCAGTTAATATATAATTATCATATCATATGTTATTTGAAATCTATTGTACTTTGTTCTTGTTTCTTCGACTTCTGGTAGATGCAGAACTTGAAATTGGCATTTAACTGGCGTTAGGGGTTGATTTAGAATAGTTAAAGTATGATAAAAATCAGTTAGAATTTAAATCTGGGATCTTTTATTTGTTCTGGGATGCTTTGTTATTTAGTTATTATTTTATGATTGATTTTCAAAGGTTTTGTTATGATTCATAATAAAAATTATCGATATATATTTAATAATTACTATTTTAAACTTTTTGAAATGTTTCAAGTAAATTTAAGATGATGATTTAAATTAATATATCTAAAATATTTGAAGAATTCATGTGAAATATATTAGTTTACAAATCAAATTTTAAATAATTTGATAATATCTAATTCATGACAATAAATAACATTTAGATAATATTAAATCTTATATAATTGTCAATCTAAATAATGTCATTTTATAAATTTGATAAAATAAATATATTTTGAAGTTCTTAATACGGAAATGGAAAACAATGCTGATTACAGAATGAGATGTGTAAGCTATATATATTCCAAAAAAATTGATAATAAAATTCTATTATAAAATAAATTTTAATTATTTCCTTCAAAATCATATATACTATAAAATGTATTTAGAATTTTAGAAAGAGGAATTGAGAAAGTTCATGTAAAAGTAAGTAAAAACAAAAATAAATAAAAAAGGAATTAAAATATATTCTAAGATATGAAAAAAAGTAATAATTTATTCATTTAATCCATAGCTATACTTCTAATTGTTCAATTTTTTCATTAACTATATTAGTTATAGTATAATTATGGTTTTTATAAAACACCATAATCTATTATAGTCATCTATTTTCAACTAGCTGGAGCAATTACAAATGTATGAGATGACAAATAATCTCTTACCTTTTGTGCCAACTTCTACATAGATAAATACAATGCACTTGCAAATCACCTTTATCTCATTTGTCTCTCATCTAGATTAACACTATATTTGTGATCTTTCCTATAAAATACACTGACTCATATCCTTTCTCTTGGTGCCTATTTGACATTAGGATATAAAATTGATTAAAAATAGGCGCCTCAATAAAGGATATGAGTCAGCGTATTTTATATATAATAGGAATATATATGCTAGTAGCAGTGGCCACACAAGGTAGAAGAAATTAAATAAGTAGATAATATATAAATTGGTTTTTGTATGATTAGGTTTTGGCTTAATATTTTTGGTCTATGTGTAGATTTAGGGTTACGATGAGAGTTACAATTAATGGTCATAGGGGTGATGGTGTTCATTTAGGTATTAGAATATTTTAGACATTTTGAGTAAAATAAATTTAGTTTAATACATTATTTAAATACATTTTTCACATCTCATCTGTATAATAAATATGTGAATTTGAAAATATTCGTTAAAAATTGGCAATAGAATTTTGATTATATTTAAATAATTAATTATTTGTTAATGTTAATTTAATTAATAATCAATTAAACTAATTGAGTGAGTGTTATTGAAATATTTTGAACAACTTTGATACATTAATAAAATGCATTTCTAAAATAAACTCCAATTTCGACATGAATCGGAAAAATTGTAGCACGTGATGATTAAATTTAAGAACACTGAGTGAAGTGTGGTTTGTTCCAACATGTGTACAAATTCATTCAAAATCTATACAAGTAGAGAAATATAAATTGGAAGGGAAATACAATTATATTTTGCAATAATAGCCAATGCAATGCATTTTACAATTGGTACTTATGAATGTAAAAGTTGTGTCCACATCTTTGGGTTTATGTGAAGCACCTATTAAAAACAAAAGCAATTGACATTAATATTAACATTTTAAAATATGCCAATTTAGAGGTAAAATTGTTTATAAATAATGGTTGGAAAAATTGAAAACCTTATTCTATAATATGGAGGGGGAATAATGTACATTTTCATTTGTACAGAGCAATATTGATGTCATAGAAATTTCATTGTGTTTTCCATGTCGTCAATTTTATGTTAGGGTCCTATGAGAAGAAATCAAATTATGATTAAGTTTGTCATTTTTATTATTGAAAATAGTGATTGTTATTTACAGGTTTTAATTTTCATAATATAGTAGCATTCAAGTAAGTGGAAAATAGATGTACTTCATGAAATAAAAACTTACGTGAATTGTTCTGGATGGATTGAAGCCTTTCTTCTTCTCTTTTCCTGCTGACAACTTGTTTGCCTTTGTTTAATTTCTCATACCTATCATAGCTGAATGGTGGCATGATCCGTAGGCCCTGTAAGCTTTTCACGCGAGAGATTGCCATGAACATGAGACCGATTCTTTTAGTTGGCCCTATATCGATGGTAGCCTTTTGAAGAGTGAGCCCTTGAGATTTGTGTATCGTTAGTGCCCATGCCAAGTGCAATGGTATTTGAGAAGAACCACCTCTTTCAATTGCTGGAACTGGAATTGAGGATGGATGACGATCATCGAATGGTAGTCTGGAGTAATTGTCAAATTCAACTAACACGTATGCTGGTGGTTGAGGTGATGCACTTCCTGGTTTATAAACAATTTTTCTAATATTTCCTAAAGCTCCGTTGATAAGTCCTTCTTCTATCCATAGATTTGATGTCAACATTACTCTGGCATTTTTGGATAATAATAATTCTACATCAAGTTCATCATCCATTCCACTTTGGTTAGCAGTAACATTTCATACTTTTGATGCAATGCTGCGTGCAACTAGATTTTTTAATGATTGTAATTTTTTCTTGTTGTGGTTGTGAACATTGTCGTTTGTTGAAAATAAATGCACACAGTTATCAAATTCTTGGTTGGCTGTTGTATCAATTGTCATAGAAGACCTTGTCATTACTAATATCCAATCATCCAATGTTGGTTTTGCATCTCTTATGTTCATTAACAGTTGTCGAAACCGTTCTTGGTCACTGCCTTGGCCTTCTTGTCGATAGATATGATCCAAAGTAATAATAGTTGTAAATTGTTCCCATAATAGTTTTGCTCGTCTTCTGCTATTATATGGCGGCCTATCATTGACCGAAGGCAATTGTCCAAGATCGCCAACTAGAATCATGGATATTCCTGAACATTTTTTTGAACTCTTAACTACCTTACTTTGTCTGTATCATGATATTCACATTTAAATATTTCTATAGTACAATAGTTGCAATAGAATGGAATAATTCTAAATTTTTAAAATTTCATAGATGACATACCTGCAAAATTTTCATTAGCATTAGAAGGAAAAGCTTGGCGTAGACGTGCATCTATGTTCTCCAATAACCTTTCGCCAATAAAACTCATTTCATCGATCAAGATATATGTGACATGTGCCATCTCTTTTTGGAAGGTAGTTAGTCTTGTTCCCTGAAGATATGTAAAATCTCTTATGGGTATTCTTAGTCTTGAATGAATGGTTGATGCTCATATATTGAAGGCAGCAACTCTGGTTGGTGCAAGCACAAGTAGAGGAGATCAATTTGGCATGGAAGCATTTTTTAGTGCTTCATTTATAGCACCTATTAAAAGTGATTTTCCTGTTCCAGTTGTACCTTGAATTATCATGAATAAAGGAGGCTTTGTTCCATCAGTGAGGTAGTGCAAAATGATAATATTGAGTGCCTATTCCTGTTGGTTGTTGAGGTTGTGATAGTTGACAATCTGTGATATATCATCATGGATGAGAGAAGCAATAGTTTTGACAATGGCAATGAAATTCATGGTATTGTCAGTATATTCTTCACCTTCATAATCATTGGACCAATTTGTCTCTTTATCTAAGTCCCTCCTGCTAAGCATTTCAAACTCTGAAGTTTGCATTAATTGGCCATGATGAAGCCTAGATATTATCTCCCACTCATTTTCTATTGTTTCTTCTTGCCTAGTATCATTTTCTTCAGTTTTAGAAAGTTCAATGTTGTCATCATTCTCGGTTTCTATTGTCTATTGCATGTGCCATTGATTGTAATTGAAGTTATCCCAATTTGTTTGTATTGTATCATTATTATTCCCAATGTCCATTTCAATGTTGCAAAAAGGTTTGTATAGTAGCAATTCTGAAAAACAAAATGTGAACCATTTCTCCGCTCCACGTGTGGGAATGGACACGAACCTAGGGAATACTCTGACAATAGTTTCTCTTTTCCTTGCATTCCATTTGTTCTCACTTTTTCTTTTCGGATTGTATATCCATGATTTTGCTACATCAATCAATGATATTGCTTCCATAGAAAATGGCCTATTTCGATATGCATCTATGAATGAGACTATCTGTTCATTATCATTTTTTTCAACATCTTCTACCACGCGCTTGAAAACTTCAATGGAGACATTCAAATTAATAAATTTTCTGCTACTTTCTACCAATTGCGATTCCAATAGCATGTGGCTTGTTTCTTGTGCTCCAATGTCTCTCTCAATTATTGTTTCAGTTAGTAGTTTTCAATAAGCCTTTGTTGCAGAATCATCTGGGTTTTCAATATTTGCCAACCATAGTAACATCTGTTGGTATGTTTCAGAACTTTTCTCTAATTTCGCTGCATACTTTGCGATGTATTTAATTACTGCATGTCTAGAGAGAACGGGTTGCCAATCAATGTTTGCTCTCCAAAGTTGTAGTATGTACCTATTGTGTGTATTTACTCTATCATCATTTCGTGTGGGTTCAAACTTCTTGTCACCCATTTGTGGATCATTGTACATTTTTTAACCATGCAAATTAATTGGCCAAGGAGCGTTGTATCTGTTGGTTAAAACTGTCAGTTGGTTGTATAATATTTCAATATATTCTATTATGAAAATTGTTGCCAAATTAAATTTCTTACCAAAAACATTACCTGCAAACCATTCTTCCTTTTTTCTTACGTAGACATGCTCCTTCTTTGCACATCGTATTTCTTTCAACTGTGTTGAGTATTTCTTCATAGTCATTGTCAAAATCAGCTTCTGCAAGCTGTCTTATGTTTTTGAGACATGGATGGAAGGAGAAATCTCGAAATGGCTGCAAATAATTCTTGAAATGATTAATTTATGATTTTATAAGTATGTTGATAATGAAGGTTTTTGCAAAGATCAATGAATAGTTGCAAACATACTTGGAGATTTCGTTGATGTCTGTCTTCTCTAGGGTTCCATGCATGAACAATGCTGTCAAAATATTTTTCAGCATTTTTTCGATGTACATCATTCGAGCAATCAATGTTATCCATGTCTGGTGATCCATGTATCCAGAGAAATCCATGTACATGTGGAGATCCTCTATGTTGCCATTCATATCGATACCAATAATCTCTAATATCTAATCCTTTCTCAAGGACATGTTTTCTAAAATTGGAGTTTCGTAGATGCATGTATTGTGCAACAATATGTGGATAATCAATGACATTTTTTTTCACCATAGCTGAGCTTCACATGGATTTGATTGTGTTATACCTGGCATGAGTGCATGTAAGTCTGGTCAATACAAATCTGTGGCACTTAAAGTAAAAAATATAGTCGACGTTCCAATCTAATGTAGCAAGTCTGTTAGTTCTACTCGACATTTTATCCAGTAAGATCTTGTACCTCTTAGAGTTGCACCAAATCGCATCAACCTATCAGCCAAATGTGAGTTTGGAATATTCTCCATATGCTCACGTAGTTCCATTATAGTGATTGGCAATTCACCTAGATTTCTTTTGATGAAAACAGATGTTGACGTTTGTGCTCGATGCCTCATAATCATATTTGTAATGTAATATCGAAACCTGGGATGCTTCCCAAAATGGTTATCTATGTATTGAATTAGATGCTTTACATATTCATGGAGATGTACTTGTTTTATTCGAGGCTCCAACCAGTCACATTTCCCATTGGGAAACAATGTCGGGAATGCCATATCTAGTAGTCCCAATGTAGTATATTCATTGATTGGAGATCCACCAATTGATGGCCACTCGATCAATGATGATGAATGTGTGTTATTGTTGTTAATCCATGCACGACTCAACTCCATCTCTCTTTGTGCATTTGGTGGTTTTGATGCCATCGATGTCATGTGATCAATAATGTTTTCTTCTTTAGTTTCTAAGAGCGGTCCGACAAACTGAATTTCATTTGTGTCAAAATCTAATTCCATGTTTATAGTTTTTAGGTGTTCAAATATATTTTGATCACATCCTTCTAATAAATTTTCTAGTGCACATGTATCAATCGTGACGTCTGCATAAAATTTGTCATTCTGAATTTTGTATTGTAGTGCTCTATACACGCGGTCTCTGTTTACTGTAAAATTGTAACTCATCCCATGTTGATCTTTCCTTCGCACTATAATTATTGGCAAGCTTGTAATAGAATGTGGCAAATTTTCTGCTATTTTTTCAATGTATCGTGGAAAGCTAATTGTGTGTCCTTTATATTTGAATTGACTACCTATGGCATGCGTAACTTGTAATATTGGATTTACACGTGCGATAAGCATTTCTTCTACTTGCGTCAAGCATGCTAGTTCAGGTGGTTGGGGTCCGAGATCCATATTATTGATAGCTAATAATCTGTTTATTCCTCTCTCTTGCTTGCATCTGTTGCAAATAGGCCCTTCCGGATTTTGATATACTTTCATTCCAATATAGGATTCTTGGCAAATATGATACATGCAAGGTGATTGGTAGGCACCTAAATGATTACGAAATGTCATTTGCACCTTTTTAAATTCAGTGTGAAGTAATCCATTTGGATTTGGAGTGTTTTGTGTATTGAAATCAATTGGCGGTTGGGATTCCCCTTTTGGAATATTTCCAATGTTTTGTGTGTTATTTTGATTCAACTTTGTTTGGATAGTTTCCTCCTGAAAATCGATTTCTTGTGGCTATGCATCTGGAACTAGTTGTTGACATGTAATGAAATGTAAAATTTGAAATTCACTATGTTGTGCCGGTAATTCTTGGGTTGAAATTTGTAATCTTCTAGATGCATATGTAGCTCTTTCCGTTTCATTCCTTCGCCTTTTTTGCTCTTCCTTTTGGGCATCTAACATTTGTTCATTTTTTTGTTTCCTATATTGTCTCTGATATTCTCTTTGATATTCTCTTTTATATTCCTTTCTTTGTTCTTCAGATTCAAAATATTTCTTCGATCAACCCATTTCTACAAATTTGTTAAACAAATTAAAAATATATGAGTCATATACAATATACATTGATCTAGTTAATGTTTAATTGAATTTTGACACTTTATTTGCATAATACAATTTATTTAGTTCTTGTATACAAAATTGAATTCAAACTTTTGTAGTGAGGTTGATAGCCATTGTTTGTATTACATCTCTACACAAAGACTCATAAATATATTATAGTAGAATATTATTAGTTGATTTTAAAATTTAATTTAATTCAATATTTTTGTAGTTAATGTTTAATTGAATTGTGACACGTTCTTTTCCTAATTCAAACAAATTAAAATAATGTGAGTCATATACATTGATCTAGTTAATGTTTAATTGAATTTTGACACTTTATTTGTGTAATACAATTTATTTAGTCCTTGTATACAAAATTGAATTCAAACTTTTGTAGTGAGGTAGATAGCCATTGTTTGTATTATATCATTAACAAAGACACTCATAAATAAATTATAGTTTTATATTATTAGTTGACAATTAAATATAATTGAATTCAATATATTTTGAAAAAGAATGTGCAAGTGCAAGAAATGAAAGAAAGAATTTTTGTGGAAAATTTATTATCCATGTATTTCATAGTTTAGAAAACCATGTACATTTGATTTTTACAAAATGTGGAATTACCTTTCCACATACATATACATCAAAACAAACTCAACAATTAAGAGGACAAACTAAACTCTAAAGCCAAACTCAACTCACTGAAAACAAAAACTAAACTCTAAAGACTTAAAACTCTGAAGAGACACTATGCATATGTTATGTACATGATCCTTTTTGCATTATCTATTGATTCAGGAAATGAACAAAGCCTTCTTTGATTTCCCTACAATGTTCTCCTTGAAATTGCATTTCGTCATGTGCGATCTCTTTGAAAAACTGGTCTAGTGGTTGAACCTTGAAATTTAAGAAATGCATCATTTCCTAAATGTCACGGACTTGCTGCATGTTTCGATCATTAATTGCTGCTATCTCAATAGCAATATTTTCTTAATGATCAAGAATACGGTGGATATGGCGTTCGATTCCATGGAATGTTGTATCCATAAATGAAGGGGTGAATATGTTTGAACTTGACAACTCAGTCGGGGTTGGAGGAGAATTCACAAATTTTTGACTTTCCACTTTGTCATTACAAAACTCTTCATTGTAACAATGTCCATCCATCTATTTAAAAAAAAACATAAATTGAATAAAAAATTATTTTCAACAAATGATAACTATATATCAATTTAAAAGCTATGTATAAATATGAACTTTCAAAGGCAAAGCCTAAAAAATTAAGGTCAATCTAAAATAGTAAACAATATCATTATTTATGTACAATCTAAAATAGTAAATAAACATGCAAGATGGAATTTATTACTATTGGATTATTATTACTTTAGTTTAATATAATATATTTATGAGTCTATGTGTTCATGATGTCATACAAACAATGGCTATTTATAATCTCCTACAATCTTTGTTCATCACATTCAATAATTTAAATCTATTTTTTTTTTAAATTAATCTATCGGCAAAGTTAATGATATTTCAATACTTGTAATAATAACAATATTTCAATAATTTCAAATTTATTTTAAAAAGAAAATAACTCAAAAAATATGAAATATTAATTCTTCAGCTGTATTGATTAAACAATAAATTCTATATTTTTAAAAATGCATAATTTTATATTGAAGGTTGAAATTTTCAATGACGATAAATTAAAAATGAGATGCATGCCATCGAAATTAATGGTGCAGACATTATGTACCTGTTTAGTTGGGCGAGGAAGTTGGTAAACAAAATTTGAAGCTTCCAAATTCACTGCAAACTGAAAAGTATAATAATATTTGCAAAGTATAATAATATTTATCAGTATAAACGAAATGCAGTCGGCATATAAAGAACAATACCACTAAGTATAGATATCCACTTTCAATAATTAATTTCACTATTTTTTATATATTCAATAGTATAAATTTAAATATTTAGTGTTAAATATTTTAAATTTAAATAGTATAATTTTAGTTGTCATTTAGTCATTGCGTAAAATATATTACTTGTTTCCTAGGCAGGTTTGGTTTATTGATTTCTTGGTATTAACCATTTTCAGCTCTTTTACGGTTGCTCAATCCTCAATCGTACTAATCATTTTTCTATTATGATGTAATGCTATGAAGAACAGGTACACAGTGTTTGAAGTTTGGTTTTTTTTACTCTAATGCAAAATCATATGGTATACAATGGAAAATTATTTTCTCATCCAATAAAACATAATGAGTTTAAGCTGATACTTGTATTGTTGCATGAGGGTGCAGTAGCAAGCATGACCCATCATGGGAATGATAACACAGACAATTTTGAAGATTCAATGGGTATAGTAAATGAAGCTATGAGGAAGTTAACTCCAAATTTGTGAACTGAGATGTTAAATATGTAAGAAAATTGTATGTTAGACTTCACAGCAAACTTAAATATTTTCCACATGCTTCATTACACAGCGATTGTACGGTTTTTTTAAAGGCACGCAAAAGGAGCAGCAAGTGAATAACATGCAAGTGAAATCTTGTAAATCCAGAATACACTAAAATAGGGATACACATCTATAACTAGGATACCATCTTTTTTGTATGCAAATTAATTTTGTGACATACACATCTGTAACTGGCATACCATCTTTTTTGTATACAAATTAATTTTGTGACTATTTCAGAATACTTAATTATTAACAGCAATTCAACAAATTAATAGAAATTCATTGCAAACATAGAAAAATTTGACAAAGAAACTTGCAAAGAAAATAGAAAACCTAAATATTAAATTTCCTAAAAATTACCGATTGATATAGGGTTTTAGGATATAGAAGCTCATATGTGCATACCTTTTTAACAAATGTAATGTTGTTATTCTTGACATATTCTTCACAAATAAGTGTCAATGGCCAAAGTGTGCTCGAATATCGAAACTGGAAAGAAAAAATTATTTTCCCAAACTAAATTAGCTCATAAATCAGAAATATAGAGGAAAGCCATTGCATGTTCAGGTTTGAATTTTGCAGCAAACTAAAAAAAACATAATGCTAAGGAATGTAGTGATATGGATTTAAGGTAACTAAAATTTTATCTAAAATACCTACAGTGAAGCGATTCAGTGTCAAATTCACAGAGCCGCGTACGTTAGTGGATATTGAGAAGAAGCCGAAGTGTTAAGTTTGCAGAGCCGCGCACGTTAGTGGATATTGAGAAGAAGCCGAAGTGCAACTTTGATTCTCTGCAATGTGTAAATAGTGAATTAGGAAATACAAATCGTATAAATAGAATGTGAACCTTCCAAAATTCACTACAATCTAATATTTGTCAGTGTAAGGAATGCAAAATACCTGTATGTTTAGATTCAATGTCAAGTTCACTGCACAAAGTAGTTGATAGGATGTTTTCAAATATAAAGTATAGAAAGATTCAAGCTAAAGTTCATAGAGCTACGCTATTAAATGTTTTCAAATGGTAAGTGTGGAAGCCTTTGTAATCGATATCATGCAAATTCGAAGGTTGGCATGCAAATTCGAAGCTTCCACCAGTATCATAACTGTCTCTCCTTGCATTACAAAGAAGGCATGTGTAAACTGGCATCATTATTATTGGTAGAACATAACATTGAACGGTGGTGATAACAATCATGGCCTACATTTAAGGAGAGAAGGAATAAAATTTTATGACGGATGCCTGCGATTGTAGGGTTATGCCTCTCGACGTAATTACAAAAAATTCATTTTTCATGTAATCTCTTTAAGAAAAAATATGGGCAACACAAAGATATGGAATAATTTCCTAATCAGCCCAACTAATCAAATTTATGCATTTATCTCTCATGACCTATTCATCCTCTCTACAATGTCATTTTCTTGAGAGATGTATGAATTTATCTATTGCAATATCACTCTCTTTATAGAATCTTTCAACTTGAGATGAGCAATATTCTCCATCATTAGCACATCTCAACACTATGGTCTTTTTACTTCTTAGATTCTAAACTTGATCTTTAACTTGTCCAGTCAACTAAAGACGTCAAACTTATGCCTATGAAACTAGACCTAAGTCATCCTAAAGAAATCATTAATAAATAAAATAAAATATAAATAGTTTTTCTATTAATGTACATTTATAGCACCAAATACATCAAAATGAAAGAGATATAAAATAACATGATATTTATGTAAATAAAATTATAATTGAAGATAATTTCATTTACTATAAATGTAATGTTCACAAAAAAAATTAAGATAACAATCATTGAACCCATTTAAAATATTTTTATTTCAAGGTCCTAAGACTCTTCTCACTTATGTTTCCCACGCACTCATTCCACTATATTTAAGGAGAATGTGTATACATACATGAAGAAGAAGTTCTATATGGAAGTTGCGAATTTGGTGAGAGAAAATAATAGGGATCGATAAAAAGATTGCCAGTATACTAGAGAGTAAGTGGGAGATATTGGGAAACATACTCTATGAAGACCCCAATAAATTGACAAGAAGAAAGTTAAGGAAGATGGGGATTTTATTATCTAAAAACCAATTAAAGAGACTTGTATACTATATCTTGTACGAAAAACTTGATTTCTTGTTGAACCCTCTTTCATAAAATAATTCTCTTATAGTAAGGAGGAGGATCTTCATGATTAATGATCCCAAAATGAGAAGTATACCCCCATTAAAAGAGGTACCAAGTTGAATTATAAGAAAAGAAATAATACTTATAATTGTGAAGGGAAATTCATTAGAATGAGAGTAGCCTTAAATTGACCTACATATGAAGAGGGAACTTTTAAATAACCCTAGTAATAAGGACATGCATTTGAAGAAGGGCTATCAGATCATTACAATATTAGTAACCAAATGAGAAATTATTATTGACAGGTCATTTACAAATAAATAAAATTATATTATCATGAGATGAGAAGTAGTAATATATGGTGACAATTATAATATGGCGATAAGGAGAAGTTTTGAATGGGGAGATATACTCAAATTAATATGTGGAGAAATGAGATCCTTGCAGAGGAATGTAAACTAAGGTATCAAATATCCATTGCATATCCTTTGAACATGAATAGATTTAGCTAAAATCCTGATAAGAGAGATGAACACTTGAATTTTTTACATTATTATAATTAATTTAAGATTGTGAAGTGTGTGTAAATGAAATAGGTTATGTGATAGAAAATTGATGACTTTCAACAATAATAGTGACATGCAAAATAGAAAACCAACATAGTAGCTCAAATATAGAAATAAGATATTGGGAGGAACATATAGTTACAAGCTAGAGTTGAATGTGCCAAACATAGATGGATGGTTCCATAGTCCTAGGGTAGTTATGAGGTCTTATAGTCTTGTTTGCCCAAAAACCAACCAAAAATGTTTAGACCCAGTTGGAGGTTCCCTAGTATAGGTGTCTTTGCCTATTTGATATCTAGAATCATCTTTCACTATCTTCTTTTCTCTCTTACAACCTCCACTATTGTTGGAATAGTGTTTGTTATGTATACGGACTTAGTCAAATCCTATGTTGTTGTTCTAATTCCCACAATAGCTTTGATTGATGAAAAAGAGAACTTACCCTCAATAGGATAGAGGCTAGTTCAATAATTGAAATGTTGAGTTGAAAAGTATTACCTTAATTATGGAAATCATGGTGATATAATTCTTTTTAGACAAGTCCTTCAAGTGATAATGCAATAACATGGTATAATTAAACATAATCAACATGAAATCATACTTGAATGTAGAGTGTTGTACCATGCTACTCAATATGTTGAATACTTAGATATATAATGATTTCACAATCATTTGAATGCTCATAAAATACCATTAGGACTTATGAAGAATAAAATATTTCCTTATATAGGGTTCACAAGGTATTTCTAAAATGTAGGCCAACAACCAATGATCAAATGAAAAGATCAAGACTAGCACATGAATGATAGTGGCCAACACTCACAAACACTTAAATTTGGTTCCATTAATAGGGACTAGGGTATAGGGCCCATATGCCCTGGTACACTAAAAATAGGATTAGTAAAAGAGGTGGTGGAGTATCAGGATGCAAAAACTTATGGCGTAGTCTCAAAATTAGTACATGATAATTATTAAGCTGCAAGTTTGACAATTAAATTATATAGTACAATAGAGCCCAAATATGCTTAAAATGGTATAGGAGAAACCACACTTAAGTAGGAGCCCAAATAGTGTGTGCAATTGTAAAGAGACATTATTTACTATATTGTATAAATTAGTTGTGACTTTAGTGCATGTATGAACATACACTCATACTAATGGTAAAGTAGAGAAGAGAGCTAAAAGCAACGTATACAATGGATATGATGTCCCTAAGTCAAGAGAAGCCAAACCCCAAGCTTAGGATATTATCAACTCACACAAGAACATCTAAAATCAAGATACACAAAAAAAATAAAAAATATAAGCCAAAATAAAATGCAAAAAAAGTAGATAATGGACACAAAGGGGTTTAGTACAAAAAATAAAGGCTCCAAGTCAGCTATTTGGAGAGACATTGACAACAAGATAGTCTCAATCACTAATATTATTCTCATAATGTTAATTCAAAAGTGCAAGGAGTGTAGAAAGAGACAAGAGTAGACATCAATTTGTGATGAGATAAAAGTATATGGTATAACAACTATAAATTTATGTTATGTTAGGGGTCCATAGAAAAATCATGAATTCTACTAGCCAACAAGTTATGTTATGTTGGGCAATTCATGTTATTGGAATGAATTCTTCTGGCCAATAAATTGTGTTATGTTGGATGATCTATGTAAGATACAAATTCTACTAGACATCTTATGTTATCTAAGTATTGCAATAAATGATATCACTAGAAAACCTTGCTAGACTAGGAAACCAACACCTCAGAGAGTGTAAATGATAATAATGGTCATATCAAAAAGTTGTATTATGGTAGGTGACCAATGCTTTAGGGAGCCTAAACAACAATAATGATCAAAGTAGTAAGCCTCACTATAATAGTTGACCAATTAGTTAGGGAGTGTAAACATGTTTCATAATGGATGAAGCTAGTTAGTTTTGTTATGGTAGATGATCGAGATGAGTCATATAGGTGTCATTGGACAAAAATTTGTGTTATCCTAGGTGATGCATAGACCACCAATTCTTCAAGGGATCAAACTAGTATGCCACAAAATATACTATATCAACAAAACAAAGGTTACATACCACAAAAGTTGTTAGAGATAGATTGCTAACCACACATCTGGGGGTGTTATTCAATACAACACCATCACTCAGGAGGTACATCAATGAACACATTAAGAAAGAAGGAGGCCTCATGTGGCCCCAATTTAAGATGCCAAAATATTTTTAAAATGATGGGAAATGGGATCCTAAAATAGAGACATAAAATAAGATCCCAAATCAATATCATTTTCATTAGATGAATAGCCAAAAAGATCCAAATTGTATCCTAAAGGAGATTTGGATGTTGGGTATGATTATTTTATCTTTTTTGTTTGATATAATTTGATGTGAAGATGCAAGAACTAGTTTAAATGGTGCAAAATTTATAATATTTAACATAAACAAATTGAAATAGAATTAAAAGTCAACTTAGAGGTATAGATATAGAAATGAGATATAGAGAGGAACCTACCATTGAAGTCTAGAGATAAAAGTGGAAGTCAAGTATTCTAGTAACCCTAGACCTTAAGACTTGTGATATCTAAGAAACTTCAAATTTATTTTATTTCTCATAAAAGTTATGTGTTATAGAATAAATTTGTCACTCATTAAAAATAATATAAACTATAAAAAATATTTATTAACAAATTTTTAAAAGAGGGACAAATTATCTCTAAAATTTTTTTAGAAGGTACATTTAGAATCTACACAAAATATCAAAAACCATTATTCAAATCATTTACAATTTTTAATGGTTTACTTTCTATAAGTGACAAAAAGTAGAAATTGGATAAAAAATATTCATTTCAATGTCCTACTCAAGCGAGAAAGTGGAACATGCTATTTTGAGATTATAAATCAAAAAATTAGGTCAAGAATTGACTTTCTACTTCTAAAAGCTCATTATGTTCTATTATTGCATGTACCATATTGATTGATATACCTAGTCATTACAAGATATTTTTCTCTCTAGCGTGTGACATATGATAATACTTTTAAGATATTTAGTTGTTGTTCATTCATTAAAATAACTAACTAATGTAATGAAATGAAATTTATATCAATGATTGATTAACACATCTTCACATGTCACATGTTGATATTAAAATGACTACTATTACATGTATTCTTTAGCTATTACTGTTGATGGTTGTATGGATTCATTGACTCGTTATTATTCCAAATGATGATTATCTATGCATGGTGTGGCATTCATTAGTTACACATTTACCTTAGTTTTAGTAGGGAGGATTTTTTAAGTATTGAGACTCCTTTTCTCCCATTTTAAATGTTTTTCATTGTGCTATGTTTTATTCTTAGTGACTCAATGATACTCCATATTATTTATTGGTAATAAAATGGGCTTATAATTATCCTTACATGTCTATGCCACATACAATATATCATTCCGTTCTTACATGATTCATTACAAGACATACTAATTCTCTTATTATTACGAACAATATTGAGGGCATCTTATCATCCCTGGATTTTATATACTTAAATTACTATTATTAATTTTCACTATTTGCATGTCTTTCATGGCTATTATCCATAATGGTTATATTAACGTTTTTCTAAAAAATTTGATTAGATAAGCATGAGAAGGTCTTAGACCCATTATTTGTCAGCCATGAAGGCAAAACAGATGAATTTTAAAAGACTTGAGATTACGCAAAAAACTAAAAGTTAGGAAACCTTATAAATAGAACCAAAAAATGAAAATAAAAACAACAAACAACCAACTAGCGGTTAACTATTGTTCAAGGACTTTAGGCCCCTAATGGCTTGTCATTCTTTCTGTAAGAACTCTACACGATCTTCAAATGACACCTCCCTGGTCAGGATAGATGAACTAACAACAACAGTAGTTTGTTGGGGAGATGGGGGGAACTTGTTCATGTATATTTTTTATTTTCTTAATGTTATATTTTTTACCTCTCCTTCAATTCCTTGCATCTAATTAGAAGATTGTATATTATTACTAATGTTTTTCATATTTGAAAATTTAAATAGAATATAATACTAGCAAAAGATGCATCTCCATATTTTTATAGAATTAGATGATTATATAGAAATACAATTACATTAAACAAAATTATATGACATACCATTTTCTAAACACACAAACTTTTATATTCCATCTCCTTTCTTCTTAATTCTTTAAATACATAAAACAAATTGTAATTATGCTTATTTTGATCATGTGATAGATATTACTATTACAAACTTATGTTTTGTAGGTTTCAATGAACCATTCGTTCTAATGAGAGTTTAAAAGATTAAAGATTGCATCTCTAGACACACCTTAATAGATGCAAACATTAGCTTGAAACCTATAGCCAGATTTGACCGACTTCACAATAATTTCACTGCAAATATATTGTTTTCGTTTGACAACTAAGTCACCGTGGCCGGTGAGGGGGTGCGGAATCAACGCCTGAATCTAATAAATTATAGCGTTCCACAAATCCATTCAACACGTTGCTGTGTTGTCTTTGTCAACAAACCCCAACTTTCGAAAGCATTTTCTCAAGCTTCTCTCAGGATCACCCTTCATTCAAAGTCTTAAAAGTTTATTTGGACTCTGTACACGTTGAACAATGAATGGATAAGGATGCATAGCTTTGTTTATGTGGGACTAGAAGTCCTTACGCGTTAACAGTTGACACCATCTTATAAGATCCCAGCTCTTTACAAACAAGAGATAAATCTTGCTTTCCGTTTTTTTAAGTGGTTTCTTCTAACCAAAATGTCAACTCTCCCTCCGTGGATTACACCCAAACGGGATGGCTTAACCAGCACACACTAAGCTTTGACTGCTTGGGTGGCTGGTGTGGGCGCATACCTTCTCCCAAATCCGTTCCGTCTAGTCCCGTTTAGCACCGTTAAGCTTTGAATGCTTTGGAACAGGGGATGGACATCCATCACAAGAATTTATTCAGATCTTGTAGCTTCAACTGTTTTGACTGCCCTATTAAATATCCGTACAAAATGTTTAAGCATAGACAAGGCACATGAACTGATTGACAGAAGGCCATGATTGTAGGATATAAAAAATCTAAAAGCATAGGAAAGGCGCCTGAACTGTTTGACAAAATGCCTCGAGAAATATCTTCTCATGGAATGCCCTGAATGGGCTATTAACAAAAGATTTCATTTATATCCACCAAGTTCTATAAAAGATTGCATTGGACAAGCCATGGGCAGTTCCAATGAGTGAGTTCTAATATCAACTTCAATGGCAGATAGTTTTTGAGCTTATCAATAATTTTACATTACTTTGCCATTACTTTGCAATTTTGAAAGATACTCTAGAAACAACATTGTATTATCCACATTTCTAAATGAGACCATGGATACCCACTTGCTCCATTTCTTCTTGTGCAAAACAAACACTCTCCCATGTTCTTCCATCATGACCTACCTAATCGTTCTAAAGGACAATTTTGTTCATTTGTAAATAACAATGCAAGTTCTCTTTCTTATCATATGGACTGTTTCTTAGCAGTCAACCCTATATGTAACCTAAATTACTATTTTGCAACAATCAAACAATATTAAAGTTCAAATTTGCTTAGAAACTAAATTGAACCTTTCCTTGTAGGGTTTCGACAACCTCAATTTAATTTTCTTACAAATCCTCCACTAAAAATCTTGGAGAATGAGATGATAACAAAAACACAAATTAATTATATTACAAGGCTTCCAAAAGCAACAATTTAAATGCATGTTGAGTAAACAAAAATATTCCACCCATGCTTCTCATGCCACTACTACTTATACTTTTAAATCTTCAATATATTAGCGAAGCAATTTGATCAACTTAAGAAGAAAATGGATGCTATCTTTGCAACTTTGACTCAATTACATTACATAGATGTTTCTTATGAAGAAAAGGATTGAAATTATTAACTCTAGTCAGTGGGCCCTTGAACTATTGGTGAAGTTGAATGGTTCTTAATGAACTCATCAAGGATCAAGTCTCGCTAAGTGCATGGCTTCAACATCTTGAAATAGGATGAGGTCGAGATCTTTTTAGGATATTTATAATCTCATCATTTCCTTTAATATTTGTGTTGTGTTGATTTTTGATTCCTTAGGCTCGCCTAATTCTTTTCTATATCATTTTGAATTAAAAAATTTGTGAGATATTCTATCTATTATTTTTTCTGTAATGAATTTTTTATTTATAATGCGTACAAACGATTGGTTTAACACTAGAAAACTTATGCTAGACTAGGAAACCACAAATTCTACTTGACAACTTATGTTATCTAAGTATTGCAATAAATCATAACACTAGAAAACTTTGCTAGACTAGGAAACCAACACCTCAGGGAGTGTAAATGATAATAATGGTCATATCAAAAAGTTGTATTATCACAAATGACCAATGCTTTAGGGAGCATAAACAACAACAATGATCAAAGTAGTAAGCCTCACTATAATAGTTAACCAATTAGTTAGTGAGTGTAAACATGTTTGATTATGGATCAAGCTAGTAAGTTGTGTTATGGTAGATGATCGAGATGAGTCATATAGGTGTCACTGGACAAAAAGTTGTGCTATCCTAGGTGATGCATAGACCACCAATTCTTCAAGGGATCAAACTAGTATGCCACTAGATATACTAGATCAGCAAAACAAAGGTTACATACCACAAGTTGTTAGAGATAGATTGATAACCACGCCTTTTGGGGTGTTATGTAATACATCACCATCACTCAGGGGGTACATCAATGAACACAATAAGAAAGAAGGAGGCCTCATGTGGCCCCAACTTAAGACACCAAAATATTTTTAAAATGATGGGAAATGGGATCCTAAAATAGATAAATGAACTAAGATCCCAAATAAATATCATTTTCATTAGATGAATAGCCAAAAAGAACCAAATTCTATCCTAAAGGAGAGTTGGATGTTGTGTATGATTATTTTATCTTTTTTTGTTTGATATAATTTGATGTGAAGATGCAAGAACTAGTTTAAATGATGCAAAGTTTATAATATTTAACATAATCAAATTGAAATAGAATTAAAAGTCAACTTAGAGGTACAAATATAGAAATGAGATATAGAAAGGAACCTACCACTGAATTCTAGAGATAAAAGTGGAAGTCAAGTATTCTAGTAACCCTAGACCTTAAGACTTATGATAGCTAAGAAACTTCAAATTTATTTTATTTCTCATAAAAATTATGTGTTATACAATAAATTTTTTCACTCATTAAAAATAATATAAACTATAAAAAATATTTATTAACAAAATTTTTAAAGAGGGACAAGTTGTCTCTAAAATATTCTTAGAAGGTATATTTAGAATCTACACAAAATATCAAAACCATTATTCAAATCATTTACAATTTTTAATGGTTTACTTTCTATAAGTGACAAAAAGTAGAAATTGGATTAAAAATATTCATTTCAATGTCCTACTTTAGCGAGAAAGTGGAACATGCTATTTTGAGATTATAAATCAAAAAATTAGGTCAAGAATTGGCTTTCTATGTCGAGAAGCTCATTATGTTCTATTATTGCATGTATCATATTGATTGATATACCTAGTCATTACAAGATATTTTTGGCTCTAGTGTGTGGCATATGACCATACTTTTGGGATATTTAATTTTTGTTCATTCTTTAAAATAACTAACTAATGTAATGAAATGAAATTCATATCCATGATTGATTAACACATCTTCACATGTCACATGTTGATATTAAATTGACTACTATTGCATGTAATATTTAGCTATTAATATTGACGATTGTATGGATTCATAGACTCGTTATTATTCCAAATGATGATTATATATGCATGGTGTGGCATTCATTAATTACAAATTTACCTTAGTTTTAGTAGAGAGGATTTTTGAAGTATTGAGACTCCTTTTCTCCCATTTTAAATATTTTTCATTGTGCTATGTTTTATTCTTATTGACTGAATGATACTCCATATTATTTAATGGTAATCAAATGGGCTTATAATTATCCTTACATGTCTATGCCACATACAATATATCATTTCATTCTTACATGATTCATTACAAGACATGCTAGTGGTCTTATTATTACGAACAATATTGAGGGCATCTTATCATCCCTGGATTTTATGTACTTAAATTACTATTATTAATTATTCACTATTTGCAAGTGTTTCGTGGCTATTATCCATAATGGTTATATTAATTTTTTTTCTAAAAATTTTGATTAGATAAGCATGAGAAGGTCTTAGACCCATTATGTGCCAGCCATGAAGGCAAAACAAACGAATCTTAAAAGACGTGAGATTAAGCGAAAAACTAAAAGTTAGGAAACCTTATAAACGGAACCAAAAAATGAAAATAAAAATACAACAAACAACACTATCTTCGAATGACACCTCCCTAGTCAGGATAGAGGAACTAACAACAACATTAGTTTGTTGGGGAGGGGAGAAACTTGTTCATGTATATTTTTAATTTTCTTAATGTTATTTTTTCACCTTTCCTTCAATTCCTTGCATCTATTTGGAAGAGCGTATATTATTATTAATGTTTTTCATATTTGAAAATTTAAATAGAATATAATACTAAAAAAAGATGCACCACCATATTCATATAAAATTATATGATTATATTAAAGTACAACCACATCTTACAAAATTATATGACATACCATTTTCTAAACATACAAAATTTTATATTCCATCTCCTCTCTTCTTCATTCTTTAAATAAATAAAACAAATTTTAGTTATACTTATTTTGATCATGTGACTACTATTACAAACTTATGTTTTGTAGGTTTCAATGAACCATTCGTTCTAAGGAGAGTGCAAAAGAATAGAGATTGCATCTCTAGACACACCTTAATAGATTCAAACATTAGCTTGAAACCTATAGCCAGATTTGACCGACTTCACAATAATT
Organism: Cryptomeria japonica; assembly: GCF_030272615.1. Classification (NCBI taxonomy): domain Eukaryota; kingdom Viridiplantae; phylum Streptophyta; class Pinopsida; order Cupressales; family Cupressaceae; genus Cryptomeria; species Cryptomeria japonica. Next base: position 521,485,843 of record NC_081415.1, read on the forward strand.
TCACTGCAAATATATTATTTTCGTTTCACAGCGCAACAGGATAATAAGTCAACGTGGCCGGTCAGGGGGTGCGGAATGAACGCCTGTATCTAATAAATTATAGCGTTCCACAAATCCATTCAACACGTTGCTGTGTTGTCTTTGTCAACAAACCCCAACTTTCGAAAGCATTTTCTCAAGCTTCTCTCAGGATCACCCTTCATTCAAAGTCTTAAAAGTTTATTTGGACTCTGTACACGTTGAACAATGAATGGATAAGGATGCATAGCTTTGTTTATGTTGGACTAGAAGTCCTTACGCGTTAACAGTCGACATCATCTTATAAGATCCCAGCTCTTTACAAAGAAGAGATAAATCTTGCTTTCCGTTTTTTTAGTGGTTCCTTCTAACCAAAATATCAACTCTGTCTTCGTGGATTACATTCAAACACGTCAGCCAACAAGCGCAGGCGCTGTGTATATAAATCACTAATAGCACGTCTAATCTAACCACAATTGTATCATTCTACACAAGGTTGTGAATAATGGAGCGCGAATTGCAGGTCCTGCTAATCAGTCTCATCTTAGTTTGCCCCACAGCGATTGCCGTGAAAGTGGGTTACTGGCCTGCCTACAGCTATTCTTATTTCCCTCCCTCCTCCGTCGATGCCTCTCTCTACACCCATCTCCTCTACGCTTTCGCAGATCTCAATCCCCAAACATATGAGGTCACAGTCTCTGCAGCGAATCAGGAAAGCATTGCACTCTTCACCTCCACGGTGCAGAAGAGCAATCCCTCAGTGAAAACGTTGCTTTCCATCGGCGGAGGAAATGCCAAGATGGACGACTTCTCCACAATGGCTGCCGATTCTGCACTGCGCAAAAAGTTCATCGACTCGGCCATATCTCTCGCCAGGCAATATTCATTCCACGGCCTTGATCTCGACTGGGAATACCCACAAACTCTGGCGGACATGGAAAACTGGGGGCAGCTGTTCACCGAATGGAGATCTGCAGTGGTTGAAGAGTCTGGAACCTCCAGCAAGGATCCCCTGTTGCTTACCGCTGCCGTCTATTTCTCAAACCAGTTCTTTCAGTGGGGCGTAGTGAGAGAATACCCGATCGACTCTATAACTAGCAATCTGGACTGGGTGAACATTATGACCTACGATTTTGTCATCCCAACTCAGATCAACAAGACGGGAGAGCACGCAGCTCTGTACGATCCCAACTCTAAATTCAGCACCAGCTATGGCGTTGAGTCGTGGTTGAATGCAGGTCTTTCTAAGCAGAAAACTGTTGTGGGGATGCCCATTTATGGATATTCATGGACGCTGAAGAGCACAGCAAATGTGGGAATAGGAGCCGAGGCCAGCGGTCCAGGCAACCCCGATGTATATACCTTTGCCCAAATTAAGGATTTTATCAGTAACAAAGCAGCCACCGAGGTTTATGACACAACCACTGTGTCGGCTTATTGCTATTCTGGGCTTGTATGGATTGGGTACGACAACGAACAGTCTGTTAGAGCTAAAGTGGAGTATGCCAAACAGAAAGGTTTGTTGGGGTATTTCTTCTGGAACGTCGTTCAGGATAGCAATTGGGCTCTCTCCACCGCAGGTAAGACTAACCTTTCTGTCTTTCAATTTTGTTGATTGATCAGCTTTCATTGTTGAACTAGTTTTGATTGTGGAGTTTGTGTATCCCTGCAGCCTCGAATGCAATGGGTCAGTGATCACGTCAATGGCGATGGTTTTAAGTCAAATAATTGAGAAGCGGTTGTGCAAGCTTCTCACTGTTATGCCATTTGAAGGACTTATCCAAGAGTGTATCAAGACATTATATAAATAATAATAATAACAATAAAATTATTATTTCACCTTTCATTGATGTTTGGAGATCAAAGTCTCGTGTTAAAAACTAAAAAGTTCAGATTTGGTTCAATCTTTGGTGTGGTGATAAATGTAAGAAAACTTTTAACTTTATATACGACAATAACGATTTTGATAAACTTCAAGATTGGTAGCCCACGCCAATCAGTACTACGGATTTAACTTCTTTTCTTAAATATGAGAAGTTGTGCGGTTGTCACAGTCCCCCACTGATTTCATAGGCTTAAACTAGAAATCGCATCTAACGTGTACTTAGCATGTCCACGGACACTTGCATGTATTAGTGTGAAATGTATTAGTGTAAAATAGCATAGTAGGAGAATGAAAAAATTAAAAATAATAGTAAAAAATTGTTATTGATTGAAATGTAGTGGAAAGGATCTAATAGTTGTCCATTTTAATTTCATACATCTTAATCTCTTAAATGGTATGTTGGATTTCAATGGATATTTTTTGGTTTCTTTAGATGTGATTTAAGAGCTTAAAGTTATTGTTTCAGCTATTGGGTTGTTACGATGAATGAGGAAGAATTCATTATATCCACAAAGGTTAAAAAGTGGTTATTTAGAAGTGATGCCCAATACTTATTCCTAGACGTCCAATAACCACATACTATATCCACCAAAAAATTGGACAAATGATCTAATATATCTTCTTCTAATAAATCTTCTTATCAATAGTTAAGCACGAATGCCCCAATGATTATGCACTATGGTGACCAATAAAGTTTCACAATGTTTCCAATTAATTATCTAAATGTTAACTATCAATGTACAAGTGGGCAGTTATTGGTACATGTAGAATATTTTAGTTGTATTTTGAGTATAATGTATTGGTAACGTTTTAAATATAATAATTTGGTAAGTCGTGTGGGCAAAAACATAAGGATTATTGGTACATGATCAACTATTGGATCCTTTCCCCTAGTATATCAATTACAAAGAGTAACAAGATGGGGTACGCAAATAGTTTGAATTCCTACGCAAAGGAAGATGGCAAAGTCTTTAGGCCCTCTTTCTTCTCTTGAGGGATACACATGCAATATCTTGCATCTTTACATATCACTAAAAGATAAATGCCAAGGAGAAACATCAATGTAACATATAATGCACATTTTGCAAGATGATCATAAACACAAAACCTTTGCAATTTATGATGTTTGTTCACTCTCTATCAAGTGTGAGCTTGTAAGATTTGTGGATTGTCAAAGCCCAAGACACCTTAAGCTATATCGAGTAACAAGAGGCACGACGAACTCAAAAAAAATCAAAATAATTTCTAAGTCATTTATATCCATTGAGAGCTAACATAATGATCAAACTTCATAACAAAAAATTGGTAGACATAAAGGTTCGCATTAAATATTATTATAAATAACCCATAAAATGGAAGTGAGTATAACCTATTGCTCAATGCACATGAGAACTAAAGAAGGAAATTGTTCATCCTTAATGTTTACAATAGATATTCTTTTCTTTTTTTGTATTACATCATCCAATAAGAACCCCCGCAGACTTTCTATGTGATTTTTATGTTGAGAAACCAACTCATTCATGGGAAACAAATGCTTAGATGATTGGAATGCAACTTGTTCTTGACTTCAAAGGAAATAATCATTATGTTCTCTCTTTTCAATTTGAAAAGAGATACAAATCTAATTTTACCTCACTTTATTCTCATAGCCTAATTTTGAGCTCAAGGAAGGTGAATTTATGCTAGAGAAGAAGAGGAAATATTAATCTATTTATTTCAAATTTAGTCTTAAATCTTAAGGAGAATCAATAAAGCAGATTTCTTACAAAATATTTATGGAGTTCTTGACAAGCTTCTACATGATGAAATGAACCTATATCCCTAGTCTCCAAGAAATATATTTCATGAAATGTTAGAGTCCATTGATCTCGAAATAAAGTAAATATTGTGAGATGTTGATTAATAAGTTTTGGTCCTAATTTTTTAAGTTTATAAGAGATGGAAATTATAAGTTTCATGTTTTTTTTCTATTTTTTGTGTTGTTTAACCAATTAACATTTTTATATAGTGATTATGAAGTGGGATGTGGAAGCCACACCACTTTCTTTTTTTAATGTGGTAGCTCATGGATGTGACCTAACAACCATTCTTTGTGGGTTTATTAGTTCCTGCCTGCCTGCTGGAACTATACCAAAGGCTTCAATTTTAAACTATGATTAATCTTTTGCAACACCAACCAATGACAAATCAGATTTTTGTTGGTTATGTTTTAATGCTATGTTAGATTAGATAAAGGTGCAGATTTTTTAGACTTAAAATATGTAAAAAAATATTTATTTGTGATGTGATTGGATGAAATATCGGTGAAAGTGCATTCCCAAGAGAGAGAACGCACGTCCCACAAGGTTTGGGGCAGTGTGTTGTAGGTGAATAGGGATTACAGACGTTTTCAACAACTCTTAGAATTAAAACCTTTAACAATAAAATATTAAGTGCTGGGAGGAAGGGTGCATGGAACTATAGCTGAAACGTGGCAATTTGCCAAACACTTCAACTTTGCAAGCATACATGCTACAAAAAGTGGGGCATGACTTATTAGTTCCTGCCCCGCAAGGAACTATTGGTAAGGCTATGCGTTAAACAGTGAATAAAAATATGTTTGCATGATCAATAGGGTGGCTTGATTTATTCAATGGAAAGGATATGCTAGGTTTTTAGTTCCTCTATTAGGAAGAGGAATGTGCTCATGTTTTAATGATTTCCTGTAAGGTAGAAGCATTGGCAGGGTATAGATGGTGGATGGGAAGGCATTGCAAACCCCGATGTAGGAGAACGCTCAAATATAGAGGAAGGAGGTGAAAACAAGATCTCAAAAAGAGTGCAGGTGTCTGAAAGCGAGAGCCTCGTAAAAATGAAGTGCAATGGGAGGAACGAGGTCTACGCACAGATGGCTATTAGGGATTTTATTTTGGGCATGCAGGCCAGAGGACCTGTTGTTGTGCAAGTGGGAGATGACAGTGTAAAATAATAGTAATAAATGCATGATGCAAAATTTCTTTTTAGCATTGAGCGGTTTTGGTGTGAACGTGGCCTCATTTTCACCTTCAGAGATTCTACAGGAAAAAATGTTTTGTTCTGCTAGAGGTTTGTTTTCCTGTGTTTACGCCTGAGCTTTTTACGGAACCCGTTGAGCAGAATGTGTGTGGATATTTTTTTATCTTTGCAAAGTTTCAGAAAATAGGGGGTTTTTTTCTATCTTTTTGCCCGTGTTTGTATATTTTATAAATTTAAATGTTTTCCAAACTTTTCTTTTGGTATATTCAACGTTTTCCTTTGCATAGGATTCACCACATGTCAACCTTTAAATCATTTTCACCTTCAAAGATTTGGCAGTGAAAACAGATTTACAGTTAGTTTAAAATTTTTGAGCTAATGCTAAAAAGGGTTAGAAGTAAAACCACGACCCAAGAATATAAGAGTGTAACAATAATAAGAATAATTGCAACAAAATTTTCAATAAGGGGAACACATTTTGGGTTGTGAATAGAAATCCATCTTACCTATGGCTTGTACCTTAACTCAATAGACAAACATTAGTATTCATCTTTTCTTGAAGTTAGAAATTTTTCTAAGAGAACTGGCTTCTTCAGGGCTGCAACAGCCCATGATCGAACATTCCTCTCTGACATCTCCTCAAATAGTTTTCTCGCTTCCCCATTCAGTCCATTTTGTGAATACCCTGCAATCATGGTATTCCACGAAGTCAAATCTCGTACATGCATCTTCCCAAAAAGATCTTCCGCCTCATCCAAACACCCATCCTATAAACACAACACAACTAACTCAACCTCCAGGGTAGACCATAGGTAAAAATTAATGAGCTTATTGTTGCTTGTGCTTTGCATATACCATCATTATAGATTCCACCCTGCGTTATGCACGAGGTTGTTGTAACAGTCTTCGGTCTGTCAGGGGCTCCACTTTGGCATATATATCTCACCCAAGAAACTGGATGAAGGAAACTTCCTCCTCTTCAAGGGAACCCATGAAGGAAGCACATTCCATGGGATCTAGACAAACAGGTTCCATCCATGCTTCAAGATCAACATTGCATTTTCTATCTTTTACAGTACTCCTCTTACTGTCTATTTCCATCCCAAAAAAAACTTTTCCAGATTCATAAAGGACACTATGTTAGTAGAATTGTTTTGTTTTACATGAGTTATAGACATAAGCACCGAATGGCTTTCTCCATCCAATAGATTAAATTATTGTTTTCCATGTGTTGTTTTCGTCCTATTGATGTTGATAATGCTTTATCCTTCATGGCATTTCTTGCTTCACCATGTTCTATATACTCACGTCTTCTAGGTGCTAAAACAGAAGCTATGCGACTAGAAGATGCTACATGTTGTTTGGTTTTCATACTAGATGGTGTTGTTCCCAACTTTGACTTAAGTATTTTAGATGAGCGAAAAAACATTTCAAACTAAAAAGTTAGGAGCGACTTATGTAAAGACCCCCCTACCACAAAGATTAAAAGGTTGCTATGAAACCTATTGAAAGACTAAGAGAACATTCTCCATATTTTTTAATTTTAATATTTTACTCCACTGGCTTCATTCTATTTGACTCTACGGTCATCATGTTTGTATAACTATCATACAAGAATGTTTGACTTGCAAGGGTTGTCATAAATAAGTTAAATGCATTGATATTAGCACTAAGTAACCATGTTGTCATGTGCATCAAACTGTGATTTAGTTGTCTTTCTAGCCTTTTATCAATACCCTATATGATTTACCTTTGATCATTGTGATCCGCAGTCACTATGCATTTAAAAATACTATTTCATGTCCTTTGTACTTACATGTTGTCCTCAACTATGAAAAAAATTCCCTTTGACTTTGTGAAAGATTATCACATTTAGGACCCACTATCTTTCTCTTTCATCCCTATGATCACTGTAGTCCAGAAGAACTTATTTCCTTGGGCATTCTATTAAATGGTTCCATAGCCTACTCAACCAACTCATTCTGCGTACATGCCATAACCATAACAATCCACAATCCAAAATTCCTCTCTGGTATTTCCTCAGATAGTTTTCTCACTTCCTAAAAGGATTCCGCAGTCAAGGCTTCAAATTGACAATCCTAGCTTTTTGTTTCATCATTTGAAATGTAACCCTGTTTTCCAATAATATTGTTATATGAGGATCTACTCATATTAGACTTAATTATTTTGCATACGAAGGCTTTTTCCTCCAGCTCATTGAATCAAGTCTTATTATCTATACTTCAGTTTCACAAACATCTTAGAAAAAACTGAGTGTACAACCATTAAACAGAAACCAAATCAAAGATTAACAGAACTTGCCTCCTAGGGTGCACTAACTGTAATTGCATATAAAATGCCTCTCTTTAAATTATTGATGCAATGGAACAAACATATTGCAACTACTTAAAATCTGGTAAACCAAGTTGGTAACTTAAAGCAACCTTGTCATCTTTTTGTGAAGAATAATTCTTCTACATTGGATTCATGGGTGGATGCCTGCTCATGTCAAAATGGTACACCTTGAATCGATTTTTCAGTATAACAAGGCAAGTTCTTAAATAGTCTCCAAATCATTTGTACATTATGCAAGCTTAGCCTTCTTTTTGCTTGTCATGTTCGATGTTATCTGATATGAATGGTGACTATAGGGCTATACTAGCATTTGGAATACAAATCAAGCAATAAATGTGACTTGAACCTATGTAATAATATGTGAGGCCGAGAAGAAAAAGGTCAGTAGGTAACAAAAGTTGAGGAAGAAATTTGGAATGTAAAACGTTTGAGATTTCTTTTCTTTTCTTGTCATTCTTAGTTGCAATTGATTGTTGTATTGTCACAAGCTTCACATCACATTTCCATTTACATATGTTTTGATAAATTTATGTTCTCTCCACTTCTCATTCCTCGTATTTATATATTTTTCCAAAAAAAATCTCATTGATTTTAGTATAACCTTAGAGCCATCTATAACCTCTGGTTTCCCCTTTATAGGTCTGATTATACTTTGTTCTTGATTGAAATTCATTGCAATGGAACTTTTTCAAGTCACATATTTAGTTAATTTGATAGGTGTTGAAAATAATGGCTTAAAATATATACTTACTACCTTTATAATAAGCTTTTCGAGCTAAGATTGGATTCTTTGGGATTGTAGACTATACTTACTCTTGATTTTGGTTCTTGTTTACAATGTTGGATTCTGTTGTTGAATTTTTTTATCTAAAGCATACATATGTTCCAGCTCCTTGTGGTTCAATTATCATTGTGATGACTTTCGTTGTGTCAGAAAAGTTTCTGACAAGCTTCTTAGCCTGTTCCCACCAATTCCATTTAGTTGGTATTGTTAATATGAATAGATAAACAGTTAATCTGATATAGTGTTGTTGGTAGTGCATCTAAAATCTATGAAACTATAAAAACTATATAGTAAAATGTAAATGAAAAAGACATGTATTAGCTTTTCAAAGCTTGAAAATCCATATGTGAGAAATAAACAATATAACAATAATAGGGATCACTCCATGTGTCCAGGAAACAAAAAAGAATCTTTCTTTCTATTGAAAGAAGAATTGTATATAAGACTGTAAGTAGTTCAACCCAGTTTAAAAATGGATAGAAGCCTTTCTGTCTATTGTTGACACTTACTATGATTGGGATATAAAATTCCAAAATTCTGTATTAATATAGACAACTATGTATATTACAAAATAAATGAAAATAGTCACAATATGATCATTGTCATATAATGTAATAGTCTCTATGACTATATCCTTTTAGTGGCTTGCAATAAATGTTAGGAGAATAAAGCTTTACACATTATAGAACATGGAATCATGACCGTTTTATGTCAACATCCATTGTCTTGAAATGTTTCAACCCTTTTAATAAAAATGTCTTAATAAAAATATCTATAGAAAATAGCAGTGCATGTAACTTTCTTTTTCTTCAAGACATAAATAAGCTTTACATTTTCTTTAAGCATGCTGGATAATCCTAGTTCTTCTTTCTTGCTCACAAAATCATGTTAAGTGAAACAAATGGTGATATGTATTCTAACTGAATCAGACATGGATCTTTCAAATGTTGTTGTTGACATGATTTTGGACAACGTATATAGCCTTTAATGGAGATTGCCCTTGTCAATTAGTTTTGTAGTTACAAAAAGTCAGGAATAAACTAGCTTCCTAGCATTTTCAGGCAAGTCAAATTTTCCTTTCAAATAATTGAAACGCTAGATTTTGCAAAGAAAGATAATATTTGTTTTCTACTTCAAGCCCTTTTGATCATAGAATACAACACATCTGAATTAACTAAGACTGTGTACAGGAAAAATCTCAAAATCAGTTAACTGCCAACTTGCAAGGTGAGCCACGGTGGGCTTTCCTTTGCAGCAACTTTGCTAATCACACTGATCATCAAAGATCAAACCAAAAATTTCTCCATTTTTGTACCTCACCCTGTACGTTGAAGTGGACTAGACCAGCCATTCAATGGAAGCTATCAAACCAGAATTTAAGTCTTGGAAAAAGTACCTTTCCCTGTACGTTGAACAGGACTACACTAGCCATTCCATGGAAGCTGTCAATCCAGAATTTTAGTCTCCCTATAAACAATAGTGCCAGAATGCTCTGTATTTTTTCAACGCAAATTTCTCTCTGTATTGTCTATGATATTTTGTGTATACTTGTGAAACAAAGCACCGTTATCATGTATAGATTAACAAAACTGCATAATTTTTTTTATATTTTTGTATCAGATGGTGTATTTGCCCTACAGAATACGCTCAGTGCTATTTGGACTGAAACTGCACTTCAACTGTAAATTTAAACTACTTTCATTTGCAATATGACTAAAACATTCAAATCCAAAACTACTTTTAATCAGCATAAAGTAGATACAAATACAAATTTAGCTTGTTTGGTTTCTGATTACAGCTGTTTGAAGCGTTTTGAACTTCTTGTCCAATAGTTTTAATTTATTCATTATAGACATTAGCTTGTTTGATTTTTTATTACAGGTATTTGAAACGTCTTGTCCAATAGTTTTAATTCATTCATTATAGACATTTCAAGTTGTATATGTTTCAAGCCTCTTGGACTAGTTCTACAATAGTTCTTTTTCATATGCTTTCAAACTAGTAACATGAGTACCAAAAACTCAACCTTGTTAAATATTAGTTTTTTCATAAATATTCAAATTGAACAAAATCAATCCACACCCACCTTCGCAGCACTGGGCAGGAACTAAGCTACCCTGCAGCCCTTGTTAAGTAGATTCATGCAACCAAAACATGTATATGATACAATTGTGCAAAAACTTGAGGTAAATCTTTTGCCATGGTTTTTATGAATTCTATTTTTCAAAACTATTCATAGCTAAATCATTTTTTTATGAATTTTATTTTTTAAATCTGTTCTAGCCAAATCACTTTTATTGTGTTTTCATTCGGAAACAATTTTGTTGTTATCAGCCAAATGAAAGCGTTGGTTCTTTGATTTTATCCATGGCTATTTTTTTTGTATGTGATATTATTGTTGACTGGTGCAGTTCCCTTTCAGTTTCAACATACCAAGATTTCAATAATATGAATTATTATCCTCCATATTGCCTTCTATCATGTTTGATCAATAGTATTTGCATGATAATCTTTTTGCAAGATTTGTTTGTGTGAGAAGATTGGGAAGTCTAAACGAGTAATTCCCATGTTGTTCTTTTTCTCTGCTATGGCTTAAACAGGTATGATAGGTATATGGTTGAAAAGGGCAACAAAACCTAAGTTGTTTTCTAAGAAATTTGAAAATTGAAATTAGGAAGAGATAATAATATAATTTTATAGTTTCAATTATGAGGGTTCGGAGCATTTTCTTGCAGAATTTGAACTTCTAACCCTTTTTTTTTGTCGAAAGGATACAAATTACTCTATTCTCTAGTTTTCGTGTCCTTCGAGTAAAAACATATCCTTTATGGGTTTTACTCTATTCTCTAGCTTTCCAAGACATTGATAAGTTTAAAATTTCATTAAAAAATGTGAATTGTATGGTATTTTTAAGATTGCCCTATTTCATTATAATCAACATGTTTTAGAGGAGTATAGTGAGCTAAATTGGAAGATTATTTGTACAAGTTTAAAATCATACAAAACATTTTCTGGGTTTTATTTTCTTGGGGGTTCCTCTTTTGCAATGTGTTGAACCTTTGAATTTGACATACTATGCTAAGAGTTATAACCATTTAAGTGTTGTCAGGTTTTTCCCTTTTTATAATGCATTGAATTTTTGAATTTGGCATGGTATGGTAAGAGTTATAACCATTTAAAGTGTTGTCAAGATTCAGTGCCAGTGAGTTGTTTGAAACTAATGTGTGATTTATGAAGAAAATATAGGTTTTGATCTTTAGAAATATTTAAAAGAATTGAGTATGATTCAAACAAAGTCATTGTGTGATTGGTGTGAGGGTGATCCATGAAGGGTGTTTTTTGTGATAATCCTTTTTATAATCTCATAATATTTGTATCTTCTTGTGGATATGACTTCATACTTACATTACCCTAGATTGTAAACATGGTTGTGGCCAACCCAGTTGTGTTGAAGTCCTAGTAAGCAAACTACAAAGCCTCTAATTATTTTATTTAAGCAAGGCCATTAAAGATGAGCCAGACACAGGTCTTCCTTCTTGATCTTGTCTTTCTAAACTTGTTATAAGATTGTAATGTAGTTAATTGTTATTAGGTTAGTTGATTGAAAAAAAATTGTTTTGTGTTGTGCCCTTAATTGTATGTTTTAGGCATTACATAAGATAGAGCTAATGAGTTGGAAGGTTTGTGGTAGGAACAATAAAGATGTAACTATTTTACTTTCAAACTTGTTTATAGTTCATGCTTCTTATGAATTTAATTGAATATAGTAATAGTTGATTGCAGCCTCCTTTGCATTTGAGTGAGCTTGGGGTTACCATAAATTACAATGGCGCATTAGAATTTAGTCTTGTCACTGACTTTCATGGCCTTCGGTCACTGGAGAATTCCCCAGCAAACAAAATTTTATCCATTGAATATCTTATTGCTTTTCATAGCTCTTTATTTATGCCCATCTGATTCATAGGTTGTGGAAGATGAAGTTTGTTAACTCCCAGGATTTTGGAATGGTTGTTCAATTACTACTTTAGGAAAATTATCTGTCATAATCTATAATTAATTTTCATCTATTATACTCTATGGTAACTAGTAACGAATAGATTTCTCCAATTCTCTAGCTTATACTTTTCGTCTAAAGAAAAGAGTTCCAAAATGATAAAATAGCAAGTCGATTGTTTTATGATTAATAGACAATATTTTTTAAAATGGAAAAAAATGTACAGGAGTTGCTACAACTGATCATAAATGAAGTCGAAGTGGTTGAATGGTAAAATGGTTTGTTGACTGGAGATCTGCACTATTTGATAACCTTTTGTAAGTATAAACATCAATGTTGTTGCCCGAGAATATCATCTATAGTTTGAGAAACATTTGCACTGATTGTAAAAATAATTTAGACTGCTATTGAGTGGCATTTTATTCCATAGCAAGTGTGGAGATCATAGTAGTGATGTTGATATTGCAAAGTGGTCTTTGGATGCTCCATGGTTGAGCTTGGCTCGTATGCTTGCAAATTTGGTGATTTGAAATCAAGTGCAACCCACTATAATTTAGTTTTATTTCAGTCACAATTTTTCCTATCTGTATTGTCAAGTTACGAGATTTTGTTGTACCCACGCTATTTAAAAATCAAAATATGGATTTAGTTATTTAAATATCACAATATGCATTTAGGTTTTGAATTGGAGTTCATATATTTCAAATGAATTAATTGAATTATATTAGATTAGATTATTTTTATATCTATTTGGTTGTTAATATTGGTTCTTTCCAAATTACATTACAACAATGACATTTTTGACACTCTTCATTTGTCTGCTCCTTCCATTGCTACATGTCTCTCCATCTAATTTAACTTATCTCTTTTTTTATAACCAAGGTATGTAAAAGCAGGACATATGCTCTCCTTCCATGTTGAAGCTAATGAAGCTTCTAATTAGATTACTTGAGTCAAAAGTTTGACACAACAATTAGAACGAAGAAACAAAAGCATAACCATTCTTCCACTTTGGTGGGAACTTCAAAATCTTCAATTAGAATGATTAGAATGAACAAACAAAAGCATAACCAGTCTTGCACTCTGGCAGGAACTTCATTGATCTGAACAACCACTCTCTTGTGGTTACTAATTATATCATTAAATTCCTTTAAAATTATTGTTAGTATATCTCAAGACTAGCAAATGTATTATGGAGTCATTGACCACTATTTATTCAATTGTGTGTGGTTATTTCTATGTGGTCAAGATAGAAACTACTAAATATGGGTATTTTCATGTGTGTTAAATAGTTAGTAAAACAAGGGCTTTGTATTAAATATAAATAAATCATGTCCTATAAATCTTAATGTTGTTTGCCACAACCTTGATTGTCTATGGTATTGAATTATTTGCAATCTAGTATAGAAATAATTCATGAAAACACTGACAAATCCATTGTGTTTAGACAATCCATTTTTTTCCAAAATTTACAATCTTCTTATTGATCCCTTATAGAAATTAATATTTTTTTGTTTAAATTCGAGTATATGTCTTTAATAAATGAAAAATGGTGGGTCTAGTGTGCTAAAGATGAAGAGATCATATTGAATATATATATATTATATTTAGATCATATGGTTTTATATATATTGCATAATTTTCCTTAACTTTCCTTGTGTTGATAATTTTCAATAGTTTTTACTTAAATTTCTTGTCCTAGGTAAACCTAATATCTCTTTTCATTATTCTTATTATTCTTAATAATGCTACATTTTTAATGATTATTTCATTCAACATGCTATTTTTTTCCATCATTGTGGCTTGAATAGGGTTATGTTTTGATTTTCCATATGTAGTTTAAGATTATGCTTCTATTTTTTAAAGGATTTATTTTAGGTTTTTTTATGTTAAAACCTTCACAATGACCTTTAGTACCTAAATTCAAATTCCCAAGTCTCCTCCATTTTCTAGCCTTTATAGCACTATTGAAAATGTTATCAACATGTTGTTGGTGTCAAAACTCGATGTGAGCTTGGAATCTATGGTTCCCTGCTATGGTTTCTATCTACTCCTCGCTCCTATGGTATAATTTATGTAATTTATAATCTTAGATTTTTTTCCTTCACAAGAACTTGAAACCTTAATTTTAAAGTTCTAAATTCATCCCAATGTTTGCCACTTTGTGACTCTAACCCAAATCCAGTTAAAAATTAGAATTGATGTCCAAATTTGGAACCTTATTCTAATTCTTTGATTCTTGCTAGCTTTCAAACCCTATAGCATGTCCTAAAAATCATCAGAAGACACTGAAGCTAAGTTAGGACTCAACAACTTCATTTTCAAAATCTAGTTCTTCTTTACAACCCAAACACTATCTAATAGCCTTCAAACCTAGGTTCCAAGTTTGATTTCCAATTTGACATTGGTACCTACTTATGCTTAAAAATTAAAATAATTCTAATGATAATTATGAGTTCTTCTTAGCACTAAAGCACCTTCCCAAGGGTTCTCACAAATTAATTTCTTTTATAATAATTAAGCCTCGAAACCAAATAAATTAAAGAATGAATACATTAAGAACTTGCAATTAATTTGTGTGCATTGATTATGAAATCTAAACACTAAAACTCATTTCAAAGGGTTCTGGAAGATTAGTTTCTTCTACAAATAACTACCTAAAACCAAGAAACTAAAAACTAGATACATTAAGAGCTTATGAGGACTTTGAAAATCCGCTCGAAACGTATTAGTATACTTTAAATCAAATATGATTGATGGACTTGGGATAAGTTTCACTGAAAATATATAATTTTAGTTTGACCACACAATCATGAGACTAAAGCCACCAAGGCTGATAAGGGAGATGGCTAAGCATCCATACAAAACGATATGTGATAAAAACCATAAATTTCTATAACATAGTTGTTTTAAAATATATTTTTTGTATTTTTACAATATTGAGAAGGCAAATTAAGAAAATCTAATTAATAGAAATTGTTTAAAAATTTATTTTATATTTTTAATCAGATACTATTTTATATAGAAAATAGCAGTCTCCATTGACAAGGGGTGCGCAGTCGACGAGCAAGTTAATAAAGTAGCGTTCCACGATCCATTTAACGCGTTGTTGTCTTTGTTGGAATTCGTTTTCTCACCCTTCATTCAAGCGTCAAAACTTTATTTGGAAGCTTCTTATACAGAACAGCCCGACTCTTTACAAACAAGAGATAAATCTTCTTTTCTGTTATAGCGGTGGCTTCTTCTCATTAGATCAAGGTCTGAAATTAGCTTACCCTAATTTTAGGTCTTCTAAAATATTTCAAATCATTTAAGTGTTGAATAGAAATTATTTATCTAAATTTTTTATTTATAAAATTATCTTGATTTATGTTTTTTTAAAATTTGTGCGAATATTTCAAATCACTCTCAATTTTATATCGAAATTTATTTTTAAGTCTTCTATTTATAAACTTTTATTTGCACTACGCATCTTCAAAGTAATACCACATCAATATCATTTTTATTGAGATGTTCAAAATATTTCAAAAAATAAAAAATAAAAAATTGTACACTAAATTATGTTTAACATTTGTATTATTTATTCTACACAAGCATGAGAATAATGGAGCACGAATTGTGGATCCTGCTAATCAGCCTTATCTTAATTTGCTACATAGTCATTGTAGTAAAAGTGGGGTACTGACTTGCCTATAGCTACTCTTATTTCAATAATAAAATAAAGCAATAGAACAAAGCATAAACAAACACACAGATTACAAAGGAATTTAATATTGTCTTTTATTGATCAAGTTATACATATATATACAGTATCTGAGATAAACAACTTTCCTAAATATCTACTAAACAAATTGACAGCAAACAATTGAAGACTAACTAGTAATTGGAAATGATAGATAGCACACAAAAGTTAATGGACAGGTAAAAGGACTCTTTAATAGCCAATTGGATCTATGGAAAAATCTTCAGTTACTTATTTTTTCAGATTACAATTCTTTGACACATATACTAATCCTTTTATGACCTATTCTAACACTCCCCCTTAAAAAATAATAGAATTTTGACTAACCTCTAACATATCTCTACAAAGTAGCAACGTGGCACTCCCCTTGGGATGTCAGACTAACCACCTTATTGAGGCTATAGCCGCCTACCATGGGTTATTGTTGGCCAAAAAAATTAATGCTAAGTCTATATGGTTGGAAGGGGACTCTAATAACATTATCCAATGTTTATTGGGTAATCATAAACCCTCATGGAATATAAAATTTTGGATTCAGAAAACTAGGGATTTACTAAAAACATTCCAAAACCATAACATTTCTCATGCCTATCGAGAAGCCAATGGTTCGGCTGACCACTTTGCTAACCTTGGAGTTAGTAGAAATGATGAAAAATAATGGGGGCTAGGGGATAATCTATTAGTCGAAATAAAGGCCTTAAAGTTATATGATTTGGCCCAGGGGAGACAGGTTTTAAATGATCACGTAATGCCTTATTCTGATGGCTCGCATTTCAATCATTATATTTGTCATCCTTATGTTAATTTTGGCTGGGTCACACGCTTTCAGGGTATTTTGTGGCCTTCTCTGGAATCACCTGACCTTACTCATTACCGCCATTGTTGATTCTATGCAAGGAGAAAGGAAAAGGGTGGAGCCCTTGAACTGTGAAGAGCTCAAGAAGAATAAAATAATTTGGCATATCCTGGATCGAGGAAGGCTCACTCCCTTCATTGAAAGATTGCATGGCACCCATGCAAATGCCACAAAGAGATTTGCCAAGGGTTTGAAGGACAAAAAAATCAAATTGAGGGCAGAAGGGTGGAAATTGATGAGAAGCTCATTGTTGAAGTCATGGGCCTATTAATGGAAGGAGCAAAGTTCTACAGGGACAGGAAAATGGTTGATGCTATAGTTAATAAATTCCCTAGAAATGAGAAGGAGAGAGAAAAGCTTGCAAAAGTCGACAGAAGCATCTACGACACGTTTAACATTAATTCTATTTGTCGCTTTGTTCTTGTGGATTTGATAAAATATGTTACCCTTGATGGTATATTTACTAGGCCCTATGGGCATCATTTTGTTTTTCTCAGTTATTTTAGGCACAAAGAGAAAATCTCTTTCTCCTTCTTCTTGATGACATCCATTAATGCTAGTATTAAGGACCATAGAAAAAAGAAATCCCCTATCCTGCATGGTGGGTTTCTCTTCCTTATCCATGAACATATCAAAACCCTACCCTCTCCTTCAACTAGGGTTTCTAATGTTTCTAGTGATTCTGAGGAAGGGGACCATGTTAGTCTTTCCTTGGATGAAGAAGATTGGAACACTGATATGGAAAACTTTGAATCCGAGTTTGAGTCTTCTTTGAAGATTTGCTACCAAGCTAAACACAGTTTAACCTCCCATGTTTCTACTTGAAATTCTGATTCTTAACCTTCACACCAGTCAATTTTGAATAAATTTGTCCAGGCCCCAAACTGGAGTGATAGACCCCCTTCTTGAAGGAGCTCAATGTCAACTCTCTTTATCTCAACATGGAAACGGAGAATCCTAATGATGTTATGCCCTTAGCCCATGATGTTGTTGTTGACAACTTCAGGATATATAAATGGGCTTTCCATGAAATTAAAGATATCAATATGAAAATTCAGGCAATTAGTAGTAAAAAAGACTCTCAAGCTACAGAACAGTGGATGGATGATCAGAGAAAGTCAATTGTGGATTTCTCATCTTGAGGAAAAACTCAAGAAAGACTTTGAAGGTAGATTGAGTAAGATGGAGAATAAATACCAGAAAATTAATGAGAATTTGATATGTTTGGTTACCTTCAGTCATAAAGTGGTTAAGAAATCGGCTGAGAGTTTAAATACTATGGTTGGAAAGCTTGAAATCGTCCATCAAGAAGGATCTACAGTGGATGTGGAAACACTAGATAAAAAGCCTGAGGAAATTGTAAAACCTTGCAAGAGAACCAAAGCTAATCTGAAGAACAAAACTAGTAATCAAGATATTTAGAAGTTGAAGAAGATTGCACTAAATATGACTCAGCTAGAAATCGAGGCTATTGAGGCCCTTAAAAAATTATACTAGTTTCTTTCTTTTTGTTGTCTCTTCCTGTGTTTTTGGCTGTGGTGGAAATGGCATATCTTAATGCAACTTTTTGATGTAGTTCTCTGTTAAAGGGTTTTGGGTCCCTTCAAAACTTGTTTGATCTATAATCAAAGAAATATCTCTACAAATTACAAACTTTGTTTTTCCCAATGGTTGAGTGAATACATCAGCCATGTTGTCATTGGTGTTATAATTTATTCTAGCCCAATCTCTTGAGATTGAACCTTTTCACTTACAAAATGATGTTGAGTTTCATTGTGGTTTGATCTTTCATTATAAACTAGATTGTTTGCAAGATTGATTGTACTTTGACTGTCACACTTGATGGACTTGGTCCTTCTTGCTTTTGTCTCATATCTTCAAGAATTTTTCTTAGCCAAATTGATTCACAAGTATCAATGCATGTGTCAATGCATAATTATTTATATTCAGGTTCAGTAGATGACAATGAAATAGTTGGTTGCTTCTTACTACTCCAAGAAAAAACACATGATCCTATGTTGCATGCATAACCAGTTGTTGACTTATGATCATCCATGGATCACCCACCCAATCAAAATATGGATAACCCATCAACTCAACATTCAAATGATTAGTATATTCGATGTCAAAAATTACAGTACCCTATAGGTATCGAATGACTTTCGTTGCTTCTTTCCAATGAGGATCAAGAGGGTTAGCCATGAATTGGCTATGTATGTTGACTGAATATGCAATATCAAGCCTTGTAGTGGTCAAGTAGTTCAAACTTCTCACCATTTTCCTATACAAAGCCCATTGACTTTTAAAGTATTATTATCACAATAAAACTTGAAATTCTATTCCAATGGAGTACATACTACTTTACAATCTTCCATATTAAACCTTTGGAACAACTTCTTTTTATACTTACTTTGAGTATCAAAGTCTTACTATCTTGTTTGTACACTTCAATTCCTAAACAAAAATGCGTTTTTCCAAGAGCCTTCATTTCAAATGCATGTGATAAATTTTTTTTGCTTTCAATAATCAAATATATATCACTTCCTATTATGATTAAGTCATCCACATACAATGAAATTAAAGAATAATTTATCAATTTTCCCATACCATGATCTTAGTGCTTGTTTAAGACCGTACAATGCTTTTTTTAACTTGCATACAAAATGTTCTTTTTCCTTCCTTATAAATCTTTCAAGTTGAACAAGATAAATTTCTTCCTTTAAATCAACATTTAAAAATGTTGAATTAGCATCCATTTGATGAAGATCCCAATTAAACTTAGTAACAAGTGCAATCCTAAGTCTAATAGTATTCACTTTAGCTACTGGTGCAAAAGTATCTTCATAATCTATTGCTTTTGTGAATACCCTTTTTCTTTGAATTTATCACTAGTACCATTAGCTTTAAACATAGTCTTGAACAACCATTTAGAGCCTATATAAATTTTATTTGTAGGTAATTCAACTAATTCTCAAGTACCATTATCAATAATTGAATCACATTATTCTTTCATTTCATTCATCTATTATTTATGATCCTTACTTCTTCAAAATTTTGAGGTTCATCTACACTCATTACTTGAGCCATTAGAGCATAGTCATTATACTTGATTTCTCTTGTTCATCTTCTTAATGCCTTATTGTTGGTTGAAGTAGCTTCGCCATGCCTTACTTCATGTCCACTTTGATCACGAGTTTGTTGATCTATAATATCTGAACTTTTATTATATTATTCAAGTAGTTTCCATGAACTAGAGTTATCCTCATTTTCTTCCTCTTGAACATTATTTACAAACTTATGAAATATGACATCTCTACTAGAAAACACCCTATGAGTAGTTGGATCATAAATCTTGTAAGCCTTATGATCAACACAATAACCAATTAAAATACATTTGATTGACTTTGCACCAAGTTTTCTCCTATTCTCTTTTGGAATATGATTAAATGACTGACAATAGGTTTAGCACTAATAAGAGCTTCACAAGGAGTTTTGTTTGCTAGATACTTGGTAGGTCTTCTATTCAACAAATAAACAATTGTACTAATTACTTCATCCCACAAATTTTTAGGGAGGTTCTTCCCTATTTGCATACTCCTAACACACTCAATAATTGTCCTATTTTTTCTTTAAGCAACACCATTTTGTTCTAGACTATAGGCAAATGTGTATTACTTAAGAGTGCCATTAGCTTTACAATAGTTCATAAAAAATTGTTAAGTATATTCCCCCCTTGATCTGATCTAAGAATCTTAAAATATTGTGAGATGTTTGTTTTTCCACCATACTTTTAAATTCTTTGAAATAGTCAAACACTTCACTCTTATTTATTAAGAAATACACCTAATTATATCTAGCTAAATCATCAATAAATATAAGAAATTAAGAACCTCCCGAAGTGATTGATTTTGCATGGAACTACACGCATTTGAATATACTAACTCAAGAATATTCCATTTCCTTTTATTAGATCTCCTTGAAAATTCATTTCTACGTTTCTTACCCAATGCACAACCATCACAACTAATTTGTTCATCCTTTAATACTAAAATACCTTGCACAATCTTTTTTCTTTCAGATGTTTCTCTTTTAGCTGAAATGAATGAGTTTAAGAATTGGTTTATATATTTAGGGGCATCAATTCATATGCCATGTCATAGAAATTGATGCCCCTATGCTCTAATGGCTCAAGTAATGAGTGTAGATGAACCTCAAGATTTCTATGACATGGCATATGAATTGATGCCCCTAAGTCTATAAACCAATTCTTATAGTCATTTGTTTTAGCTAATGAGATCCTCAAAATTTAAATGACCATACCATTTGTGTCAAATCTCTTCAGTGGATACACATGTAGAAGTCGTTTCTTGATGACTTTCCACTTTCACATAAAGTTTATACAAGCCTCCTAATCTAATTCCTTTAGCAATCACATTACACTAATCCTTTATATCCTTTACTTGGTAGCTTGTCTTCAAGAACTCAACTTTAAGACCTTAATCAATAATATAAACTAAAATCATTTTTTTCTTAATTCATGGGAGATACATTACACTAGAAAGTTGTTTTACATATCCATTAGGTAGTTGCACACTTATATCACCATATCCTTTTATGTCATGACACCTACTATCTCTTGTATAGATCTTACTACCATTATTTATTTTATGAAAACTTCTAAACCAGTCTCTATGACATGGCATATGAATTGATCCCCCTAAATCTATAAGCCAATTCTTGCACTCATTCATTTCAGCTAAAAGAAAAACATCTGAAATAAACAACTTTAAATCATGATGGTAATACTTACTTCATCCTCACCATTCATATAATTCATATTTCTTATTTTTGGACTCATTATTCCTCTTTTTCCGATATTCATAAGAATAATGTCCAAATTTGCCACTGTAATGGTGAAAAAATAGGGTTTCCACCATTAGATGTGTGAAAACCACTAATTTTTACTTAGGGACAATCACATTAGGGAAAGATAAGAATTTGATAGATCTAAAATTAAGAGGTCTAAATGTTAATCAGATTCCAAGGATCTTGGATGAGCCTCTTCTTTCCCCTGAGTTGAATTGAATTGTTGAAGATACTAAAATTAAGGTAAATGGGCTGGAATTGAAGTAATTATGTGTAAACAATGAGCTACAGTCATCAAATTTAACCATGAACCTAGATCTAAGGATTGTAAGAGCATTTGGATGTGTTCCCAGAAGGAGCTCCTAATTTGTTGGGATTGGGATGGTGGTCGCTCTGGTTCTCTGCACTTTTCACATTCCAATGGGGGATTGATTTGTCACTATAAATAAAGCTTATCCTAAAGATCACATCTTTGTACCTATTCTTGCACATAGTAGAGAAGTGAAATAGGTTGGGAATAGGGGTTTTCCTAAGTCAAACCTAGTTTAGGAGTTAACCTTGAATGGAATATTGCAAATACTAAAATAAATAGTGGAAAAATATACCTCAGATCTGCAATGACTAATAATGATGATTTTCATCTTAAATGTAATCACATATGTTGTATGAAATGGCATGAACATGATAAAACCCTAATCACACGAACATGATTGCATATGAATTATGTAATTTTCTCCACAATGATTGAATGAAGAAAATTTAGCCTTGAAGATCTCTGAAAATGCTTGATGATGAACACTTCACTAATGCAAGATCACTAGATGAATGCTTGGAGTCTTAGAATGCTTGTTAGGATTGAAATGAATTGATTAATGTATTTGTATATGAGATCCTTGGTCAACTTACCAATTAGGCTAACCTCCAATGGTCACATAGAGTCATCAATTTCATTTCCCATTAGGGTGATAGGTCACAACCTCCTCTTAAAAAATGGGCCCTATTAAGGGGGACCAGGGTGCTAATGCATTGGTCCTCCTCAATCAAGGACCTAAAATTAGCCCTAAGGAGAAGTACATAGCCCCAAAGGATTAATTGACAAGTGTATATGGCATAAAAATTGGATTTTAGGCACTGAACGGATCGTAAATAGTTGATTAGGGGGAAACACGCTAAAGTAGGGACACAAATATGAGGTGTAAATTAGCCTGGTGACAATTTGTGACACTACATTTAGCCCCCACTTTAATGGTAGTGTGATCCTACTAAAATACTCATAGTAAAGTAGACAAAAGAGAAATGAAGGATAGGAGGAAAGGAGCAACTAGGAGCACAATCACAAGGAGTATAAGACATCGCTAATTTTGAGGAACCAATCCCCCAATATTAGGATCTTAACTCACTCAAATGCATACAAAGGCACACAAGACAAGACAAAATGCAAAATACACAAAAGCTAAAAACCAAAAACAAGATGCCAATTCAAGTAGCTGAAGAGACCTCAATATCAAAATATCCCAACCACTAATATTATTCTTGAAAAATTTCATCTCAATAACACAAGTGATCACATAAAAGACATAAGCATGCATCATCCATGAACTACTAATTGAAAAGCTATGAGCTCATGATAAGAAAGAGAATGAGAGCATGGATACATGCTAGATGTGTTTTTCTAGGTGATCCATGAGAAGAATGATGAGAGAAGACATGGATGCACATTCTAGATGTGTTTTTCTCGGTGATCCATGTTGGGGAGGAGAGTAGGAATAGTGTATCTATATTTTTCTAGTTCCACTCATCCTTGTGCATGTGTACAAGTGATGTATAGTTTCAAGTATATAGCACCTCATATAAGAGTTTGTTTTCTTTGGTTTTGAGTGTGCATCAACCTACTTAATCCATATAACGCAAATACAAATACCAAGGGGAAAATGTTTGGATTTGGGAACATCTTGTATAAGAGTTTATTTTCTATGGTTTTGAGAATGTGTAACCCCATTTTAAGATAGATACATGTCTAGTTTCAAGGACATCCCCGTGTAAGAGTTTTTTTTCTCTAGTTCTGAATCTGAACACCCCATTTAAGACATGCAAAAATATGGTACAAAGAGGGTGATATATATCCCCCCCTCCTTAAGATATCAACATAGCCCTATGTTGATTTCTTAAGGAATTTAGAAACAAGGACACCCACCTTCAACAACAATGAGATATCCTTTATGAAACATTGTCATAAATCCAAGCTAAAGAGGGAATACTATTATAATCAAGGATAAGATAGTTGAAAAGGAGGTATCTTGCAACAAGTGTAAAGAGGATCCTTGGAGGTGAAGAGATATTTTATAAAAAAAAATCTACCTCCAAGAGGATTTCTTGAACAAACATATCATCTTCTACCAAACAAAGGGAAGGAGAACAAGAATGCATGTGTTCCCCCTATTGCTAGGTGAAAGGGATTCTTGATGAATGATGAAACACTTTTTGACCCAAAGTGAGGGGTAAGTTTATAATAGATGTACATTGCCAAGTGAAGAAGAGGTTGTAGAAAAGGACATACACCTCTTGCACAAGAGAGAATCTTCAAGTAAACAACAACTTCACACAAGGAATGGCATCCAATCATAATAAAAAACCACCCAACAAAGGAAAAGTAGATCCTTAGAAAGGATAAGAGAGAAAAATAATTTCTCCCCAAGCAAAGGGACAATGAGAAGAATTACACAACCTCTAAGGAGAGATTAAACATAAGCAAATGCATAATGTACTCCCATGAATAAATTTCCAATGCAATAAAATACATTTATATATGTAAAATACAACTCTAAAGAAGAGGTGATCTTCAAAGGGAGAGAGAGAGAGAGACCATTAGAAGGAAGGTTCACATACTCTACTAAAGAGAAGGATTAATCATAAAAAGCATACCACTTTATGCAAGAAAGGATATGTAGTACGCCTACTCGTTTGGACTCATATTTTATTCTTGTTGTTTTCAGTAGATACATTACCATGTTTTGTTATTCAGACTTATATGACATTATTTCATGCTTCATATGGATATGGAATGCATAATTTATTTGCAGTATTTCAGTACTTGTGATTTATGGCATTTTATGAATTATTGCTATGTACTGACACTTTACTTTAACTATGCAATGTGGAATTATATGTTGTGTGTCTGTAAGTGTATTGGATGCAAGGGGACGATTTTCCTTCACTTGTTTCCGTGAGATGGGGAACGTCGCAATTCTCCTTCATCGTTGTGTATGTTGTGCTATCTATATTGTATATATGCATGTGTGGTTCAGTGATGCAGGATAATTGCAGGTACAAGTACCGGGTAGGTACGAGGAATCGTCTCCACTTGGCTTCATAGGTCTGAGTGTGCCTTATATTTTCTGATGGAAGTGGAGGAGATAGTAGTTGACCGTATTTGATTCAATTACACTCATGTGAGTGTTGTTAGTTGGTCGTCCAGTCAGTTTGTTCGGCCTTCGTATTTTGTTGTTTTCTCTTTTATGCATAATTGCTTGATGTTTTCTCAGTTTGTGTGTTTAGTGATTTTAACTACTTCATGTTATGTTTTATTGGTCTATGAAGGGTGAAAGATTGTTCATAATGTGAATTAAATAGTGACGCTAGGATTTAACGTCCTTCGTGTAGAAGTAGGCAAATTATCGAAAACTATGTTCGATGATTGGTTTTCAATTTATACTATCGTTATACGTATTTAATATGTAGATTTGGACTCAAGCATATACATATTCATATACCCGTAGGTAATTATGAGTCATATTCAATTATGTTGATCATTCTTAATAGGATTTTTATAAGTTGGATTTTACGACATGACGTACTATATATCGAATGTTTATTGTCTTTCGTACAAAAAAGAAATACATCTTTATTAAGCATCGTTTTGGTTACAATAATACAAATTTTATATAACTATTAGTTAAATAATTGTGAAATCGATCGTATATATATATATATATATATATATATATATATATATATATATATATATATATATATATATATATATATATATATATATATATATATATATATAATTATAGTGATTACTTTAATGAAAAAAAACTGAAATATATATTTGCATATATATTTAATTTATTAAAAAATGATTAATGTTTAAAAATATATATATATTAGTGAATGGGTCATTAATTATATATATTAAAAATATAATTAAAAAAAAATGGAAATTAAAATAAATTAAAAACTAAAAGTTATAAATGGAAGGTGGCAGGGTAAGTGTTAATAAAGTTTTTTGTTTTTAAAACTAATAGCTAGGGTGGCCGATAGTAATATCGACCACCCCCCTTAATAAAGGGAGGGGTCGGTATTACCACCGACCACCCCCCTCCGTTTTATTATACGTGCTTCCTCCCTTTTTGTTTTACATAGCCCACGTTAACATGCAAATACGGTGGAGGCACCAATTAACATGCAACCTTGCTCATTAAGGTATGTGGTGGACGGAGTTAATGTAGGGGTAGGAAGTAATGTAGGGAGTAACTTGGAAAATAATGTGGTTTACCAACCCACGTATACTCACCAACATATTTATCAACATGCATAGTAAGAAGTAGTTTAAGTTAACCTTGCATGTTTTTAGGAAGTTATTTTTAGTAAAGTCGACTTAGTCTTGGAGTTAAAAGCCACATGGCTAATCAATAAATATGGACTTAATCACATTAGTGGTGTGGTGTCATGAAATGGATAGTGAATAACTTTACATGGTGAACACATAGGTGTTCATATATGATTAGGCCTGTTATGATGCGATTAGATCTTGAGTGGTGTCACTTAGAATCAATCCACCTCTAGTAGAGATAGCCCAAAAGTAGGAAAGAGGGTAGATGACAACCCTATATATAGACCATTGAGTTGGAAGAGAAGGGGAGGTGAGATGCAATGAAGGATTAGAGAATTCATTTTGCATCCAAGGAAGGACGGTAGACTCGAGAGGAAAGAGTAGAATAGGGGAAAGAATAGAATAGAGGAAAGAGTAGAATAGGGGAAAGAATAGAATAGAGGAGAAGAATAGAATAGGTTAGAGAGATAGTGAGGATACTTTTGAAGTATCAAAGAGAGTTAGTTTTGAGATAAAGTTGGGAGTATATTGGAGATAGGTTCGCAAGCAAAGCGCATTACTATTTGGCAGAAGGGCGTCGAGGTCTTGGAAACCGGTCAAGATTACAAGAGGTCAAAAATTTCTTTAGTTTTGGCTTATTATTTACGTAAGTTTTTGTTATAAGTTATGATTATGATCTTGCTTATACTATGGTTATGGAAAGGTATCATTAGTCGTTTGGGATAGTTAAATGAAAAATCATAGGGTTTTAGATGTAATTAAGTTCTTAGCTATAGTAGTGGAATTTTGTTTAAAGGATTAGAATATTGCAGTTTAAGAACATATTGCACACTTTTTATTATATGAAAGAAATTTATGCTTGCGTTCAGAACCTAGCTATTAAGAATTATTAGTCACTTCTATAGGAGAGTTTGGGGAGTAATGGCTTATTGTTGAAACATTAGGTTTACGACTTATTAAATAGTGTATTAATATAGTTGTGATTCTTATTTTCTGGAAGTCTTTATTTGCAAGTTGTTTATGCATTTTGACTGTTTTAAGGAAAGATTGCCTGTGTTAGGATCATGTGTAAATGGTGTTTTTTGTCAAGTTTAAATTCCAATTCTTGTTTGCATTATCGTTGTGTCCTATGTTATTATGTTTCCTTGGTCAGGTATTGAGGTATAACTTTATGGATGTGAGCCATTGTGTGTTTTGTCCAAATGGTCAACCTTTGGTTAGTAATTAGTGTATCCTTCACCTGTGGTTTGTCAGGATTAGGTATGGTTGTCTGTTTCGTCATAGAGTTCTCGTAGAGAGACTTTTCCTGTACTGTCCTATGAGAGAGTGGCTTTCGAGTGGGGATCATGCCCAAAGTGGATAAAAGGTTAGCCCATCAGAAGTTAGTTAAAAAGTGATAACCTAAAAATTGATATGGGTCAAATAAACATTAATTAAGATAATGTGCCTCGTGCATAGGTGTAGTGCTTGTACAGGGCTCATAATGCTACGAGAAGGCCTGGAATGGCAAACTAACCACCTTGTCTTCATGAAAGGATTGGTAGGGTCCGCATGAGACTTAGTTGGAGCCGGATGTCGGGATAGGTTACCAGGATAGAGAGCTGGGACCTAGGAGGTTGTACCATGGTATCCATCTTAAGCTATGTGATGACACTCTCTCCTTAGAGTCACTAGTGTTTGTGAGTTGAGTCACATGAATGTTTGCGGAGTCATGTATCTCTTTCGTACTTGTCTTACTTTACTTGCTTGAGGGTTTTCTACTATCTCCTAGCATGGTGGGGTGGTTCCATTTCGGGATCACATGGTCGGGTGGTAGTGCCACTTCCCATCGAATGTTCTGGAAGGTATCTTTAGGCGAGGAAAGGCTTCGCTGATGTTCCTGGTTTGTGGTTCATGTACCAGCTCTTGTTCGTGACCATTGTTCATTTGAAATCTTGAGGTCTTGTATCAAAACTTTTATGTAACCTTCATTTTGTAACATTTTAATTCATGGTGTAATTTTTGTAAACATGTATTTTCGAATATTGTAAAACAGAGAAACATTGGAATGCATGTTATTTCAGTTACTTAATTCTTTTATGTATATTATGTAAGGAAGTTAAGTAGCGGAAACAACTTCCTACACTAACCTTGAGAGGAGGGTAATGCAAAACTTTTTCAGATCGTTACAACAGTTACAGAAAATAGAAATAGATATAATAGCAATCATACCACAACACAGTGATTTACGTGGGGAAAACCCTTTCGGGAGAAAAACCCCACCCTCCAAAAGCAGCTCAATATTTTATTCAGCAATCAAAAATAGATTACAACATACTTGCAGAGCAAGCTCTTCGCAGGAGTACCAATAATCAGAGATTCAGAGGCAACTCAATAGCCATAAGACTCTTACACACAACCTCTATCTCACACACCTCATAAATAGGAGCTACAATACAGGAAACCGTCAAACGGTATTACAAAACCATGGGCTAAAACCACCCAATAAGGTGTAGCCGACCTTATCTCCCTTCTAGATGCCCTATGACATGTTAAAGCACACATCAACACGTTTCGCTCATTTATGTATCCGATACAAATTATTTTTCCTATTTCAGGAGTACAAACTTCCGGAGGCCATAACTTGAGAACCGGGTGTCCGATTGACGAACCGTTTGAAGCGCCGAAAAGCTCGCGAAGTGTTCTATCACCTCGTAACCTGCTGCGCTGGTTACGACAACTTTTTAGGGCATTTTGGAGCCTCTAAAGCCCCCAAAATTAAGTTTAAACATTTTATCGCACCCCTCCAAGATGAAAACTTTAATATCTTCAAAACTAGCTGTGACCTTGCGACGCAACTTTACCGGAATGCTTATCTAGCCAACCAGAAGCTTCAGGGAGAGTTTCGCACCATTTCGTGCTCAAATAAAAACTTACTATAAATAGTAACCTCGCATAAATGCAAGGTTGAGACACCATTTTTCCCAACAAATCTCCCACTTGTCGAACACCTTGCAGGAGCGGAAGGGAATGTCAACACAATGAATCAATTGCTAGGGGCCATAAGGCCCATAGACTCTGAACACCATCTGAACTTCTCTGTGCTCACAGCCTTAGTTAAAGCATCTGCAACATTCATCAAAGTTTCCACCTTAACCAGCTTCACCCTACCATCTTCGACCATATCTCTAACAAAATGATACTGAACATCAATATGTTTGGTCCGGGCATGAAATTTCGGGTTCTTAGCTAGGCTAATTGCACTCTGACTGTCACAGTAAACTGTCACTGTACCTTGTTTTATTCCAATATCCGAACACAGTCTCTTAAGCCAAATGGCCTCTTTACAAGCATGAGTAGCTGCCATATACTTTGCTTCAGTAGTGGATAAAGCAACCACAGCCTGTCGCTTACTCATCCAACTAATTGCACCACCAAACAAAGTAAACACATAAGCACTGGTGGATCTTCTGCTATCAATATCACCTGCCCAATCTGAATCCACATAACCATGGATATCAAGGGAAGTCATGTCTCCAACTGAATTACCATGATAACACAAAGAATACTTTGAAGTACCCTTCAAATATCTGAAGACTCTTTTGATTGCATCCCAATGAACTCTACCAGGATTAGACATATATCTAGAAAGTACTCCCACTGCTTAGGCAATATGTGGTCTAGTACAGACCATAGCATACGTCAAGCTTCCAACCGCACTCTGGTAAGGCACTCTGCTCATGTCTTCCATCTCCAATGGGGATGTAGGACAATCTGAAATAGATAGTTTCGTTCCAACTGTAAAAGGAACACTCAATGGTCTACAATTTTTGCATGTTGAACCTCTGTAACACTGAATTCACATACTTACTCTGGCCTAGCCATAGCTTTCTGTTCACCCTATCTCTTCTAATTTCCATCCCAAGAATGTGCTTTGTTGCACCAAGATCTTTCATTTCAAATTTAGCAGCGAGCTGAGACTTCAGTTCTGAAATCATACCTTTCCCTTTGCCAATGAATAACATATCATCAACATACAATGCAATGAATAAGAAATGATCACCATAAGATTTATAATAAACACAGTGATCTGATTTAGAACGTTCAAATCCCAAACTCAACACATATGTATCAAATTTTTGGTACCACATCCTAGGACTTTGTTTGAGGCCATACAAAGATTTCTTCAATTTACAGACCAAATTACTTTTGCCTTTCACCACATAGTGCTCTAGCTGTGTCATATAAATATCTTCTTCCAAATCACCATGAAGGAAAGTGGTTTTCACATCCATTTGCTCAACCTCTAAATCATAAGCAGTAGCAATAGAAAGCAAAAATCTAATGGACGTCATTTTTGCAACAGGAGAAAATATCTCACTGTAATCAACACCCTCAACCTGAGAGTAGCCTTTTGCAACCAACCTTGCTTTATACTTCTCAATGCTTCCATCTGAACCAATCTTTTTCTTAAACACCCATTTACAACCAACAGGTTTTCGTCCTTCAAGCAATGGTACAAGATCCCATGTATCATTCTTTTTCAAAGCTGCCATTTCTTCCTCCATAGCAATCTTCCAGGATTCTGCATCATTCATACCTAATGCCTCTTCTACAGATTTCGGTTCATCCACACTAGTATTCAGAGCAAAAATACATCTCCAATCATTAGGTGAGTACCTTTCAGGTGGTTGTCTATGTCTTGTAGACCTTCGAACAAGCTGAGTTGGAGGTTCTTCCTCCTCTTTTGAAGATTCCGAGCTAGATGAGCTCTCCTCAAATTCTTGCCTATCTAGGGGTCTCGATTCAACTCTTTCAGGTGTAGAAGGAAGTTGAATCACATCTTCCTTTTTAGTCTGTTCTGGCTGCAATGTAACAGAAGGAGACTTAATTTCTCTAAAAATAACACTTCTACTATGAATTACCTTTTGTGCAACAGGGTCCCAAAGCTTGTATCCTTTCACACCATAACTATACCCGATGAAGATACATTTCACAGCCTTGTTCTCCAACTTTGTTCGCTTCTCCTTTGGCACATGTGCATATGCCTCGCAACCAAAAACTCTAAGATGTCTCAATGAAGGCTTGTGACCTAACCATGCTTCCATAGGCATTTTATCAACAAGAGCTGATGTAGGAGACCTGTTAATCAGGTAGCAAGCAGTGGCAACAGCTTCAGCCCAAAACTTTTGTTCGAGACCAGCACCACTCAACATACTCCTAGCCTTCTCCATCAGTGTCCTATTCATTCTTTCTGCAACTCCATTCTGCTGTGGAGAATACGGAGTTGTCTTCTGCCTGTTAATTCCACAGTCTTTACAAAATCTATCAAAATCATTAGAGCAAAACTCACCACCATTATCAGTTCTCAAACATTTTATTTTCTTTCCAGTCTGCAACTCAACCATTGCTTTAAATTCTTTAAAACGACTAAAAACTTCAGATTTACTTTTTAGAAAATATACCCATGTCCTTCTACTAAAATCATCAATAAATGAAACATAATATGTGGATTTTCCAATCAAAGAGACATCTACTGGACCAAACACATCAGAATGGATAAGATCCAAAACACCACAAGTTTTATGAGAACTCGAGTAAAACTGAACGTGGTTTTGTTTTCCATAAATGCAATGCTCATAGAAATCAAAGTCAAGATTACAATCATTCAAACCTTCAACAAGATTTTTATTTTTCAAGGTCCTTAGACCCTTTTCTCCAATGTGGCCAAGTCTCTGGTGCCATAACATAGTCTTCTCTGCAGGTAACTTTGCTTCGGACGAAAGAGCACCCTTAGGTACCCAAAAACCATTTCCATCTGCTGAAGGTGAAACCTTCAAATCTTCCAATGAAGTATTCGTAGATTTACTTTTTACAGAAGTGCTATTACACTCAACAGTGTATGCTTCAAGCTTATACAAAGTGCCAAACCTGACACCTCTAGCAACTACCATAGCACCCTTAATCATCTTACATCCTGTTTCAGAAAAGACTACCTACACACCTGCATCTATCAGTTTGCTCATAGATAACAGGTTTCGTTTTAATCCAGGGATATGCAACACACCATTAATCCTTTTTATTCTACCATCAAAAAACCTGATTCTAACTTTACCTCAACCAACAATGTCTAGAGGTGAATCATCACCCAAGTACACCTTACCTCCATTAAATCCTTCATATTCAGAAAACCAATCTCTATTGGAAGTCATATGAAAAGATGCACCTGAGTCAATTAGCCAGGCATCATTACCTACATGAGTCGCCAAAGCCGCAATAAAGGCATCGCCATCTTCCTTGTCGGACTCAGAATCAGAATCGAACTTTTTCTTTTTCTTCTTCTTCTTTTCTTTTTTTCTTCTTTGCAGTCCTTACGGATGTGACCTGGTTTACCGTAGTTCCAGCAAATGACTTTGGACTTTCCAGGAGATTTCGATCTCCCTTTGGATTTAGACTTGTCGCGCTTCTCATTCTTCTTGCCTTTCTCCTTAGGTCTTCCACGAACGGTTAGGGCTTCCTTTGAACTGATGGATACCTTCCTTCGCATCTCTTCACCGAGTAGGGCACCCACCACGTCTTCAGATTTCAAAACAACAGAAGTACTACCGACAGCCATAACAAGAGAATCCCACGAATCAGACAAAGAGCAAAGCAAGATCTGACATTTCTCCTCCTCGTCCATCTTAACACCGACGGATACTAATTGAGCTACCAACATATTGAATGCTTCCAGGTGGTCTGCAATTCGTCCACCCTCTTCCATCTTCAAGGAATACAATTTCTTTCTTAAGAAAATTTGATTTAATAAAGATTTCACTTGATACATCTCACCAAGCTTAGTCCATAGCTTCTTTGCAGAGTTCTCTTCATGGACATTGATTAGAACAGAGTCTGCCAGGCACAGTCTGATTAGACCCTTGGCTTTTCGGTCCATAACATCATACTGAGCTGTCGCAGTAGGATCTGAGGGCCTTTGGACATTCGCATCAACAGCATCCCAAAGATCTCGATCTATTAGCAGATCTTCCATCTTCAGCTTCCACATCTCAAAATTACTTCCGTTAAATTTCTCCACCTCTATTCTCCCTGACGAACTCGCCATCTGAATATTCCTACAACAAGATCAAAAAGTGTCTTCTGCACAATCTCCCACTCAAATCTGGATTAGTTCAAAAAACCCAACTGCCCACAATTGAAACCAAAGGTGATCAGGCTCTGATACCACTTGTAAGGAAGTTAAGTAGTGGAAACAACTTCCTACACTAACCTTGAGAGGAGGGTAATGCAAAACTTTTTCAGATCGTTACAACAGTTACAGAAAATAGAAATAGATATAATAGCAATCATACCACAACACGGTGATTTACGTGGGGAAAACCCTTTCGGGAGAAAAACCCCACCCTCCAAAAGCAGCTCAATATTTTATTCAGCAATCAAAAATAGATTACAACATACTTGCAGAGCAAGCTCTTCGCAGGAGTACCACTAATCAGAGATTCAGAGGCAACTCAATAGCCATAAGACTCTTACACACAACCTCTATCTCACACACCTCATAAATAGGAGATACAATACAGGAAACCGTCAAACGGTATTACAAAACCATGGGCTAAAACCACCCAATAAGGTGTAGCCGACCTTATCTCCCTTCTAGATGCCCTATGACATGTTAAAGCACACATCAACATGTTTCGCTCATTTATGTATCCGATACAAATTATTTTTCCTATTTCAGGAGTACAAACTTCCGGAGGCCATAACTTGAGAACCGGGTGTCCGATTGACGAACCGTTTGAAGCGCCGGAAAGCTCACGAAGTGCTCTATCACCTCATAACCTATTGCGCCGGTTACGACAACTTTTCAGGGTGTTTCGGAGCCTCTAAAGCCCCCAAAATTAAGTTTAAACATTTTATCGCACCCCTCCAAGATGAAAACTTTAATATCTTCAAAACTAGCTGTGACCTTGCGACGCAACTTTACCGGAATGCTTATCTAGCCAACCAGAAGCTTCAGGGAGAGTTTCGCACCATTTCGTGCTCAAATGAAAACTTACTATAAATAGTAACCTCACATAAATGCAAGGTTGAGACACCATTTTTCCCAACATATTAAATGATTGCTTTGGAGTACTTTGAATTCTTTCATTGTGGAATTTTTATCTTAAACATTTAATTTTCCTATAAAGCTGAACAATAGGTTTTTCCGTGGTGTTAATATAATTTACGAAGTAATCTTCGTTGGTGATCTTTAGGGAATCATGTGTTAGACTTCCACTGTGTTATTAGGCATGCAATGGTTATAATTACACACTTGTTCCTTAAAAAAAAAAATTATTTCACCCTTAGTTGCATAGATTGTGATGTTTTTCCTTTAGGGTTTTCTGGCGGGGCATTACATTTGGTATCAGAGCCAAGTTTCAACACTGGGTACTTTGGGTTTGTAGTGAGCCTATTCAACTTGACCTTTTTGCTTGGGTCTTAATGTTTGTGTTTCCCTTGTTTTATCCTTGCCATAGGTCTAAACTGTTTTCTCTATATAGTGCTAGGTCATGGCTAAGAAAACTAGGGGAGGTGGCCAGTAGAGTTGGCTACAGGTGTCTGTGTTTCCGTAGATGCCTTTGTTCCCAATTGTGAGTTGAATCTAGGAACCATAGTTACTTCAGTTGACCTTTGAGTCATTCCTTTGGGTTCATATGGAGTTGTGTTGGGAATGGATTGGCTATCTTCTCACAAGGCTCACGTAGACTGTCACAAGAAACAGTGGAGAAACAGTGGAGTGTTTAGATGACCTTGGTGAGGAAGTGAAAATTGTTGGAGTTTAGAGACCAATATCCTTACGTATGATCTCTGCTATGCAACTTAAGCGATGCATGCATAGAGGGTGTCAGCTTTTTGTAGTTACTCTTGAGGATGTGGATGAGTCAAAGAGTTGAGAAATCGCTCTTGATAGTCACCCTATTCTTCAAGAGCATGCTGATGTATTTCCGTTGGATATTCCTAGTATGCCTCCAAAGTGAGACATAGACTTGGTTCTTGGTGCAGAACCTATTTCGAGAGCTGTATTCTTATTTGTTTTAGGCTTCCAAGAGTAAGCCTATTTTTTGGGGGGGAGAATGTAGTACCCCTACTCGTTTGGACTCATATTTTATTCTTGTTGTTTTCAGTGGATACATTACCATGTTTTGTTATTTAGACTTATATGATATTATTTCATGCTTCATATGGATATGGAATGCATAATTTATTTGCAGTATTTCAGTACTTATGATTTATGGCATTTTATGAATTATTGCTATGTACTGACACTTTACTTTAACTATGCAATGTGGAATTATATGTTGTGTGTCTGCGAGTGTATTGGATGCAAGGGGATGATTTTCCTTCACTCGTTTCGGTGAGACAAGGAATGTCGCAATTCTCCTTCATTGGTGTGTATGTCGTGTTATCTATATTGTATATATGCATGTGTGGTTCGGTGATGCAAGATAATTGCAGGTACAAGTACTGGGTAGGTACGAGGTATCGTCTCCACCTGGCTTCACAGGTCTGAGTGTGCCTTATATTTTTCAATGGAAGTGGAGGAGATAGTAGTTGACCCTATTTGATTCAGTTACACTCATGTGAGTGTCGTCAGTTGGTCGTTCGGTCAGTTTGTTCGGCCTTCATATTTTGTTGTTTGCTCTTTTATGCGTAATTGCTTGATGTTTTCTCAGTTTGTGTGTTTAGTGATTTTAACTACTTCATGTTATGTTTTATTGGTCTATGAAGGGTAAAAGATTGTTGATAATGTGAATTAAATAGTGACACTAGGATTTAATGTCCTTCGTGTAGAAGTAGGTGAATTATCAAAACTATGTTCGATGATTGGTTTTCAATTTATACTATCGTTATACGTATTTAATATGTAGATTTGGACTCAGGCATATACATATTCATATACACGTAGGTAATTATGAGTCATATTCAATTATGTTGATCATTCTTAATAGGATTTTTTATAAGTTGGATTTTACGACGTAACGTACTATATATCGAATGTTTATTGTCTTTCGTACAAAAAAGAAATACATCTTTATTAAGCATTGTTTTGGTTACAATAATACAAATTTTATATAAATATTAGTTAGATAATTGTGAAATCGATCGTATATATATATATATATATATATATATATATATATATATATATAAATTAAAAAATGATTAATGTTTAAAAATATATATATATTAGTGAATGGGTCATTATTATATATATTAAAAATATAATTAAAAAAAAAGGGAATTAAAATAAATTAAAAACTAAAAGTTATAAATGGAAGGTGGTGGGGTAAGTGTTAATAAAGTTTTTGCTTTTAAAACTAATAGCTAGGGTGGCCGATAGTAATATCGACCACCCCCCTTAATAAAGGGAGGGGTCGATATTACCACCGACCACCCCCCTCTGTTTTATTATACGTGCCTCCTCCCTTTTTGTTTTACATAGCCCACCTTAACATGCAAATATGGTGGAGGCACCGATTAACACGCAACCTTGCTCATTAAGGTATGTGGTGGAAGGAGTTAATGTAGGGGTAGGAAGTAATGTAGGGAGTAACTTGGAAAATAATGTGGTTTACCAACCCACGTATACTCACCAACATATTATCAACATGCATAGTAAGAAGTAGCTTAATTTAACCTTGCATGTTTTTAGGAAGTTATTTTTAGTAAAGTCAACTTAGTCTTGGAGTTAAAAGTCACATGGATAATCTATAAATATGGACTTAATCACATTAGTGGTGTGGTTTCATGAAATGGATAGTGAATAACTTTACATGGTGAACACATAGGTGTTCATATATGATTAGGACTATTATGATGCAATTAGATCTTGAGTGGTGTCACTTAGAATCAATCCACCTCTAGTAGAGATATCCCGAAAGTAGGAAAGAGGGTAGATGACAACCCTATATATAGACCATTGAGTTGGAAGAGAAGGGGAGGTGAGATGCAATGAAGGATTAGAGAATTCATTTTGCATCCAAGGAAGGACGATAGACTCGAGAGGAAAGAGCAGAATAGGGGAAAGAATAGAATAGAGGAAAGAGTAGAATAGGGGAAAGAATAGAATAGAATAGGTTAGAGAGATAGTGAGGATACTTTTGAAGTATCAAAGAGAGTTAGTTTTGAGATAAAGTTGGGAGTATATTGGAGATAGGTTCACAAGCAAAGCACGTTACTATTTGGTGGAAGGGTGTCGAGGTCTTGGAAACCGGTCAAGATTACAAGAGGTCAAAAATTTCTTTAGTTTTGGCTTATTATTGACGTAAGTTTTTGTTATAAGTTATGATTATGATCTTGCTTAAACTATGGTTATGGAATGGTATCATTAGTCGTTTGGGATAGTTAAATGAAAAATCATAGGGTTTTAGATGTAATTAAGTTCTTAGCTATAGTAGTGGAATTTTGTTTAAAGGATTAGAATATTGCAGTTTAAGAACATATTGCACACTTTTTATTATATGAAAGAAATTTATGCTTGGGTTCAGAACCTAGCTATTAAGAATTATTAGTCACTTCTATAGGAGATTTTGGGGAGTAATGGCTTATTGTTGAAACATTAGGTTTACGACTTATTAAATAGTGTATTAATATAGTTGTGTTTCTTATTTTCTGGAAGTCTTTATTTGCAAGTTGTTTATGCATTTTGACTGTTTTAAGGAAAGATTGCCTGTGTTAGGATCATGTGTAAATGGTGTTTTCTGTCAAGTTTAAATTCCAATTCTTGTTTGCATTATCATTGTGTCCTATGTTATTATGTTTCCTTGGTCAGGTGTCGAGGTATAACTTTATGGATGTGAGCCATTGTGTGTTTTGTCCAAATGGTCAACCTTTGGTTAGTAAATCATGTATCCTTCACCTGTGGTTTGTCAGGATTAGGTATGGTTGTTTGTTTCGCCATAGAGTTCTCATAGAGAGACTTTTCCTGTATTGTCCTATGAGAGAGAGTGGCTTTTAAGTGGGGGTCGTGCCCAAAGTGGATGACAGGATAACCCGTTAGAAGTTAGTTAAAAAGTGATAACCTAAAAATTGATATGGGTGAAATAAACATTAATTAAGATAATGTGCCTCGTGCATAGGTGTACAGTGCTTATACAGGGCTCATAATGCTACGAGAAGGCCTGGAATGGAAAGCTAACCACCTTGTCTTCTTGAAAGGATTGGTAGGGTCTGCATGAGACTTAGTTGGAGCTGGAAGCCGGGAGAGGTTACCAAGATAGAGAGTCGGGACCTAGGAGGTTGTACCATGGTATCCATCTTAAGCTATGCGATGACACTCTCTCCTTAGAGTCACTAATGTTTGTGAGTTGAGTCACATGAATGTTTACAGAGTCATGTATTTCTTTCGTACTTGTCTTACTTTACTTGCTTGAGGGTTTTCTACTATCTCCTAGCACAATGGGGTGGTTCCATTTCGGGATCACATGGTCGGGTGGTAGTGCCACTTCCCATCGGATGTTCTGGAAGGTATCTTTAGGTGAGGAAAGGCTTCATTGATGTTCCTAGTTCGTGGTTCATGTACCAGCTCTTGTTCGTGACCATTGTTCAATTGAAATCTTGAGGTCTCATATCGAAACTTTTATGTAACCTTCATTTTGTAACATTTTAATTCATGGTGTAATTTTTGTAAACATGTATTTTCGAATATTGTAAAACAAAGAAACACTGGAATGCATGTTATTTCAATTACTTAATTCTTTTGTATATATTAGATGATTGCGTTGGAGTACTTTGAATTCTTTCATTGTGGAATTTTTATCTTAAACATTTAGTTTTCCTATAAAGCTGAACAATAGGTTTTTTTGTGGTGTTAATATAATTTACGAAGTAATCTTCATTGGTGACCCTTAGGGAATCATGTGTTAGACTTCCGCTGTGTTATTAGGTGTGCAATGGTTATAATTACGCACTTGTTCCTTTAAAAAAAAATTATTTCACCCTTAGTTGCATAGATTGTGATGTTTTTCCTTTAGGGTTTTTTGGCGGGGCATTATAGGATATAAAAACATGAGAAATACAACCCCTAAAGGGAATAGTGATATTTTAGATAAAGAGAAGGTTCTTTCCCCCCAAATATAGAGGCAAGAATGAACCATGTTGCTACCCCAAATGTTTGATATTGAAAATCCATCACCTTTTATGACAAATAGCCTCAAATTAAGTTAACTAAAAGTGTCATAGGGTGAGGAGAAACATGAAGGGTAATAAGAGTGTTAAGGAACCACTTTCTTACCAAGGAAGAGAGCAATATCAACTGAAAGATCTATTCAAACCAAATCAAAAAGTTCTTGAACAAATTCTTTAAATGCTTTACATTTTCCAAGAGAATGAGAATTGCCACGATGAAAAAGACAATGTTCATTACCTACTTTATGCTTCTTACTAAATTTTACAAAAGGAAAAACAACATTGTTATCATACTTTAATTTCCAAATGATTCTAGTTGCTAATCTTTCCTTATCATCAAGAGGATTCTAAGGCTTTGTCTCTTGTGATGCAGTACAAGGATTGTTAGAAGAAAAAGGATTATCATCTATTATTTTAAATATGCCTCTATCAATGAGTCCTTGCATTCCAATTTGAAAATTGGGACAATCATTGGTAGTGTTATCATTTGTTTGTGATATGAGCAAAAAGGAGTTTTTGAAGAAGAAGCACTTTTTGATGAATGATAGGTTTTTTATCTTGCAAGATGATATTTGAAGTCTTGAATCCTAAGGAGATCATCCATGTAAGAGAATTATGATAATGTCCTAGGCCTTTTGTGCTAGCTTGTGTAGGAGGGTTTATAGGGACTCTAATTCCTTGTTCAAATTTTTCAAGTCCTTATCCTCTAAAACCTTGTTTTGATATTATGTTAAATCGACTTCTATAAGAATCTCTTAATTGGAAAGGAGGAAGAACATTATAATGATTTTTAAAAAAAATTGTAGTGTAAGTGTGTTTAGAAGTCCAACAAAGGGACAAGTAGATGAAGAAGGAATGTCTTGTGTAGGGAGATTTTCCTTTCTATCATCATGCATATCCTCTTTGGTATATTGGGAATAAATATCCTTATCATCTAAGGCCTCATCATTACTTAATGTAATGTTGGGAGATAGATCATAAATAAAATGTATAGCATCATCTTCTCTACAAATATTTTGATGACTAAGATAGGCTCTAGGAGAATAAGGAGGATCTAGAGAGATTCAAACAAATCAATATTTTGATCTTGCCCCTGTTTTGCTAGGGTATGTGCATGAGAAGAAGATAGTGCCATGTTTCTCTTTAATGCTTTCTCTCCATTAGAGAGATCATTGATAGGAGTACTAGCATGTTCTTCATTCACATTAGATACCCTAGGAGAGGTACAAGTATTAGGTTTTCCATTAACATCTCTAGGATTGGGATCCACAAAAACTTTAATGTGATCTACATATGTAATGCATTGTCCTAAAAATATCACAATAAAATAGCATGCACTATAAATGAAATATTTGATATGTAATTTATTAAAAGGAAGGAATTTGGAAATTCTAAAAATGCAATATGCCAAAGTGTTATGAATGAAAAGAAGTCATTATCCAACACATGATTATGATAACTATAAGTGAAAAGAAAAGTAATCATATGTGAAATAGGAAAAAAAACAGATCTATTAAGTGTTATTATTAATTTTAAAATTAGATCTGAAAATTTGGAATGATGAATTATGCAACCCACAAATTCAATTAACCAAAATAAATTAGGGTTTTTATAAATTAAAACTCCAAATTTATGTAATTTGATTAAATATGAGATGTATGAATGTAAATTCAAAATTTAAAATGTTTCCAAATCATATCTAAAATAATTAATACAAATTAGACAACCTACAAGCTTGATTTTAGAATTTAAAAATTAGAGTTTTTGTGAAATTAACCTCTAAATTTTTTAAATTCAATTGGAAATTAAACTTGTAAATGTGAAATTGATTTTTAAATTGCATAAACTCTCACATTTGGAGAACATAAATTGGAATTAAAGGTGTAAGGAGTTGGTTTCACCAAAATGTAATGGTGAAAAATTAGGGTTTCCACCATTAGATGTATGCAAACCGATAATTTTTACTTAGGGACCATCACATTAGGGAAAGATAGGAATTTGATAGATCTAAACCTAAGAGGTATGAATGTTGATCAGATTATAGGGATCTTGGATAAGCCACTTCTTTCTCTTGAGTTGAATTGAATTATTGAAGATACTGAAGTTAGGGTAAATGGGCTAAAATTGAAGTAAGTATGCATGAACAGTGAGCTACAGTCATCGAATTAAGCCATAAACTTGGATATGAGAATCGTAAGAGTATTTAGGCCTCTTCCTAGAAGGATCTCCTAATTTGTTGGGACTAGGATGGTGGTCTCTGTAGTCCTCTGCACTTTTAGTTCTCCAATGGGGGATTGATTCGTCACTTCAAATAAAGCTTATCTTGAAGATTGTATCTTGGTACCTGTTCCTGTGGATAGTAGAGAAGGGAAATAGGTTTCAAATAGGGATTTGCCTAAGTCAAACCCTGGTTTATAAATTAACCTTGAATGAAATATTACAAATACTGAAATAAACAATGGAAAAATATACCTCAAATCTGCAATGACTAATAATGATGCTTTGCTTCTTGAATGTAATCACATATGTTGTATGAAATGGCATGAACATGAAAAAACCCTAATCACACATACATTCTTGCATATGAATGATGTAATTTGCTCCACAATGATTGAATGAAGAAAATGCAGCCTTGAAGATCTCTAAAAATGCTTAATGATGAATACTTCACGGATGCAAGATCACTAGATGAATGCTTGGAGTCTTAGAATGCATGTTAGGATTTAAATGAATTGATTAATGTCTTGATATATGAGATCCTAGGTCGATTTATTGATTAGGTGGACCTCCAATGGTCACATAAAGCCATCAATTCCACTTCTCGCTAGGGTGATAGGTCGCACCCTCCTCTTGAAAGATGGGCCCCATTGAGGGGGACGAGAGTGCTAGTGCCCTAGTCCTCCTCAACCAGGGACCTAAAATTGTCCCCAAGGAGAAGGACATAACCCTAAAGGATCAATTGATAGGTGTATATGGCATAAAAAATAGGAGTTAAGGCATGAACGGACCCAGATGGGGGATTATGAGGAAATGCGCTAAAGTAGGGACACAAACATGAGGTGTAAATTGGCCCAATGACAATTTATGACTCTACAGCCACAATAATTAAAATTTCTATTTTTTATTTTTACATTTGTTTTGGATGATTCCCCTTATTGATAATTTTTGTTCTCTTTATACCTCTGGTTCTCAAATTTACCTCCTTTGTTCTTTGACCATTGCTTTCCTTTGGATGGCTTCTTCTCTTTGGCTATCAAAGTTGAATTTGCACTCTTAATTCTTTTGTCCATGTTCTTCTTCCTCTCTTCTTGTAGGAGCATACTTGCCAAAACCAAAATAAGTTGGCTTTTCCCTTGCAGTCAAACTAGTAATGTAGACATGATAATCACTAACCATTTTATTGAAATTAATTGTTACTAGATCATTATTATAGACTTTTTCACCAATATCAACTAATTTATCCCTTAACTCCTTACATCTGGATAAATAATGACTAATATTTTCATTTACTTCCATTTTAATTGAAATAAATTTTCTCTTTAGAAATGAAATTATGTTTGTGTTTGTAATCTCATACAAATCTTTCAAAGTTGTCCTCATATCTTTAAAAGTAGTGATATCTTTTATATGAGGGATGTTTGAGCCTTTAACTAACATACACATGAGAATCTTAGCTTTGGATTCTCTTTTCTCCCAATCTTTAACAACATCAAGTGGTGCTATAAGTTTGGCCTCGGTAATATTTATAATACTCCAAACATTAGATCCTTCCATTAAAGTTTGCATCTTGAACTCAGGTGGTGTTGTACGTTTGGCCTTACTACCTTTTACAATACTCCAAACATAGCATCCATCCATTAAATTCTGCATCTTGAACTTCAATTTAACATAATTGGAACCATATAAGTTATTTGATTCAGTTAGATAAGTATCTATGAGATCGAGTATTAAAAAAATCAACAAAGAGAAACTTTTACCAGTTTCGTACAACTTGATGCAAGCTCTTCTCTGTCACCTTCAACACTGTCACAATCAATAGTCTTCAATACTAAGGCACAACTCTGCCTCTTTGGAACTCCTTTAATGTCCAACTACCATCCTTGGAGACTTGGGCTGCAACAACAAATTTTCTCTAATGTTTGCATCCTTGAGAATCTTTTCTCTCACACCTCTTTTATTACTCTCCCAAAACTCTTTTTTTCTCAACCAAGACACCTTTACTATCTAGCATATGCTAGCACTCTAGAAACCTCAAAGTTGACTCTGATACGAAATTAGACAATAGAGTTGCAAAGAAGATGATGAACAAACACACAGCTAATAGAGAAATTTGATATAGTCTTTTATTGATCAAGCAATATGTGTGTGTGTGTGTGTGTGTGTGTGTGTGTGTGTGTGTGTGTGTGTGTGTGTGTGTGTGTGTGTGTGTGTATGTATATATATATGTATGTATGTGTATATACATATATATATATGTATGTATGTATGCATATACATATGTATATATGTATATATATATATATATGTATGCATATGTATATATGTATATATATATGTATGTGTATGTATATGTATATATATATGTATATGTATGTATATGTATATATATGTATGTATGTGTATATATACATATATGTGTATGTATATGTATATGTATATATATATATATATGTATATGTATATATGTGTGTGTGTGTGTATGTATGTATGTATATGTATATGTATGTATATGTATTTGTATATGTATGTATATGTATGTATATATATGAATATATATGAATATATATATATATATGTATGTATATGAATATATATATGTATGTATGTATGTATGTATGTATGTATAAATATATATATGTATATGTATATGCATATGTATATGCATATGTATATGTAAATGCATATGTATATGTAAATGTATATCTATATATCTATATAATATATATACATACATATATACACACACATATATATATGTATGTATGTATACATAGATACATAGATACATACATATATATATATATATATACATATATATATGTATATGTATATGTATATGTATATGTATATAGATATAGATATAGATATGTATGTATATGTATATGTATATA
Source organism: Cryptomeria japonica (assembly GCF_030272615.1). Taxonomy (NCBI): domain Eukaryota; kingdom Viridiplantae; phylum Streptophyta; class Pinopsida; order Cupressales; family Cupressaceae; genus Cryptomeria; species Cryptomeria japonica. Next base: position 521,530,209 of record NC_081415.1, read on the forward strand.
TGTATATATATACATATATATGTATGTATGTATATATATACATATATATGTATGTATGTGTAAAGTGGAAAAATTGAACCCTTGTCGTCCTCCCCTCCCCAACTCCAAGGGGAGAGAAGGGAGAGTCACTAGGGTTGATGGTTTTCACTTAGGAGAGACTTTACATTCAAAAGAGGGGTTGAAACCCACAAGATCCAATCCCATGCAATGCAAGATTGGATTCTATATGAGTTTCAAGGGTTAAGACATCAAGGATACCCTCTTTTGTAAAGAATGTAGATAGAAAGATTGAACTAGGAATGCATGTAAAGCAAGAAAGATTCGCTTATAAATAGAGATAGGGACATGGGATGAAGTTGCGGACCTGGAATTAGTAGTAAAATGTCGAGACGGTGCTGTTCTGCAAATTTGAGCGAAAATTGACAGGACGATGGCGCCCGGCGTGCACACGATCCTCCGAAAAATCCGCGAAACGAAGGGGGATCTGTTCGTCTCTGCACAAGGATTCCAAATCTTCAATTACAGCCGCGTACCTGCAACCTACACACAGAAAAGAGAGGATGATTGGGGGCTTAGGGATGAGGGGTTTGCCTTTAGGTCAAACCCCGGTTTTGGAATTAACCAAGAAATGAGAATGCTGTAAATGTAAATGTTTGTAATGTAAACAAGTACTGATACCTTGTTGTAAGAATGTTTGTATTCTTACATGCGAAGGTGTAATGTATGTAGTATGTTGTATGTTGTATGTGATCTCCTCTTCAATGGTTGAATCCTTGTCTTGAATGCAACACTTAGCCTTGAATGGAGATTTAGAATGCTCAATTGCTTGAAGGAAATGCTTGAATGCTTGAATGCTTGAATGTTTGAATATCATTTCCGCCTTTTTTCCATCTTTTTTTAAAATGAGAGAGGAAATGCAGTTTTTATACTTGTCAATTAGGGTTGAAAGACTGATTTTCCCGACCTTAGGTTGACCAGGAAATATTATTTTCCAATTTGCAAACATAAAGACCCGAGACCCAAAAGAGACTGGGCCCAAAAATAGGGCCAGGGACCAGGGCGCTGGGTGCCATGGTCCTGGGGGACCAGGGCGCTGGGCGCCCTGGTCCCACCTCTAGGGACAGCAGGGTGCAAGGAGGATCAGGCCAGGGTGCTTGAAAAATGCAGTTTTTGGTGTCATGAACAAGTTTCGGGGTCTCCATTCAGGTTCAGTGTTGCGCCGCCATCGTGAAGACCCAAATGCGGTCGAAATTGCAAGTGTCACAATTTTAGGACGCTACAGTATGTATATATATATATGTATGTATATATGTATATGTATAAATATATCTATATATATATACCTATATGTATATGTATATATGTATATATATGTGTATATGTATATATATATGTGTGTGTATATGTATGTGTATATGTATATGTATATGTATGTGTATGTGTATGTGTGTGTGTGTACATACATATATATATATACATATATACACATACATACATATACAAACATATATACATACATATACATATATACACATATATATGTATATGTACATATATATATATATATGTATACATATGTATATGTACATATATATATGTATACATATGTATATGTACATATATATGTACATATACATATGTATACATATACATATGTATACATATATATATGTATACATATGTATATGTACATATATATATACATATACATATGTATACATATGTATATGTACATATATATATGTGTGTATATATATATATATATGTATGTATGTATGTATACATATATATGTGTATATATGTATATGTATGTATATATGTGTGTATGTGTGTGTATATGTATATATGTGTGTGTGTATATACATACATATATATGTATGTATATGTGTGTATATGTATATGTATATGTATATGTATATGTATATGTATATGTATATGTGTGTATATATATATGTATATGTATATGTATATATATGTATATACATATGTATATACACACATATACATACATATATGTATATACATATGTATATATATGTATACATATGTATATATATATATATATGTGTGTGCGTATATACATATGTATATACATATATGTATGTATATGTGTGTATATACATATGTATATACATATATATACATATACATATACATATATATATACACACATATACATATACATATACATATATATATACACACATATACATATATATATGTATACATATACATGTGTATATACATATATATGTATACATATATGTGTGTGTGTATATGTATGTATGTATGTACATATATATGTGTGTATGTATATATATGTATGTATCTATATACATACACATAGATATACATATGTATATATACATATATATATGTGTGTGTGTGTGTGTGTGTGTGTGTGTGTGTGTGTGTGTGTGTGTGTGTGTGTGTGTGTGTGTGTGTGTACACACACACACACATATACAGTAATAGAGACAAACAACTTCCGCCAAATATTTGTTGAAAAGATTGAGATCAAATAATTGAAGATCAATTTACAGAAAGAACATATCAATAGAATTTTATGAGATGGAAAGACTCAATGGCAAGATCTAACCTACACCATTATCAACTAGGTCAAGGAGAATATGGAAGGCTTTGGTAAATCCAAACACTCAAGCCTCGCCTCCTCATTGGACTGGATTATAACCAAGAATTGGGATTTGGCTAACGTCCTTTGTAGCATTATCTCATCGCCCTTTGGATTTAAGAATAGTATTAAATGGTCCCCCCAACACAAATTAGTTAAAATAAAATTTTGATTGTTAATGAACCGAATATTGACCCTAATGATCCTCCCCCTGCTATTCAAAATAATAATCTTGTTCAGGAGGTAATAGTTAATTCTTGTCCTTCTGTGGAGATGTTAATGGCTCTGGATTCTTGTACCACCCTATTTTTGGTGATAATAATCTAAATCTGATTATGGATATGGGTTCTTCTCAAGCAAAGGCTAGTCAGTTGGAGACTCCCTCTATAGAGGTTTTGCACCCCAATTCCCCCTTGGATGGAAAGGTACCTAAAGATCCCAATCCCTTTATTGAAGTGAAATCTAGAAATAGATGTCTCAGTCCTCCCACCCCTTCTAGTTCTATGGTGGCACAAAGCTCAGTTGGTGTTAAGACCAAAAATGGGCATAGAGCATATTGTGGCTTAGAAACAAGAGGGGTGGGTAGAACCCCAAATCTCTTCAGTAGAGAAAATGAAAGTAGGGTTGAGATTGTTGATGGCTCTTAGATAACTCTCCAGGATATGGGGTTTGGTTCCCCTGGTCATTCTAAATGAAGATTGTTTCATGGAACATTAGGGGGTTGAATCACTCCCATAAGAATGATCTCCTATCTAATTTTATTTGAGATCATAGACCTAAAATTTGCCTTGTTCGGGAAACTAAAATGTCACCTAAAAAAATCATGAAAGTGAAGTTGATCATTTTCAAGGATTGTGGTGTACATCGTTATGATGCAGAGGGAGCATATGGGGGTATTGCTACTTTTTGGAATCCTAGCGTGATTCAAGGGATGGTTGTTGTCTCCGGCCCAAATCATATTGCTACCATAATTACCAACCTTTTGGATGGCTCTTCATGCATTATCTCAAATATTTATGCTCCTCATAGCAGGAACTCCAGAAAGATGCTTTGGACTTCTCTGGTGAATTATAGACATCTTTTCAGCAATGAGAAGTGGATTCTGATGGGATATTTTAACTCCCCCATCTCAAACCTGAAAAAGAGGGGTGGGGCCCTGATCTCTGAAGAATGTAAGCAAGATCTATTAGATTTCATCAATGCTCTTGGGTTGCTAAAACTAGACCTTGATGGTTCTAAGTTCACATGGTCCAATAGCCGTAGTGGCTTGGATATTATCCAAGTAAGATTAGATAGGGGACTTATTTCCCCTTATTGGCTTATTGATTTTTCTTGTAATTTGTCTTCTCTGTCTAGGATTGGATCTGACCATTTTATTATTATTTTGAGTATTTCTTCCCTGAGTAGGAGAAAGGACTTCCCTTTTAGATTTGAAAAAATGTGGACCCATAGCCTTTATTTATTTGATAAGATTTTTGATTGGTGGGATATCAATGTCCAAGGAACTGCTATGTATAGAGTAGATAAGAAATTGGCCAATGTAAAACCTAATGTCTAGAAATGGAATAAGTCCTCCTTTGGAAACATCTTTCAGTTGAAAGACTCTTTAAAGAGGGAGCTTGATGATATTCAACAACAGATTTAGAACCTTGGTTACTGCCCTCAAATTATGGATAGAGAAGTGGACCTCCTTACGATATTGCATGATATTATTTCTAAAGAGGAGTAGCATTGGAAACAAATATCTAGATCCATCTGGCTCAAGAATGGGGATTAGAATACCAAATTTTTCCATATGACTAATCTTAAACATAGAGCTTCTAATAGAATTAAGAGGATCTCCATTAATAATCAATGGATTGATAAGCAAGAGGAGATGTCTTCAGAAGCTATTTGATATTTCTCTACTCTCTTGTTTGATGATGGTCCTCTTGATCTAGTGCAACATGAAGAGATTCTTAATGAGATCCCAGCCTATATTTCCCAAGATATGAATAAAGAGCTCTCTAGAATCCCCTCTATGGATGAGGTTAGGGAAGCGGTCTTCTCCTTTGAGGGAAATAAAGTTTTAGGGCCGGATGGGTTTCCTATGTTCTTCTTCCAACTTTTTTGTAGTATTGTGGGGGAGGATGTTGTGAGTGTTGCTAAGGAATTATTTGGTTCCCAATCCCTCCTAAAATAGCTCAATGCTACTTTCATTGTGTTAATTCCTAAAAATCCTGATGTTAGCTGCTTTCAAGAGTTTAAACCTATACGTTTATGTAGTTCTATATACAAGATCTTTTAGAAGATTTTGGTTTTTAGATTGAAGAAGTTGCTTCCTTTTTTATTTCAAAGCAACAAAATGGTTTTGTGTCGAGGTGACAAATTGTGGATTCTATTATTTCGGTTCATGAAAATATCCATTCTCTTCTAGTTAACAAAAAACTCAGTTTCTTACTGAAGCTGGATTTGTTGAAGGCCTATGATAGGGTTGACTGAAGGTTTCTTATCAAGATGCTTCGTGACTTTGGCTTTGGTGACCATTTTATCCAATTTATTAATGAATGTATATCCACTCCTAAATAGCTTATTAATGGTTCTCTGTTCGGCTTTTTCTCAGCCTCCAGAGTTCTCAGGATGGGGGATCCCATATCATCATTTTTATTCATCATTTAGGGAGAAGCCCTTAGCAACATTATTCATAGAGAAGTCTTGAATGGTAGGCTCAAAGGTCTCTGACCTTCCTCAAATTCTCAAATTTGTTTGCACCAACAGTTTGTGGATGATACCTTGTTGATGGGGGAAAGTTCGGTGTCTGAGGCCAAGACTGTGAAACCACTTCTCTCTCTATATGAAAAAGGTTCAGGTCGGGGGATTAGTCTTCCCAAAAGTTTAATTTTTTTCTTGAATACCCCAAATCACAAACAGATTAAAATTGTTGAAAATTTGGGGTGTAAACTAGCATCCTTTCTGGATACTTATTTGGGGCTTCCCCTTTGTTTGGGTCCTGCTCTGGATTCTTTCTGGTCTAGTCTAATTGATCGATTCTAGAATAAACTTGCTAGATGGAAAGGTACTCTTCTAAGCCAAGCTGGTAAGCTCCAATTTATTAAAGCTTCTCTGCAAAATCTCCTAATTTACGTTATGAGTCTTTTTAAAATTCCAGCAAAATTTGTTGACCACATGGAGAAAATCCAATGTTGGCATATGCACACTCCAATGAGACATTGTAGGTGATTGAAGGTTTTCTCATTGATGACAACCTTACAATCCTATGACACCGGCAAGGCAATCCACCGACACCAGCAAAGTTAGATTCTACACTGGCACACAGACCACCGGCACCGACAGTGAAAGGAAGCATACTGGCACAGAAGTCGATAGGAATTTTGTTGTTAATATATTTTGTTTATTATTGTAAAATCATTGTAAGCCGACTTGGCAAGTTGTAAAATGACTCTTATATAAGAGAGATCATTATAGAACATTTTATGAGAGATAGAGAAATGTAATTAGGCAAAATAAGGTAGACCTATTATGCGAAATATAGGTTAAGAGTTTATGTAAGAAGCAGAGCAGAAGCCAATACTAGATCTGGCATTATAGATGCTATTTTGAAGCTGTACAAGACACTAGATTTATATAATCCATTTTGTAAGTCAGTGAGACTTCCCATTTTGTATTTGAGCAGTGAGCTCTAGGCACTTGGCCTTCCTGCATGTGCAGGCCCCTCTTATAGCAGTAATATTCTCTTATTGGCCAGTAAGCGAATATTGTGGGTCACAAATCCCACCGAGGTTTTTCCCACACCGGGTTTCCTCATTAAAATATTGTGTTATGGTGTGTTTTTCATGTGGTTGCTTTTGTCTCTGTTTATTGCATTACTTTATGTTTACCGGTACACAGTATTAATATGTTCTACATGTTTTAAGTTAAGAAAATCTTATAACCTATTAGATACTGATTCACCCCCCCTTCTCAGTATCTGTGGGAATCCTAACAATTGGTATCAGAGCTTGGTCCTCTATTTTCAAAAGCCTAACAGCGTGAGGAAGATCTTGACACCGGTAGAGATGGAAAACTTGATGAAGCAATTTGAAGGAGCTCTCTTAGACTATGATGCAGAAAAATTGAAAAAAAAAAAACTTGAAGATGATCTAAAGGCTTCTCAGGATATCATTCAAGCACTTCAAGAAAATCTTACTATTTCAAGAAACAAGAGAAGAGAACTTTGTGAAAAGATGCAAAATGAGAATGATGAAAAAGAAACTCTTAATGATATGATAAACAAGCTGAAGCAAGAGAACATGACAACAAAGAATGAGATGCAGGATATGACTATGAGATTCTGTAAAGAAATTGAAGATAGAAAGAAGAATGAAGAAGATTTGACTAGAAGACTAAGTGATGTTGCAAATGAAAACACAAGACTTAGCTATGAAAATGATTTGTTGAAGACAGATCTAATGCACACACAGAATGACTCAAATGAATTGATGAGGCAGAAAGAAGTCTTAGAAAGAGAACTAGATACTGCAAATCAACATAAAGAGAAATTCAAGAAAAGCTCAGAAGAACTTGGTAACTTGCTGAAGAATAAAAAACCTAAAGGTGACACTTGTGGAATTGGCTTTGAAGTTGGTGAAAGCTCTGGTACTGCAAACACACAGGATCATAGCAAACTGGTAAGACAACCTACTGCTTATAAATTCAATGGCAAATGCTTTAACTATAACAAGTATGGTCATAGAGCAAATGAATGTAGATATAGAAACTATCAGAATACCAATGCACCCACCGGTCAATGTTCAAAATGCAACAAAGTTGGTCATAACTTTGAGAATTGCAGAATGAATGCAAGATGTTATGTTTGTGGAATATTTGGACATTTATCTAATCAATGCAGGACACAAACCGGCATAGGTTATGGAAAGGCTATTCAAAGAAATAATGTGACTTATTATGCATGTAACAAAATTGGGTATATTGCTAAATTTTGTAGAAGCAAGTCCTCACCAGTAGACAACAAAGGTCCTAGTTTGAAAGGAAAAGAAAAAGTTGAAGAAGTTAAGCAGGAATTCTCAAAACAATGGATCAGGAAATCAGACCTAAATGGTGTTGGGAATACTCCTCCACCGATAGAACCAAGCAACACACCACCGACAGAACAGAGTAGCACTCCACCGACAGGAGTCTCTTCATCTAATTGAATAAAATCTCTTTGAGGGTTTGGCAATCAATGAGACATATACTATTATTCCCTCAATTGATGGTAAGAAGTTGAAATTACTTCTATACCGTTAGTTATGTTAAGTGATTACTTAACCGGCAAGCATTAAATGTGGTAGTTGGTAGTTTGAAATTATATATTAGTATTTTTGGCTCCATTTCACTTCATCGAGCATTCAAACATTCGAAGAGCGCAAAATTTCCAGAGCTAAGGCATTTCGAGCAAAGAGGCAAAGCATTTCAGCAATCAATCTTTCCAAAGGCAGAAAAAGGTATTTATAATCATGGCATCCTCTTCTGTACCTGAATTCATAGCAAACCCTACTGTAGTCGAGGTAATCAAATGCCCTAGGCCCATATTTCAGTTAGTTCCTAAGATAGCTAAAAAGGATGATAATGTTGGTGCATTTTCCCAAATTCCCAAAGGAGTTGTTTTTGTAGAAGACCCTAGAATGTACATCCATTGCCATGTAGAAGAATTAGGAGATGAAGAAATCAAAAACATATACAAAACTGTCATATGTGATGACTCCGGAAATGTAAAACCTAAACACAAAATTGTTGAAACCCTAGGATTCACTGAAATTCTCTGCATTCTGGAATTCCTCAAGGAAGTGATAAGGATAGTGATGCTATGCAAAATGGACAAGGTTAGCAAATGACCAACAACACAAGTAACTAGAAAATCGTTAGTGTTAGTTAACCAAAAGCTAATCTAAACAGGCATATCAAAGGAGATGCTAAAATCATGCTAATATATCTAACAAACGAAACAAAGATAATGAGGCATCTCCAAATGCCTCTTAGCATGCTCTTAGCTCCTTCTCCCTTGTTCCTCTCCTCTCCAAGTTCCAAAATAGTGTAGCTCTCAGCAGCTTTTTGCACTATGGATGCTTATGGAGTTTTGAGATTGAAATATTGCTCTTAATGTAAAATGAAAAGCTAAAATACTAGATGATAATAAAATGATTGATTTTAACCCAAAAACAACAAGATTTTAGTTTGCTATGCTAAATTCTCTCTAAAATGCCTATAGGTTAAATGCATACAAGTTTTTAGGATCTGGATTATGAAGAAATGGGCTCTATTTATAGGAAAAATGGAGCAATGGATGGTTGAGATTGAGTAATCTCAACAAGGGTTAGGATTGAATGATTTCAAATCCATGTGAGGGCTTTCAACCCAATCCCAAGATGACAAGTGTCAATGTGAGATAGGTTGAGAGGAGAGGGAATAAGCATTAAATGCTTGATATGACCTTGGGAGTTAAAGTCAAGGTTAGTTGAATGAATAAACTCTTTATTCAAAGAATAAAGCTTTTATCCAATGAATAAACTCTTGTGCAAATGTAAGAAGGATAAATATGGTCAAAGCAATAAATGCTTGGGGGGACAAGTTTGAAATAACCATAAATGGTTATGTAAGAGCCATAAATGGTCATGTAAGAGCTATTAGTGGTCTTGGAAGACTTTGGAGGTTAATTTGTTGAACACACAAAGCATTAAATGCTTTTCAAAGACTTTTGAAGTCTTTGAGAAGTGACTCCATTTTGCTTAGGATTGTGACAATAATTAGGGGATGGATTAGGCTAATTAGGAAGGGGTTAGAAGAATCTAGAAGGAGATTTAAGAATGCAATTGGATTTGGTGGGTGAGGGAAAATAGGATTTTTATTTAAAATAAAATTAGTTTATTCCAATAAATGTGTGCAAGTTGCATTTGTAGGAAAATGCAAGTGGGGGGGGATAATGATTTAAATAAATGTTTTTATTTAATTTATTTAAAAGAGAAATAGGGGGATTTAATTAAATAAATAGATTTTATTTATTTAACTAATTGGAATTTGATTTAATGAATTAATTAAAATAAATTGAATAATTTATTTAATAAATAGGAGAATGTTTGGAGATGAATTAATTAAATATTAATTTAATTAACTGATGGCTAGTGGATTTTTAATCAAATAAATAGCTAATATTTATTTAATTAAGCTAGACAGATTTATGTGACTACAAATAGTATTGAGTAGGGTTCATGGTGAATTCTTTTGGCTAGATTCAATTCATAAAATTACCAAGGAAGCTGTGAAAGTTGTAACAGGGTTACCTTCCATTAGTGACAGACCAGACAAGACAAAGAAGGTCTCAAATGACTTGGTAATGAACCTAACAGGTGCAACATCTGACAAAAGGTCCTTAAGGGTAAATGATGTAACTAACATAAATGTGAGTTTCATTGGCATGATTTTAGGTTACAAAGTAACTCATACAAATAGACTTAACTCAGTCTCCAGTTTATGCATAAAAAGTGCACATGATATGGTAAATGAGAATGTGAAAATTGGTGTATGTGAATGGTTAAAGGATGAATTGATTGACAATTTAGGGAAGATCAAGAAGGATAAGAAAGGAACATTTAGATTTGGCAACTTAATTGTACACTTAATGCTACACATAACCAAATAGGTGCCCGGTATAGGTATCAAGAACCTTGGATTTGACATACTGGTAGGGAAACAGTTATCAGACTTGTTCAACAACATGGGTGAAAGCAAACAAAAGAATATTGATGAATATTTTCAAGCACTAAAGGCTAGAATGAACAAAAGAGTCAGACTGTCATAGGAAATTGTTAACAAATACAAAGATGATATATGTTTTGTGATTAAAAAGGATGAGATCTAGATGGAAGCAGTTATCCCAAGAACAATTTGGGTTACTGAAATGGGTTATGAGACAAATGATCACATCATTGAAACATATGCTAAAGCCCTTCTGGAAGCACCAAATGAACCTAAGGAAGAGGTATTTGGTAGTGCTAAGACCATTGAAAGCCAAATTCAATCAAAGAAGAGAGTGAAGAAAGTAGATGCAACTATGAGAAGAGGTTCAAGGCAAGCTAAGGCTATCAAAGAAGATGTACTAAAACAAACCGGTATCACTGAAGATGAGTTACAGGCTCAACAACCAGAAACTCACCTTTCACCGGTAGCAACTTCTTCAGAAAGTGACATGCCAGCCAAATTTAAAAGAGTTGTGAGGAAAAGACAACCCTCACCGGTATCCACACCTTCACCTAGAAGAACCAGGCAAAAACAATAGGCAGTAAGGCCCCCAGTCAAGAAGTCTACTCCTAAGAAGAAAATGTTGACACCAAAGAAAATGACTCGACAAAATATTTCTTTGATTGACAGACTGTTGGATGAAATCATAGAAGAAGGACACTTGAAAAACATCAACAAACTATATGACTCACTATCAGTTGATGATAAAGAAAAGGTTGAAAACAGTGTTATTTTACACTTGGATATCTACAAGAAGTTCTTGATGCAAATTGTAGATGAAGTACCAAATAAAATATTCAAGAGACTGGAAGCAAGAAGACAATCTGTTATAGAGCTTGACAAGAAAATAAAAATTGAAAAATTACTTGTTGTCTACCCAGTTAACTCTCTAAAAGAAATAGATGATCTAATTGCAGAGGCTAACCGATCAGTATTCTCCATTGCACACCGGCATATTGCACTAATGGTTGGAAGAGTAAATGAGGTTGTAGAACAAACTGAAAATGCATGGGATATATTCCTTGTTGAGAAAGAAAAATAGGAAGAATATAGAAACCCTAAACCAATCTAGGTATATCAGAAAGACAAGGACAAAGGTAAAGGAAAGGTTGGTGGTCCTCCAAGCATCAAAATAAGAGATAACTTATCCCCACCGCCTCTGCTTACTCCACCGGTAACAACAACTAAAGATCAACCGACAGATGAGAGTATGGATATAGAGGATACAAATCCTAATCCTAAGGTCTTATACACAGTTGATATTGATACTCAAAAGGTCAACATTATGATAAACAAGGACACAGCCGGTAACACAGATATGGCTAGTGAGCCACCGGTAGCTGACAACATTGATAACATTGAAGGTAAACCGATAGATGGGAAAATAGAGACTCCAACAAATCAAAAAATAGAGAGACAAGCAAAGCAATAGGCTCTGGAACAACAACAAGTTCATGTGGAAATAGGGCCATGGGCAATAGGAGAACAACAAAAACCTTTGCTTAAGGAAATGGAAATACAGACTGACCTACCAGAGGGCACTGCAAGCAAGGATATTGCTCCCACTGACGGAATTCAGAATGTTATCTCTTCAACTAAAGGATTTAAATAAACAAATGTAACTAAAGTTCTTTTGGACTCCATTAAGAAAATAACAAATTGCGGTTCACAGGCATATAAAGCTATAGATGATACAATTCTAGTTTTGAAGATGATAGCTCCAAAATGCAATGTAGATAATAAGGATTCGTTGAGCCAACTTGACACTTTGTCTAAGTACATTACTGACAACACAGTGACAGTTGAACAAATAAAGGAGGAAGCATTCAAAGAGAGGTTAGAAAAAGAAAAATAGAAATTCTTTGAGGAAGAAATAAAGAAGTGTACAAGGTAGTTTGACACACTTCTACCGGAACTGTGCAGCACACTCAAGGAGTTCAAAACTTTGTACAAAAACACTTGTAAGACAAACTTTTTAACAGTTGACATAGACAAGAAAATGAGCAAGATACAGGAGGAAATTAATAAACTTGTTGACAATTTTGTTAATTCACCTGATACATTATCAGTTTTTGAGCAAAAGTTAACTAGTTTTGAGGAAGAATTACTAAAGCTAGAGAGAGAAAATGTGAGAATAATAAAAAAGGCTAAGAATCTAAGATTAAGACTAAGTCCAAGACTGGACTATCTAGCATCCCTAAGGAAGGAAATATCTGAGGCACTAGTACAAGGACAGAAAACGCCGGCAGAGCATATGCAGCACCTCACCGGTACAATTCAAAGAACACAGGCAGCAATAAAAGATAGTAAGAAGTTTTTGGAAAGCATAAATTTGGTTTTGGCGGATCTTTTTCAAATTGTAACCACCCAGTTACAAGGTTGAGATAGAAAACTACAACTCTATTGACACTTTGACAACCTTTGTCATTAATGCCAAAGGGGGAGTAGTAGTATGAGAAAATAATCAGCAAAAGACATATCTTCTTAGGGGGAGCTCACATATTTTTTGTACACAATTTTTGGATTGCAAGTTTTTGATACACTTTTTGAATTTTCTCATGAGTGTTGCCATCAATGCCAAAGGGGGAGATTGTTGGCATATGCACACTCCAATGAGACATTGTAGGTGATTGAAGGTTTTGTCATTGATGGCAACCTTACAATCCTATGACACCAGCAAAGAAATCCACCTACACCAACAAAGTTAGATTCTACACTGGCACACAGACCACCGACACCGATAGTGGAAGGAAGCATACTGGCACAGAAGCCGACATGAATTTTGTTGTTAATATATTTTGTTTATTATTGTAAAATCATTGTAAGCCGACTTGGCAAGTTGTAAAATGACTCTTATATAAGAGAGATCATTGTAGAATATTTTATGAGAGATAGAGAAATGTAATTAGGTGAAATATAGGTTAAGGGTTTATGTAAGAAGCAGAGCAGAAACCAGTACTAGATCTGGTATTATAAATGCTATTTTGAAGTAGTACAAGACACTGGATTTATATAATCCATTTTGTAAGTCAGTGAGACTTCCCATTTTGTATTTGAGCAGTGAGCTCTAGGCACTTGGCCTTCCTGCATGTGCAAGCCCCTCTTGTAGCAGTAATATTCTCTTATTGGCCAGTAAGCAAATATTGTGGGTCACAAATCCCACCAAGGTTTTTCCCACACTGTGTTTCCTCGTTAAAATATTGTGTTATGGTGTGTTTTTCATGTGGTTTCTTTTGTCTCTGTTTATTGCATTACTTTCTGTTTACCGGTACACAGTATTAATATGCTCTACATGTTTTAAGTTAAGAAAATCTTATAACCGGTTAGATACTGATTCACCCCCCCCCCCCTCCCTCTCAGTATATGTGGTAATCCTAACATCCAGAAGATTTTTTTTGGACAAGTACAAAAACCAAAAATTGCCTTCATCTTATTGCCTAGGATCAAATCTGCCTTCCAAAGAAGCTAGGAGGTCTCACCATTAGACATATCCAAGATTTTAATTTTTCCTTGTTAGCTAAATAGTTGTGGAGATCTCTTATGGAGTCTAATGAATGGATTTGTATCATCGATAAAAAATATATTCATCCGATGTGTTTTTCTTAGGATATTCTAGAAAGCCAATGTCAACCCCAGAATGCCTCTAGTCTCTAGATGAACATTCTCAATATGAGATCTTTAATTATTAAAGGTTCTAAATGGTTCCTTGGTAATGGTCACAAAATCCATTTCTGGGAAGATTGGTGGACAGGTGATTGTCCTTTGAGAGATTGTCCTTGGGAAGCTCCTTTTATAGAGGTGTGTAAGGAAAAGGTTGGCCATTGGGTTGCTGATTATATTCGGGATGGCAAATGGATTGACCTTATTATTATTAACCTGTTCTCCTCCCCCTCCAAAAGTGTCTCTTGCATGGTCATATTTCATCCTTCCCTACTAAGGATTCTCTTGTTTGGGAGGGATCTTCTTCTAGAGGCTTTTCTGTTTCTCGAGCGTTTGTGTTGCTCTCTAGAACTTTTGCTCTAGCCCCGTTCTGGTCCTGCCTTTGGAACAAATGATTGATTCCCAAAATTAATATTTTTTTTTGGCTCTTTATGCAAAATAAGGTGATCTCTGTTAATAATTAGTGCAGAAGAGGGATGGCTATGCCAAATTTATACTTTCTTTGTAAGGAGTCCACTGAAGATGTGGCTCATCTGTTAATGCATTGCCCCTTTGTCCAGGATATTTGGGCACACTTGTTTAATATTTGGGGAGTTAGTTGGTGTTTCCCTCTCAGCCTTCTAGAGTGCTGGTCCCAATGGTATTGTCTCTCTGATAATCATTCTCTTATGGTTTTATGGAATTTGATGCTCCCTCATGTTGCCTGAGGCATTTGGAAGGAAAGGAATAATCGTATTTTCCAAGACAATGATTCTCCTATCATTCTGGTAGCCTATCGCATTCAGACCAATATTAAGGAAAACTTCATTTCTTCCTATCCTTCCCAAAATCTTGATCCCGTCATTGTAACTTCTGATATGTATTAGAACATAATTAATAGATGGCACATTGATTGGGATATTTCTAGACCAATTGCTAAGATAAAGCACATTAGACACAACATTATTTGGGGTGCTCCTTCTAGAGGATTGATCAAAATTAATGTTGACGAGGTAGCCAAAGGAAATCCTAGTCCGATATGTTATGGGGGAGTTACTCGTGACCACAATGGTAGGCTTGTCTCGGCAGTGGCACTCGCACTGGGAACTCAGACAAACCACTTTACTAAGGAAAATGTGGCCTACATTGGGCTCCAAATGGCTATACATGGAGGGTACAAGAAGGTCTGGTTGGAAAGTGATTCACTACAAAACACATTAACTACTTGAATAAAAAGACCTTCTCTAGCTTGACTATTAAACATCTCATTCAAGAATGCTCTGACATGATTGCCAAGTTGGACGAATTTCAAATTTCCCATATTTTTAGGGAGGGCAATATGTCGGCGGACCACATGGCAAATCTTGGCATGTTTAGTGATGATATTAAATTGTGGTAAGAGGTGGATTCCTTCCTATTAAACTTGTGTGAGCTAGCTCGGAAGGACGTTGATAATATCTCATCGATTGAGTATTAATTATGTTAGTTTTTCACATGTGTAAAGGAATCCCTAGAAAGAAGTGGATCTATCCTTCCAAATTGTTCCTGTGGGTCTGGTTTTTTAGCTTTTGGTTTAGATCTGGTTTTAGTTTGAATACCAAAATTTGCAGAGGTAATAGTTATATGGGGGGAGACAAGAATAGAATGGAACCATCATCATGTGCTTTATGGAAAAAAAGAAGATTTGGACGGAAGTTGTGGATGGTGGCCTGGATCCTTATGTTAGAAAACTCCATGGCCAGGATGATAAGTTAACAGATAGGTTTGTTAAAGGTTGGAACAAGGGGGTGCTTAGTGTGTATGGGGCTAAATTCAAGATTGATGAGCCCTTCATTGCTAAGATTACGGGGCTGAGTATAGAAGAAGGAAGTTCTACAGAGAAAGAAAAAACTTGGATGAAGCCCTCTCTATCTTCTATGATAAATAGAGTGAGAGAAGTAGAGTTAGAAAAAATCTGGATGGAGGCTACAATCGAAAGGATCTTCTGATGCTCTAAGAGAACATGGAAAAATTTATCATGAGGTACATAACCCTCTATGGTCACTATGCAAGCATATTTTCTTATCATTTTATAATCTTAAATCACTTTAGGCATGATAAAAAAAAATCATTAACGTTTTATTTAGTTTCTTCTCTTGAGCATGGCATTAAAAATCATGTTAAAAATAATGAAAATCCTATCTTGCATGAGGGTTTAATCCTCCTCATCATGGAGTATGAAAAAGTGCACGAGGTTAAACCCTCCCCTGTCCTAAGAAAACCTAAAACCTTAGATAGCTAGGATGTGCATGTGGTCTCAGATACTGAATTTGATGAGAAGGAGGAGGGTGGAATGACCATGGATTGGAATTGCATCCATGTGTCAAATGATTTAGATTATAGGCCCTCTGAGGATGAGGGTCCCCATCAGAAGCCCACTCCTGGCACTGCTAGCAACAGGAAAAGCAAAAATCCGCCTAGATGGGCAGCAAAAAAGTTGAAATCCCCAATTCCCCACTCCCAGAATTTGGGCCCTCGGAATCTTAAAAAGTAGAAAACTGAGAAAATGGTGGAGACCCAAACAAAAGGGGGTGAAGAAATTAAATTGGGTACCCCCCTAATTGTGGACCCGGAGGAGTGTTAAAAGGATGAGATGGATATTGATAGGGTCCTGGTTAACTTGACTTCCACCTAGGAGAAATGCTTTCGTTGGGTTATTAGTGAAATTGACCTCCTGAAACAGGACATCAAGGACATCATTAACACATTTACTTAGAATTTGGAGCCTGATAAAACTGAAAAATCTTTTGAAGTTGACTCAAAAAATAACCGAGGATATCAAGATTATGAAAACAGAGCATGACTCTAGGATTGCACACTTGGAAAAAAGCACTAAGGATTTGATGGGAAAACTCAAGGGATTGATCGAGATCAGCAAAGAAGCTATGCTTAGCAGTGCAGAAGGCCTCAAAAAGGTACACGAAAAAGTTGCAATACAGAAAGTCCAACCTGGCAATTCAAATCCGTCTTCAGCAGCCAATTTGGACAAGAAATACAATGATATGCAGACCTCCATGAGGCCCTCTACTAGGGGCAGAAGCAAAAAATAGGAAAAGAGTAGTTCTAGATTTATTATGGAGGAGCTCGAAGAGATTAATGATAGTATGATTCAAAAGAATGCTAAGCTCGTGAAAGCTCTTAGTTAGTGGTTTCTGTCTTTTTTATATTGTAGGATAGTTTCTTTTTGTTTGATCCAATGGGGAGTTTCCCCTATTTTTATTACTGTTTAGCAGTTGTTTAGACTTTGGTTTTCTATTGGTTCTTTTTTTGTTGGATTTGGGTTTCGGGTCCCTATAAAACCCATTTATCTCAATCAAAAAAACCTAGGTTGAGTAGGCAGGTGTGGGCCCATTAGTGATCTAACTAGCATATTAATTATGGCCTATGTGGCTAACTTGGGTATTCAAATTTCTAACATGGTAGAAGTGATGGTGACTTTCTTTGGCATCTCTATTGCTAAGGATATGCACTACCAAAACATCATAATTGAAGGTGATTCTAAAAATATCATCATGATATTGCAAGGAAAGGCAAAACTTGGATGGTGATTCTAAAAACATTATCATGTTGATTGGATATGTCGATAGTGTGTTGTGATGACTGCTTAATTGTAATCTCATCATGTCATGACTTCGTTGAAGTTCAAATTTGCATGTTCATCTGAAGTGTTTGTGTTTTCACAATGTTTATTAAATGTTTTTGGATTTTTGATGAAATTTTCTATGATTTCTAGGGTTTTTAATGTTTTTTTTTTAGGACCATTTTTTTTAAAGGATTTTTTTAGGACATTTTAGGATTTTTAGGATTTTTTCAAGACATTTTAGGATTTGTAGGATTTCTTAGGACATTTTAGGATTTTTTAGGATTTTTTTAGGACATTTTATGATTTTTAAGGGGTATGTGCAGGATCGTGGGGGTCCAAAAAGTGGCAATATGAAAACAATAGCCTTCTCCACTCACCTAAAAATGCGAAAAATCCATGTTGACTTTTTGGTTGCCTTGGATGTCAGTACATCTTGCCATGGCAAAAAACCAAGCAAATCAGATATCTGATATTAATGGGTTATTATATTAAAAATATATATATCATATTTTATATAATATAATATATAATATATTATATTATATATTATTATATAATATATTATATTATATATTATTATATAATATATAATATAATATTGTTCATATTATATTATATATTATATATTATATATAATATAATTATATATTTTATATAGTTATATATTATATATTATATATAATATATAATATATTATATATTTTATAATATATAATATATTATATATTTTATAATATATAATATATTATATATTTTATAATATATAATATATTTATATAATATAATAATATAATATAATATAATATAATATAATATAATATAATATATTATATTATATTATATTATATATTATATTATATAATATATAATATATAATATATAATATAATATATAATATATAATATATAATATATAATATATTACATAATATATATTATATATTATATATGATATATAATATTTAACAAGCAAAAAAACATTAAAAAAATTAGATATCTGATTTCTATGGGTATTTTTATACCCACTGTGACAGCGTGTGGGTCATTTTTCACCCACAGGTTGCGCGATAGGAGAGAAATCGAATATTGAATTATAACAGATATCGGATTTTGGGCATAAAAAATTGTGATTTTCTCATCTCAGGTATGATTTCATGCCATTTCATTATTTTTAATCAATTTTTCGCATTATTTATTTGGTTTTTGGTTTTTTCATTGAAACTAGGTTTTTTTAATTGAAATACAATTTTCTTTCAAATTTGTTGATTAAATTAAAATTTTCAAATTCAATCATGTTAAATGGTGGATAACAATGAAAATCCTGAACAACCACAACCGCCACAACCACCAAACTCTCCTATAGCAAACCCTCCATTGCCAAACCCCCCCTCAATTAAGGAATTAATTGCTCAAAATTTGAACCAATTAAGGGGCATTGCAAATGTTTATAGTAGAATCTCTCGTCTAGCCCCAATGTTAGATCCCCTCAAAGCCATAATAAACAATGTACAAACCGTCACTGAGGAGAACAATGCCGCTCTTTTGTGGCGAGATTCCATGAGGGCTAGATATGTGAATGGCTTGACCTATGATCAGGTCAAAGAGCTTGAGATTTTGAAAGTTGATATTGTCGCATTGTTTGTCAATCCCAACACTAGACAATCCGTAGATGTGAAAAAAAAACTTTCCATAAAATGGTGTACAAATTATGATATGGTGAATAACTTTTGGGATCGTTGGTGGATGGTTTTTGATAAACCACCCAATAATAATCTTGATGTCCCATTTTATTTCATTAAAAAGTTGTATGCTAAGTTTGTTTTGGGCAAGCATGTCAACTACTTTGACATCAAGCCTTTCCAAGGTGTGGGTTTAGGTATGCCTCAAGATAGACCTGGGGCATTTTGAGTAGTACACGACCCATATGTCCCCCCTCCTCCTGTTGATCCCCCACCTCTAGTGCAGCATCCAGATATCATTGCTAAGGCAGCGTCATGGACTATATTGGCTATTCACTCTTTGAGTAGCCTTTTGGTTTCTCAGGCTGGGGCACTAGCTTAGCCTTTTAGTGATGGTAGCAATGGAATATCCAGTGGTGCTGACATGTCCTCTTCAAGTCCAAATTTTTGTGTGCCGCATAGTTGTTCTATGTGTGGCCATATATTCTTAGGTCTAGTTGGAGATCCTGTTGATCCTCCCATGGATATTGCAGATCATGAGGTGCATGAAATGAACGATGCACCAAATGTGACGATGGGGACTATAGGATACCCTGGAGTGTCCTCGCATGCTAGAGGCAGGGAGGTACCTTCATCATACATTGACGATGTAGTGGTAAGAGTTGTATTTTCACAGTGCATTTTATTGTAAATGAATATTTATAATCTAGATAGTATTAAGTACTAATGTTTATATACATGGTCTATTTAACAGTTGATCACAAAGGAGGAGTTGACACAGGTCGATGATGGCACCTTGATAGCCATTTCATTTGGCCTTGATAGCTATATGGTACATATATTATTGCACCTAGTTGTTTACATTTTTGTTGTACATACATGCTCGTCATTTATATTGACATTAAATAAATTATATAGTAACTTGCATGTTTATCTCATTTTACTCTTGTAGGACACAAGTAGCGCGAGTGCGGTGTCGTGTGATTTAGGCTCTTCTAGTGCAGTTGGAGACAAGGGAAAGGTATTTGAATGGAAACATTACTGAATTAAGAGTTAAAATGACATAATGATTATGCATGTCTACATAGATTAATAGTTTCACATACTTGACGTCTTTATGTACAGAAAATTGTTGGCTTCATGTCCTTATTGACTACATCCATTATACCTAAAGAAGAAGAAGAGATGCATTAGGTACATGTTTTTATTAGATATAATTTGTTTCTATCAATGACAATTATATGCTAACTTGTATCAATGTTATGTTTGTGAACATATGTAGGTTGTGTTTGAAAATATTGATGGCATACCTCCTCTAGCAAAGACATATGTTGAGACTCCTCCAAAGATGAAGAGGAAACATGGAGATGAGGTAAACAAGAATTAAATTTTAGAGTTCAATTATAGTTTAATGTATATTGATTTTTATGTTAACTTTTTGAATGTGAACTATATAGTATAACTAATCTTAATTGTGGTTTGATTTTTCTTGTGCAGGATCCTTCAGAGAGGAGCAATGCGGCAAAGAGTATCGATTTTGATGATCCGTCAGTAGTTTAGGATGTTATAGATCATTTTGGGATACTTTCATGTCTAGTTGGCATGTATATTTTGTATATGGACATACATTTACATATATTGACATATATTTTGTTTGAGTTGGCGTTTATGCCATTTTTGTATATGGACATATACTTGTCATTATTCGACATTTTGATATATATAAAAGTTGAGATTCGATACAACTTGTTCCTTATGTGCATAGCATTATTATTTTAAACTTTAATCTTCAATCCAACAATTAACAATGGTTAATTAATGAAGAATACAATGTTGTTTGTATAACCCTGATATTGTATATAATTTGTTTCATCTAAATCCGAAGTGTTAAATTTGGTGGCCTTTGGCAACTTCACCAAATTTAATGACCATATTGGTATTTGTAATAATGATAACATGGATGTACTTAGAAATGACAAATAAAAAGTAGCAAATCATCTTCTATAGTGGAATACAATTTTTTCATAATCGGTTGGTTACATTTAGCAACAATCCACCATCATTAAAGTCGTCTTAGCAGGGAGATACTATGAAGAGGTCCATTTCCACACATTGCCCATTAAATTTAAGATCTAAATATATGAACTCTAAAAATAAACTTATTTTGATTATCATTTAGCATACACTATCTCCTGTTTTACCCCCCCCACTCATTCGAATGCTCAAGTCCATACCCTACCGACGTCGTCCCTTCAGTGCCCTAAGTGCAGAAAATTGTCAAACTTTTATAAGTTGTATCTTAGAATTCATGACACCTGCAAATAATCTATTTGAACCTAAAGGGTCATGTGAGAGCTTCCTACCAAATCCTCTCTCAAGTTTTCAAAATTCGAAGTGGTCTTCTTAGGGCAGCATTTTTTCAGTTGGCAAAAAAATCGTCAGTTTCATTCAATGAAAAGTTGTCACGGGGCTAATTTCTCATTCTTCTCATCGTGACCACAAACTGTTGGTTCCAACATGTTTGGTTAGGAATTCTTACCCTAGGTATACTCCTATCTTACCCCCCCACTTGATTGAACACTCAGGGCCATACCCTACAAGTGTCATCCCTTGAGCGCCCTAAGTGCGAAAAATTATCCAAATTTGATAGGTCATATCTTGAAAACCATGGCACTTGCGAATGATCTGTTTGAACCTATAGGGACACGTGAGGGATGCCTACAAAATTATGTCTCGGATTTACAATATTCGAAGCGGTCTTTTTAGGGCAGCGATTTTTCAGTTGGCAAAAAAATCATCAGTTTCATTCAATCAAATGTTGCCACAGGACAAATTTCTCATTCTACTCATCGTGGGTGCGAACCATTGGTCCCAACATGTTCGGTTAGGCATTCTTACCCTAGGCATACTCCTTTTTTACCCCCCACTATGTTTAAAGCTCAGGGCCATACCCTACCGGCGTCATCCCTTGAGCGCCCTAAGTGCGAAAAAATTATCAAAATTTGACAAGTCGTATCTCAAAAAATATGTCACTTCCAAATGATATGTTTGAACTTACAGGGTCACGTGAGGGATGCCTACAAAATTTTGTCCTAGATTTACAAGATTCGGAGTAGTCTTTGTAGAGTAGCGATTTTTCAATTGGTGAAAAAATCAGTTTCATTCAATGAATTGTTGCCACGGAACGAATTTCTCGTTCTTCTTGTCGTGGGTGTGAACCGCTGGTCCCAAAACATTTGGTTAGGCATTCTTACCCTAGGAATGTTCCTTTTTTACCCTCCCACTCGGTTGAACACTCAAGGCCATACCCTACCAGCGTCATCCCTTGAGTGCCCTAACTGTGAAAAATTGTCAAAATCTGACAGGTTGTATCTCGGAAACTATGGCAGCTATGAATGATTTGTTTGAACCTACAAGGTCACATGAGGGCTTCCTACAAAATATTTTCCCATATTTACAAGATTCAGAATGGTCTTTTTAGGGCACTGATTTTTTAGTTGGCAAAAAAATAGTCAGTTTCATTCAATGAAATGTTGCCACGGAGCGAGTTTCTCATTCTACTCGTGATGGGTGTGAATTATTGGTCCCATCACATCTAGTTAGGCATTCTTACCCTAGACATGGTATTTTTTTACCCCCACACTCATTCAAACGCTCAGGTCCATACCCTACTGGTGTCGTCCCTTGAGCACCCTAAGTGCGAAAAATTATCAAAATTTGGCAAGTCATATCTCAGAATCCCTGGCACCTATGAATGATTCATTTTAATCTACAAGGTCATATAAGGGCTTCCTACAAAATCCTATCTCGGATTTACAAGATTTAGAGCAATCTTTTTAGGGCAGCAATTTTTCAGTTGGCAAAAAAATCATAAGTTTCAATCAATGAAATGTTTCCACGGGGCAAATTTCTCGTTCTTCTTGTCATGGGTGTGAACCATTGATCCCAACATGTCTGATTATGCATTCTTAGGCATGCTACTATTTTACCCCCCCACTCATTCGAATGCTCAGGGCCATACCCTATCGGTGTCGTCCCTTGAGTGCCCTAAGTGAGAAAAAATGTCAAAATTTGAGAATTCATATCTCGTAAACTATGACACCTACAAATCATCTGTTTAAACCTATAGGGTCATGTGAGGGCTACCTACAAAATCCTATCCCATATTTACAAGATTTGGAGCGGTCTTTTTAGGGCATTGATTTTTTGAGTTGGCAAAAAAGTCACCAGTTTCATTCAATGAAATGTTGCCACGAAGCAAATTTATCGTTCTGCTCGTCGTGGGTGCGAACCGTCGGTCCCAGCACGTCCATTTTGGCATTCTTACCCTAGGCATGCTCCTTTTTTATCCCCCCACTTGTTCAAACACTTAGGGCCATACCCTACCCATAGCCATGTTTGTCTGATCTCGAAGGATGTTAGTTACACTTGCCTAGTGAGTTCATTTAGAATTTTTTTTTATCTAGGGACTCCAAAATACATTAAAACAACTATATAAATTCCCTAATGTAGATGCAATACCAGGTTGATAAGTGCAGGCTTGTTTTCCATTAATCCATTTAAAATAATCTATATGATGTTGTCGAGGTGGGTGATTGTATGAAGCAGGCGTGCTTCTAAGAGCTTGACTACCCAAATGATTGAAGAGGATTTTCACTAGCTTGGACCCAATTATTGTCTCGTCTAAGGCCTATCGGGCTCAACAGGCATCTTATCCAAGAATGCAAACCATAATTTTAAAATCTTTGGCAGAGATGAAGGGTTCCAAGTGGCCACTTTGTCGGTTCTTTTCTCTTGTTCATATGTTGGAACTTCTGCCCCATATTCTTTAAGCACAAAATGAAACACAATCTGTCACATTGAATTAAGCATGATGAGGATATACAAAGAAGAGGAATGTAAAGAACGGGTTCAATTGGGGTTTAAGTGAGAGGTGAAGAATAATCCCATTCTCAAAATATAATAAAAAAAAATTAAATTCAAGGAATTTATTTTCTCGATTGATAATTGATAGCCCTCAAAATTGAGGTGAACAAAATAATACAGTTACAACAATGTACTCATGTTCAAATACATTATATATCATCAATACAAATAAATTAGTTTACTCATGTACAAATACATTATATATCAACAATACAACTACACCAATGTGCTCATGTGTGGATTGTTCATAATATATATAATAAAAAAAATAGATTCAAGGAATTTATTATCTCAATTGATAATTGATAGCCCTCAAAATCAAGGTGAACAAAATAATACAATTACAGCAATGTACTCATGTTCAAATACATTGTATATCATCAATACAACTAAACCAGTTTACTCATGTACAAATACATTATATATCAACAATACAACTACACCAATGTGCTCATGTGTAAATACATTGTATATATTTGTATTCATGTACAAATACATCCTATATCATTATAACAAAGTTACATCAATGTACTCATATGTAAATACAACATCCCACTTCATGTGCATCAGACATCCTCATGTCCTGAGAGAAAATGTTACGTAGAGCAATGCCTACATATAAATAAAGACCAACATAAGCAATGTGAACATCAAAAAGACCTACATTTTCAAGTGTTGTTAATCAACACATAAAAAACATGATGATAAATGGAGAGATGGGATTATATCAAGTGTACCCACTATGTTGATGCAAAAATCATAATGTAATAGTGTTGTATTGATTCAAAAATGCTTGCAATAGTATAATTTTTTTT
Source organism: Cryptomeria japonica (assembly GCF_030272615.1). Taxonomy (NCBI): domain Eukaryota; kingdom Viridiplantae; phylum Streptophyta; class Pinopsida; order Cupressales; family Cupressaceae; genus Cryptomeria; species Cryptomeria japonica. Next base: position 521,555,294 of record NC_081415.1, read on the forward strand.
ATGATCATTATTTGAAATGAAATGCATGATAATAAATGAAGACATTGGATTAACGAAGAGGTAGGATTATACAAAATATATCGAGTGTACCCACTACGTGCATGCAAAAATCGTGATGCAATAGTAATGTTCATCAAAGTAGACATGCATTTTTAACTCATTCTTAATATACACATAACAAACTTGAACATTAAGGTTTTATGATCATTATTTGAGATAAAATGCATGATAAAAAAAAATAAGAGATAATAAAAACCTACTATTCAAGTGTGCCTGAAGGGTCATCTCTTTGCTTAAGAGTATCCAGTATTGCTTCGTGATCAGCGCTACTCACTATCCATAGCTCTTTGGTCTTTGGTCTTTCTTGATGCTTCAACAGCTTGGCATTTGTAGCTATGATAAGGTGTGAATACATGAGAATGGTTTTGTGTCTCTCATAGTCTTCAAATGCAGGTATTCCATTCTTTCTAATCATGTATGTTTGTAAACAAGTTCCTGCAACAACTGAACCTATAGGATATGTGAACCCATAATCATTTGTCACCTGCTATGTTAGCTTATTCTTTCCCTATACACACCATGCCAATCAATATTCTAATCTCTCTTCAATCCCTTGTTGTGAAACCACTACAAAAATATGTCCTGGCTGTAGAAGATCTGAAAGACGGTCATACTCAACTGAACTTTCCATATCATCATTTGACATGCATATCATATCAACCCACTCACTTGAATCGCATTGATCCCAATCACACTAAACACAACTCTAATGTCCAAATGGTCCATGTACTTGCATTTGAGCTATGAAATGAATGCATCTTTGAAGAATATTTAATTGTTTGACAACCCAATCTGTCTCCCACTGTGCCCTTCTCAACCAACCAAAATAATCCATGTACTATTGAATCAAGTGTCCCTCCCTGTGACAATATTGAACTACACCAATCAATAATAGAACATGCATCAAAAAAAATTGCACCTGAAATCCTCAATTTCTCCTTAACTAGAGCTCTCTTCAAACATGCACTTGCTCCATCATGTTCCCCCTTCCCATTCCCTACTTCAAAAAAACTCCTAATATGAGGTATGTGTTAGGATTGCCAAAGATACTAAGATGGGGGGGGGGTGAATCAGTATCTGACCGGTATAATAATTTTCTTAAATTATAACATGAAAAGCATATAAAAAATGTGTACCGGTAAACCAAAAATAGTGCACTAAATAAGAATAGAAACCACAACATAAGAGACACACCATAACACAATATTTTAACAAGGAAACCCGGTGTGGGAAAAACCTCAGTGGGATTTGTGACCCACAATATTCACTTACTGGCTAATAAGAGAATATTACTACTTACAATAGGGGCCTGCACATGTAGGAAGGCCAAGTTCCTAGAGCTCACTGCTCAATTACAAAAGAAGTCACATTGACTTACAAAAATGGATTATACAAATCCAATGTCTTGTACTACTTCAGATTAGCATCTACTATGCCAGATTTAGTACTGATTTAAGCTCTGCTACATACATAAACCCTTATCCAATAATTCACATATTAGGTCTTCTATCATCTTTCCATCAATCTCCTATTACATGATCTACAATGACCTCATACTTATATGAGTCATGTTACAATCCACCAATTCGACTTACAAAAAATTTTACAATTAATTACAAAATATATATACACAAAATTCCTGTCGGCCAAGGTGTCGGTAATCTTCCTTTTCGGTGTCGGTGATCTGTATGCTGGTGTAGAGTTTGTCGGAGTCAATGCCTGTGCTTTCCTACCGATATCACATGATTGTAAGGTTGCCATCAATGACAATACCTTCAATCACCTACAATGTCTCATTAGAGTGTGCATTTGCCAACAATCTTCCCCTTTGGCATTGATGGCAACACTCATGAGAAAAATCCAAAAATGTATATCCAAAAATGGTTTGCCAAAATTGTCTTACCAAAACTGTATGCTCAAAAAATTGATGTTTCAAAACTGAGTGCTCCCGCTGAGCAGATGATGTCCTTTCTTTTGATTATTTTTCTCATTTCCATTACTCTCCCTTTGACATCAATAACAAAGGTTGTCATTCACTGTCAGTGGAGTGTGTTTCCTACCTAAATTCTTGTAATCGGTGGGTTACAATCTGGAAAATATCTGTCAAAACCAAATTTAAACTATCGCTGAATCTTTTGCTATCTTGTAATGCCTCTTGTGTTCTCTGAACTGTACCGGTGAGTATGTGCATTTTCTCTTCTGGTGTCTTGAGTCCGGGAACCAAATCCTCAAAAATTTCTTTTGTCAAAGAAATGAGGTAATCTAGTTTAGGACCAAGTTTACATTTTAAGCTCTTTGCCTTATCCTTTTCTAAATTCTCTATTATCTCTTCAAGATCTGCAATTTTCTTTTCTATCTCCAAAAATGAATTTGATGTGCCTATCAGATTGTCAGCAATATTGTTAATCTCATCTTGTACTTTGTTGATTTCCTTGTCTAGGTCTTCTGTCAGAATATTTGTTTTACAAGTATCTCTATATAGTTTCTTGAAATCCAAAATTGTCTCTCCTAGTTCTGGTAATAAGGTGTCCATTTTCTCCTTGTTCTTCTTCACTATTTCCTCAAAGAATTTCTCTTTCTCCTTAATCATTCTCTCTTTGAATGTGTCCTCATTTATTTGATCAACTGTCAGAATGTTGCCAGTGATGAATTTAGACAATGTGTCTAGTTGTCCTAAAGAATCTTTATTGTCTACAATGCACTTTGGTGCTATCAATCTAAGAATAGGGATTGTGTCATCAATAGCCTTACAGGCTTGTGCATTACACATTGTAATTTTCTTTATTGAATCCAGTAAGACCTTTGTTACATTTATAGGCTAGAATTCAGCTATTGAAGTACCAAATGTCTGCCCAACTATTTTCACAATATCCATGCTGCTGGTTGTAGTAATAACCTTGCTTGTTTCAACCTCTGGTAGGTTAGTCTATGTTTGCATTTCTATTAGCAAAGGTTTAGGATTTTCAGTTTTTGTCAGTGGAACTGTCTCGGTCTGAACCTGTGTCTCAACCTGTTTCTGTTTCGGTTTCTCCATCTGTGTCTTAGAAGGTTTTTATGAGCTCTCAACAATAGGTTTCTTAGATGTAGTCTATGTATGCACTTCTGGTTTCTCAGTTTGTACCTCTGCACATTGTTGGTTCTCCTGATTGTTTTTCAGTTTTATCTAATGGTTTACCAGTGGCGTCCTCTACCGGTTGCTCTGTCTCAGTAGGTTTTTCTATGCTTATGTTTACAATATCATTAACCTCAACCTCAACATCTGCAGTCAGTGACTCAATAGCCACATCTTTCTTCTTATCCTCAGTGGTTTCTTTATCTACCACAATTTTCACCTCTTGTGTGTCAATATTCATAGTATACAAAACTTTAGACTCAGGATTTGTATCCTCTAGAGGAGTCTCCATACTCTCAGTGGCTAGTTGATTATATGTAGTTTCTACCAGTGGAGTATCCAAAGGAGGTGGGGTTAAGTTATTAGTTATTTTTAGGCTTGGAGGTCCACCTACCTTACATTTCCCCTTATCCCTATCCTTTTGATATACCCTGATGGTCTTAGGTCTTAGTAACACTTCTTGTTTCTCTTTTTCAACAAAGAATATGTCCCATGCATCTATTGTTTCTTCAAAGACTTCATTCACTCTACCTGTCATTAGTGCTACATGCTGGTGAGTGGTTGAAAACACTGTCCAGTTAGCCTCACTAATTAATTGGTCTATTTCATCACGTGAGTTAACTAGATGCATTGCTAGTAATTTTTTAATTTTTATCTTCTTGTCCAGCTCAACAATAGCTACCCTTCTAGCTTCTAGTCTTCTATACAAATCAGCTGGTATTTCATCAACAATTTCCATCAAAAATTTCTTGTAAATATCCAAGTGTAAAATTACACTATTTTCTATGCTTGCTTTGTCATTAGCGGAAAGTGTGTTGTATAGTTTGTTAATGTTTTTCAAAATTTGCATCTTTTGTTATTTCACTGAGGAGTTTATCCAATGGAGCAATATCTTGTTGCACCTTCTTCTTCTTCTTAGGAGTTAACTTCTTTACTGGAGGCCTTACTGCCTGTTGCTTTTGTCTTGTTTTTCTAGGAGTGGGTGAGGGTACCGAAGAGGGTTTTCTTTTCCTTTCTACCCTTTTGAATACTGCCAGTATATCACTCTTAGAAGAAGTTCCAAACGGTGAAATATGAGTTTCCGATTGAAGTGCTTCCAACTCACTTTCTTTGATACCAGTTTGTTTCAAAACATTTTCCTTAATTGCCTTTGCCTGACAGGTTCCTTTCCTTACTGTTTCTTCAACTTTATTAACCCTTTTTCTTGACTAAATTCCACTTTCAATTGTTTCTGCATTTCCAAAGACTTTCTCAGTGGGTTCCTTCAGTGCTTCAAGGAGGGATTTTGCATAAGTTTCTATGATGTTATCATTTGTTTCATAGCCCATTTCAGTTACCCAGATAGTCCTAGGGACAACTGCCTCCATCTAGATTTCATCCTTTTTAATTACAAAGCATATTTCCTTCTGATATTTATCTACAATTGTTTGTGATAGTCTTATTCTTGTCTTCATTCGAGCTTTCAGTGCTTGAAAATGTTCATTTAAGTTTTTCTCCCTGTTATCTCCCGTGTTGTTTAATAGATCCAATAGTTGTTTTCCTACCGATATATCAAAGCCAAAATCTTTCTTACCAATACCGGGTACTTCCTTAGTAATACACAACATTAAACATACAAGTAAATTTCCAAATCTAAAGGTTCCTTTCTTATCCCCCTTTATCTTCTTCAGATTGTCTATCAATTCATCTTTGAGCCATTCACACACATCTTTTCTAGCATTATTGTTAACCATATCATATGCACTTTTAATACATAGGCTAGATACTGAGTTCAACCTATTTGCATGTGTAGCTTTGTAACCTAAAATCATACTAACAAATTTGGCATTGATATCCTTCACATCATTTACCCTTAGAGACCTTTTGTCAAATATTACGCTGGTTAGATCTATCACTGTGTCATTTGAGACCCTTTTAGTTCTGTCAGGTCTGCTATCGGTGGAAGGTAACCCTATTACTACTTTAACAACTTCTTTGGTGATCTTATGAATTGAATCCAACCAAAAGAATTCACCATGGATTCTTCTTAGCACAATTCTTATAATATCCTCAAGAAAATCAGGAATGCTAAGAATATCCACAAAACCTAGGGTTTCTACTACCTTGTGTTTCGGCTTGACATTTATAGATTCATCACAAATTACGGTCCTATACATGTTTTTGATCTCATCATTACCTAATTCCTCTATATGACAATGTATGTATATTCTAGGGTCTTCAACATAGACTACTCCTTTAGGAATTTGAGAGAATGCACCTATGTTATCATCTTTCTTAGCTATTTCGGGAACAAGCTTGAAAACGGGTCTAGGGTGCTTGATAACCTCAATTACAGTAGGGTTTTCTATAAATTTAGGAACAGAGGAGGATGCCATGAATATAAATACCTCAATCTTCCTTAGGGATGAGTGCTTGGATGAACTGCTTCACTTCTTTGCTAAGGATGCCTTCGCTTGGGAATTTTTGCACTCTCGAAGATTTGAATGCTCGGTGAATGAAAAGGAGACAAAACACTTGCTTTATAATGTTATTTTCTCCAACTACCACATTTAATGCTTGTCAGTTAAGTCACAACTTAACTCATCTACCAGTGTAGAAGTAATTTCAACTTCTCACCATCAACTGAGGGAATAATAGCATGTTTTTCATTTTGTTACTAAACCCCCAAAGGATTTTCCTTCAGTTAGATGAAGAGTCTCATGCCAATGGAGGAGTATTCCCATCAACATTCTGATCTAACTTTTTGATCCATTTCTTTGAGAATTCCTGCTTTACCTCTTCAACCTTTTCTTTACCTTTCAAACTAGTACCTTTGTTATTTGTCAGTGAAGTCTTGCTTCTACAAAAAATTTCAATATGTCCAATTTTGTTACAAGCATAACAAGTCACATTGTTTTTCTGAATAGCTTTCCCATATCCTATGCCGGTATGTGTTATGCATTGATTAGATAGGTGTCCAAATCTTCCATAAACATAACATCTAACATTCATTCTACAGTTTTCTGAATTATGACCAATTTTGTTGCATTTAGAATATTGACCAGTGGGTGTATTAGTGTTCTGATAATTTCTAGATCTACACTGATTTGCTCTATGACCATACTTATTACAGTTAAAGTATTTCCCATTGAATTTGTAAGCATTAAGTTGTCTTACCAATTTACTATGATCATGATTGTTTGTAGTACCAGAGCTTTCACCAATTTCAAAGCCAAGGCCATTTGTATCACCATTAGGTTTCTGATTCTTTAGCATGTCAACAAGTTCTTTTGAACTTTTCTTGAATTTCTCCTTGTGTTGATTTGTAGCAGCCAATTCACTTTCCAAGATTCCTTTCTGTCTCATAAGTTCATTTGTGTCATTTTGTGTATGCATCAAATTTGTTTTCAACATATCATTTTCATGACTGAGTTTTGTGTTTTCATTTCCAGCATCATTTAGTCTTCCAACCAGATCATCTTCATTCTTCTTTATATCTTCAATTTCTTTACAAAACCTCATAGTCATATCCTGCATCTCATTCTTCATTATACAGTTATCTTGTCTCGGTTTATTTACCAGATCATTAAGAGTTTCCTTTTCATCTTCATCTTTTTGCATCTTTTCACAAAGTTCTCTTCTCTTGTTCCTTGCAATATTGAAATTCTCTTGAAGTCCTTGAATGATATCCTGAGCAGCCTTTAGATCATCTTCAAGTTTGATATTCTTTACTTTTTTTGCATCATAGTCTGAAAGAGTTGTTTCCAATTGCTTTCTCAAATTTTCCATCTCTACCGGTGTCAAGATCTTCCTCAAGCTGTTAGGCTTCTGAAAATAGAGGACCAAGCTCTGATACCAATTGTTAGGAATCCCAAAGATAATGAGAGGGGGGTGGGGGGGGTGAATCAGTATCTGACTGGTATAATAATTTTCTTAAATTATAACATGAAAATAATATCAAAACTGTGTACCCGTAAACCAAAAAAAATGCAGTAAATAAGAATAGCAACCACAACATAAGAGACACACCATAACACAATATTGTAACGAGGAAACCCGGTGTGGGAAAACCTCGATGGGATTTGTGACCCACAATATTCACTTACTAGCCAATAAGAGAATATTATTGCTTACAATAGGGGCCTGCACATGCAGGAAGGCCAAGTGCCTAGAGCTCACTGCTCAATTACAAAAGAAGTCACACTGACTTACAAAAATGGATTATACAAATCCAATGTCTTAAACTGCTTCATATTAGCATCTACTATGCCAAATTTAGTGCCGGTTTAAGCTCTACTATATACATAAACCCTTATCCAATAATTTGCATATTAGGTCTGCTATCATCTTTCCATCAATTGCCTATTAAATTATCTACAATGATCTCATACTTATATGAGTCATGTTACAATCCACCAAGTCATCTTACAAAAGATTTTACAATTAATTACAAAATATATATACACAAAATTCATGTCAGCCAGGGTGTCGGTAATCTTCCTTTTCGGTGCCAGTGATCTGTATGCCAGTGTAGAGTCTGTCAGAGCCGGTGCCTGTGCTTGTCTGCTGGTATCACATGATTGTAAGGTTGCCATCAATGACAATACCTACAATCACCTAAAATGTCTCATTGGAGTGTGCATTTGCCAATAGTATGTGCCATTGTAAATGAATTCTACCCAACCAATAAAACATACCATCATTCTTGAATTGACCCATGCAGTTATCTAACCATATGAGATGTCAATCAATTTCAATACCTTTCTCCTACAAGAACTCAAAAAAATTCTCGAAACAATGTTGCACATACTCAGAGGAGTGTGATCTATCATCACTCATATAAAAATGATACTCCCTGATTATCTTCCTGTCCTCTTTTGTACTATCAAGGGCATGTCTATATGTTATATGAACAAAAATAGCAATCTGGATTGAATTGTAATACTAAGATTGTACCTCATTTTGTGGTTGCAATGTATAGTTTTTTGCAAAATAAACCATCGATATAATAGTGCCAATCGGGAAAGAGTTCTTACACATCATCAACTATTTATCCAACCACTGAGACCTATGGGTGTGCCTTGCATACTTGTAGAAAATACTTTCCTTAAAATTCAAAATAAAATCAGCAACACTAACTTCTTTAGAGACCAACTCGCATTTGGAACCTTCACTGTCTCATATCTTTTTTTCTCAACAATATTATTTCCAAACTCGTGCTTGCTGCCCTCATGAAAACACAAAACAAACTTTGAAAACCCACCACATTGTGAGGACTTCCCATTCAAACAATCATTTCTATAGAAAAAGAATCCATCATCTCTATGACACAAAAATAGATCTAGCAAGTCTTTTGATGATCCCAAAAAATTGCATTGCACCGTACTCCTGCAACATATCATTAGTATGCATCGTAGAAAGAATATAACATAAAATTTCATGATACATTGAAAACTCCACCTAGTATTTGCAACAAGTATTACAAATCTTAAGATGTACGCAATAAAAAGGCTTCAAAGATTCAAAGGCACTTTGTGATATTTGCAAAGTTGGATGTTCTTCACAAAAAAAATTGTACAACAGTGTTTGTCTTGATTCCAATAAATGTTTGGGATGTGGTGTGTGGTCTCCATTGTAGATTCTTAATTTCAAAACATCATTTACATTGGGTGATACTCTAGAATTAGAGTGCCAAAAAAAATTTATTTCCTCCTTCACATTGTCAGTCAACTTTCTATCAACATGTGGAAGCCTCCCACCAAAAACCCATGTATCATGTTGAAGGGGATCATCAAGTCTTTGTCTTCTTGCAAGTGCTCTATTCAATTTTTTATGGTTTATGTTCAAAACAACACAAGTTTGTCTCATAAAATGAGCCTTCATTAATTGATGGCTTACTAAGGAGGTTATAATCACTCTTCAAGTGGCTCTCTTATATTTTTCCTTGCTATTCCTCCCAATAGAATTGAGAACATTAAAATTATTTTTTACAATAATATAATTTTTCTCCATCTTCTTGTTCATATGAATCTTCAATTTGGCTAGCAATGGTCTCATCTTTTGCATCTTTAGCAATTGAACAAAAAGTTGGCATTGCTCTGTCAATGTCTTATTGCTAAAATATTGATTGAAAAGTTGTGTAGCCCACAATTGAAAAGGTTCTTGTTGACCTCTTGCCTTCAAGATTGGCAATAATGTTCTCATCAATTTCAAGTAACCATTTTGGGATCCTTAAAGGTCTTGAATTGGAATTTGTCTTTCATCCATGAGAGGGTCCTCATTTCTCATGTAATTCGGTGTTATATATGACCCACTTGGTTGAACAATTCCACCTTCAATGTTAAAATTTCCCAAATTTTCACCTCCAATGTCAATTCCCAAATTTTTACCTTCAATGTCAACACCCACATTTTTACCTTCATTGTCAATTCCCACATTTTTACTTTCAATTCCCACATTTTCATTCGTAAATTCAATATCTATTTCAACATTGTCATTCCCACTTTGAATATCATTTTCAACATTTTCAATATCAAAATCTACATTTTCATTTTCAATAACTTGCTCAACATTTTCAAATTCAATTTCTTCTTCACTTGAAGTAACATTTGCAAATTCTTCACCAATATTTGACATACCTTGTCTACTCCTTCTATGACCTTCTCTATCTCTGTCTTTATACTTTTGTTTGATAATTTGAAATCTTTCTTTTTTGTTTATGCTTTCGATGACTATTGCTCCTCATTATACCTACAAAAAGATGCTCCTAAATGATTGATAATATCAAATTTGTCAACAAGAATCTCTCAAAAGCTAAATTTTGTCACTTTCTGTCTGAAAACCCATGAATGTCACCTACAACACGAATGTGTGGGCCATTGGAATGCACAAAATGGTCCACAAGCCTATTTTTGTATGGTGCAAAAATCAAATATCCTATTTTATTCATTTTTTTTCCTAGCCCTACAAAAAATTCTTGTTGGTGCACTAATGCAAACAAATCAAATATCAGATTATATCCGATATCCGATTTGTTTACATATAAGCAAAGTGAGAGAGATACTTGAGGGAGATGGAGAGAGAAATAGTGTGTGTGTGTGTGTGTGTGTGAGAGAGAGAGAGGGGGGGGGGGGAAAGGGGAAAGGGGAGAGAGAGATGGAGAGTGAGACAAAGAGACATAGAAGGGGAGAGGGAGAGAAAGACAAAGAAGGGGAAAAGGGAGAGAGAGAGAGAGAGAGAGAGAGAGAGAGAGAGAGAGAGAGAGAGAGAGAGAGAGAGAGAGAGAGAGAAGGGGAGAGGGGGAGAGAGAGAGAGGGGGGAGAGAGAAGGAGAAAGAGAGATAGAGGGGGAAGGGGAAAGGGAAAGGGAGATAGAGGGGAGAAGGAGAAAGAGAGATAGAGGGGGGAAGGGAAGAGAGAGACAGACAGACAGACAGATAGACAGAGACAGAGACAGAGATAGAGATAGAGAGACAAAGAGAGAGACAGAGAGAGAGAGAGTCGGAGAGTGAGATAGAGAGACAAAGAAGGGTAGAGGGAGAGAAAGACAAAGAAGGGAAGAGGGAGAGAAAGAGGGAGACTCAACGAGGGACAGAGGAATGGGGAGGGGACGAGAGAGGGAGAGAGAAGGAGAAAGAGAGAGGGGGATGGGAAAGGGTTGAGGGAGGGAGAGAAGGGAAGCATATACTGATTTATTATTTTCATCCTTGAACCTCATGCTCACTCTTAGGGGGTGATCTGAACTTATTTTTGTAAGAAGTGTTGGCACTGCTTTTTTATATTGTACTAATGGTTCTTCCTCCCACCTTAGGACATAATATGACCCCTTAGGACACCACATGACCCCTTAGGACACCTTATGTTGTTGTTAGGGGTCGTATGGTGTCCTATGACCCCTTAGGAAACCATATGACCCTAACGACACCATATGACCCCTTAGGTGTTTTTAGCAGTCATATTGTGTCCTAACGGGTCATATGGTGTCCTATGACCCCTTAGGTGTTGTTAGGGGTCATATGGTGTCCTAAGGGTTCATATGGTGTCCTAAGGGTTCATATGGTGTCCTATGACCCCTAACAACGCCATATGACCCCTTAGGTGTCGTTAGGGGTCATATTGCATCCTAACAAGTCATATGGTGTCCTTTGACCCCTTAGGACACCATATGTTGTTGTTAGGGGTCATATGGTGTCCTAAGAGGTCATGTGGTGTCCTATGGCCCCTTAGGACACCATGTGACCCCTTAGTTGTTGTTAGGGGTTGTATGGTGTCTTAAGGAGTCATATGGTTTCCTATGACCCTTTAGGACACCATACAACCCCTAATGACACCATATGACCTCTTAGGTGTCATTAGGGGTCATATGGTGTCCTAAGGGGTCATATGGTGTCTGGTGACCGCTTAGGACACCATATGGTGTCGTTATGGGTTGTATTGTGTCCTAAGGGGTCATATAGTTTTCTATGACCCCTTAGGATACCATATTTTTTCATAAGGGGTCATATGGTGTCTTATGATCCCTTTGGACACCATATAGTGTCGTTAGGGGTCATATAGTTCCCTAAGGGGTTATATGACCCCCTAGGATACCATATGGTGTCGTTAGGGGTCATATTGTGTCCTAAGGGGTCATATTGTGTTGTATGACCCCTTAGGACACTATATGACCCCTTTTAACATCCTAGTGCACGACATTACCCTTTAGGATCATATGATGTCCATATGGTGTCCTAAGGGGTCATATGCTATTATAACACATGTGTTACCCCTTACGACCCCATATGACACCTAACAACACCATGTGAACCCTCAAAATATCATATGACCACTAACAAAAATATTAATAATATATTTTAATATATACATTTATATATTATATTATTAATATATTGAATATTATTATATTATATATTGTACATATTTTAATATATTAATATAATAATATTCAATATATTAATATAATAATATTCTATATATTAATATTGTATATTAACATACTAATATATTGCATATTAATGTATTGATATACAATATATTAATATATTAATATCATAACTTGCTACAATCAAATATCGAATTTTATCAATATCCGATTTTTATGACATAAATTTTACATTTTGAGTTCTGGCTTGTGAATGCTTTGGGATTTGGCTTGGAAATGACGAGTCTGCAAAGTCAACAAAAAAAACGTGTTTTTGAGTATTCTTTGATTTTTTAGACTTCGCACTAGTGGCTAACGACTTTTTTTTAGCGAAAATTGATAAAATGAAAAGGTTTTTTAAGGATGTTCTCAACTTTCCAACAATATAAGGTTTGTCTTATTTTTACTTTAATAAATAATTATTATTTATTTTCTAATTGAATTCTGACTAAAGTCCTGATTGATAGGATGATTGAAAAACACACATAGCTTTCAAACGGTATCACATTTTTTGAATCCAAAACATGCGTCACATTCTATGCTTCGTCTACTATAGGAAAAAAAAATTGAATTTCATAAAGTTTAAACCAAGTTAAGGTGGTCACATGTAGGAGTTTTTAAAATTCTGAAAAGTTGGAGTAAAAAATTCATAATTAATTATTTACTTCATAAAAATTACAAAAAAATATGTGTCACATCTAGACTTGAGTCTACTACTTATATTATGAATCTTATAAAAAAATATTATGATTTGATTGTGATTAGGGTGGTTAGACCTACACCTACTTCTTCTTTTTTCCTGAAATTTTAGTACAACTACATTGAAATTTCAATTTTTATCAAATGTTTTTTTTTTTCAAAAAGCAACTTGTAGCTTAGAAACTACATTCAATTTTCTACAGATTCTCTTCTTACATATTTTTAAAATAATGTTCATAACTTACCCAAATTTTCATTTCAAGTTGCATAACTCTGATTTTCTGAAATTTCATTGCCACTTAAGGGCGTGTTTTGGCCCACCGTGATCCTGCACATATCCTAAGATTTTTTGAATGTTTGCCCCTAGTGTCTAGCAAGGTAAAAGGGACTTTGAGCAGATGAATGAACAAACAGGAGAAGAATGAATAAGTGAATAATGGAGGAATCTTATGTGATGTTCAAGGACTACCTCACAATAGGATAACATCTTAATCCAAGCACAGGGACCAGATATAGCAATATAAAGCGAGTATATAATATAATGAGTCACGTGTTCCAAAGGAATGGCCATGTCAAGAGGTTTTTTAAAAACATGTTTTTCATTTTGTCCTTAGTTTGGATCAATATCAAGGATAGATATGGATAGGAGGCATATAGGATTAGCAAGATCAAATGTGATAACAAAGGATGGAAGCAAGAGATGGACAAAATAATCAATAGGAGTTGAAGGGTGTGGATCAAGTGAAATAGATAGGACACACAAAGCCTGTAAAGATACTTAACCTTGTCAAGATCAAATGTGCAAAAGGGATATGTATGGATATAGAGTAAATGAAGGATAATGGAGGATGAAGCTGTAACGTCATAAATTGTACGCACTTGCTAAAGCAGTACAATTTAACACCTAGTTTAGCACCCGCCTTGGCGCAGTTGCATTTTGCATTGCATTTCCCCTTTAGCACTTAATTAATCAAATTAATTAGGTCTAAAGGTTCTATTTCATCATCTTCCACATCATAAAGTCGGGCCCTTTCATTAAAGCGTGCCCCTTCCATTTGATTCCTCCAATACATCACTTAATTAAAAACCCTAATTAAGCCCCATTTTGAGCTTGGGGGCTTGATTTCGGGGGTCAAAACATCTCGAAATCACCTGTAACTTCGGGATTCTCTCTAAAATCATCATATCTGACGGCCTTGAAAATTTGGTGAAAAGTTGTCGGGACCGTGGCGCCCGGAGTGCACACGGTCTCGGACATTTTTCCCAAAATTTTAGGAGCGTGATCCAATCATAAAATAAAGCTTAACCCCAAGAAATTGGTGGGATATTCAATCTCTAGGTCGGCCAAAAGACGAAATTGCGACCTAGGGTTTCATACATAAGAGCTCTCTTTCTTCATTTGAAAGGATCGGATTTTTGTTTCCAGGAACCTCATATGCAGTGAAAGAGCAGATCTTTGAAGACTTCAACATCTTACAACATCCCTCTACCAAGCATTTATCAATTCCATTCATCCATTTAGGGCTTGGAAGACATTGAAGAACAATAGGAGATTACCGACTGAAGATTGGCTTGTACCTCTCCCTTGAGGGTTGGGTATGATTTCATGTTGTTTTCATGTCTTTGCATAAAGCTTCAATATATCCTTCATTCATGCTTTAGATCACTTTGCATCTTGATTTAGAGCATTTACATTATCGCTTACAAGCAATTAGGGTTTACTTTCTAGGTTGCTCTAGTTTGCTTTCTTGCATTTTAGGACCTTGCACACACACTAGGTCTGCACACACAATACATTTTACAAAACAACTTGGCTATTCATGGAGGTGGAAATCACCGAAGCGGGGGTTTGACTAAGGCAAAACCCTATATAGCCGCCCATACACCCTTTTTCAGATATAAGTGCAGGTTTCGGGACTCGGACGACGCCGCAGGATACAGATCCGGAGAGAACAGGTCAAGACAGCACTCTGTATCAAATTGCAAAGCAGAAGACTGGGACAGGGGCACTGGGCGCCCTGGTCCTGCCAGGACAGGGGCGCTGGGTGCCCTGGTTCCTGGGACAGAGGCGCTGGGCGCCCTAGTCCTCCGAACAGACAGCTTTCAGACAAGCTTTCCGACAGTGTTTCAGAGTGCAGAACGACAGTTTCCGGTTCAGTTTTCAGGACAGTGGCACCCGCGCCCCCGTCCCGCACATTTTCAGTCCGATTTTGACTCCCGGTACACATCTGCATTCTTATTTCATCCTTGTATTTACAGCTGTTCATTGATTAATCTCAATTCTGCAATCTTGTTATTAGTTCATACTTGCATTTTGGGATTAGGGTTTGAACTTGCATTACTTGATCTTACAATTTCAACAAAGGAATAGAAACCCTAATAGGTAGCCCATGGCTCTCTCTTTCACAAAAAGAAGTAGCCAATTGTGTGATACCTCTAGGTTCTTTCGTATTCCGTAATGTGTGACAAAAGGTAGGGTTAGGGCATGATAACCTAGTCTCGCTTTTTCCCCCACACATTTTGGTGAACCCGACGTGAAATCTATCATTGCTTCTTCTTGCATTTCATTTGTTAGATCTAGATCTAGATTTAGTGTGTTTTCATTTCATTTTCATTATAAAGAAAAAAAAAAAGAGTGTGTTTCTTTGCATTGTGTGTTTAAATTTCATGCAATTTTTTATTTCAAAATGTCCGACTTTTATTTGCAAAATGTTCATGCTTATGATGTTTATTATGAGTATAGCCAAGATGAATTAGATGAAGCTTTAGATGAGTTTTTGAACCCTAAAGATGCCAAACCTTCATTTTACCAAAAACTCATAAACCTTGTTACTATGCCATTTCGTTGTGATGAGAAAGATAAGTTGAATGAGTCCTCTCAAGGGTACATTCCTATCAACTCTTCCACTAAATCTAGTAACATGGTTGTTTTCAACAATCCCCTCTATGAGGAGATGTCTCCTTTTGAATCAAAAGATAAACCTTTCAATAGATATGATCATGCTTTGTTGGATGATGCTCTTGATGACTTTGTGGCTTTATCGAAATCTTTAAACAAGAACAAGACTTCTAAATTAGTTAACATGATAAACTTGAATGAGCATAAAAAGCCTCTCTTTGAAGTCCAAGGAGCTTATCCTTCTCCCACCTTTCAAAGTCCTAAATCACCTCTCCTTACTGTCCAAGGAGGGTATGATCGTGATTCCTTTCATACTCCGAATAAACCAAGCATCACTGTGCAAGGAAGAAAACCTGTAAGTCCTTATAGTTATGCCAAGCAAATAACTAGAGAGAGTTATCATGCGGTTGCCCATACTTATCATACCAAAAATAATAGGCAGCCTAGTCCTCCTCCTGTTATCCCAGTTTCCCTTCCGAATCCTCAACCGATTCTTCCACAAGCTCCCCGTATTTCGCAAGTTCTTAGTAAGGAATATGATCTCATAGAACAACTCAAAGCTGCCCCTGCTAAGATATCCCTTTGGGATTTGATTCAAACTTCTTCCGCTCATCATGGAATGTTACAAGATGCCTTGAAAGATTTGAATGTTCCTCCACTGTATACATCTAGTAATATAGTATCTTTGGTTAACTCTGTGATGAATCCTAAAGCTCAAATTGTGTTTACCCAAGATGAGTTGCCTACTAGTGAAATCCAACATCAATATGATCCCTTGATGATTGTGGTTATCATGAAAGACACTGCTATAAGGCAAACACTAGTGGATAATGGTTCTAGTCTCAATGTGTGTAGCATTAATCTTTTGCATAAGATGAATGTGGATACATCCTTAATTGAACCAGACTCTCGTCCTATTCGAGGCTTTGATAATGTGGCTAAAACTTCATTAGGTACTATCACCTTACCTATCATAGTGGGGCCTGTTACTTTGCCTACACCTATCCATGTTATGTCGGGAAATATAACGTACAACTTGCTACTAGGGAGACCTTGGATTCACAGTATGCAAGTTGTCCCCTCTACATTGCATAGACAAGTTAAATTTATTTATAACAATAAGACATATACCTTGATAGGTGATACTAATTTTCAAGCTTGTTTGCAAACAGATACTTCCAAGGGGGGTTCTTCTAAGCCGTCCTCATCTAGTGATGACTCTTTAAATAAGATACCTATCGGTGAATCCTCGCTCTCCGATGATCAAAATTCTTCGGATGAGTCTGGAGCTCTTGAAGAAGATTCTTCTCGACTTGAAACTACACATAAGAAGGATTTTGATCCTGGGAAGATCCTCGAAGAAGACGATTGGGGATCTCTTGATTTTAATCCCACCTTTGTAGGTGAATATAAGGTTCCTTCTAGAGAGCTTAAAGTTGAAAAGAAGGAAGAAGCTAAAAATCAATCAATCTTACCCGAACCTATGAGTAATAATTTTGTGGCCGCTTCTCAAACTTCTTCTCCTCACACCTCTAATTATGAAGAGTTTGATTCTTTGTCTTATGAAAAACCACCTTCTATTCCTGAAATGGCTGATCATTATGGTCATGGTTTTCGCATTTTTGCTAAGCATGGGTATCATGGAAATGGTTGCGGTGCTCATGAACAAGGGATAAAAGTTCCTCTAGAGACTAATTTTCACAGTTATGCCTTTGGACTTGGCTATAATCCCTGCAAGCGCACTAAAGCTTCTAAAAGACCATGCATTAGTGTTAATGTTATTTCTACATCTCTATCAATGCAACACCCTGAGTATATTGATGGGGATCCTTCGTGTGCTTATGCTTTTGATGTTTTCCCTACTAATGATGCTTTAGCTGAATTTTTAGGAGCATATGACACTCTTCCTCGTTATCATCACAATAGGGGACTCCCTTATTGTTTGAATACTGAAGCCTACTTTGGAAAAGAGACAGATAATGATGAGATTGTGAAAGAATTCCCTCAGCTAAAGGATACTCCTCAACAAAGTAATCTTCTCATAAGTGACACCACTAATGTTAAGATGGATCCTTGCAATGAAGAGAAAGTTATTAAAATTGGAAAATGTTTGGATGGAGAGGAACAAAAACAATATGAAGATTTATTGCATGAATTCCCCGAGATCTTTTCTTGGACATACTTTGACATGCTTGGTATAGATCCTAAGATTGTTACTCATAACATTGTCTTAGTTCCTGATGCTAAGCCCGTGAAACAAAAGATTCGAAAAATGAATCCTAAGGTGGCTCTGCTTGTTAAGGCTGAGATTGAAAAGTTATTGGAGGCTGGATTTATCTGCCCTATTGATTATTCCCCATGGATTTCAAATATTGTCGCTGTGGCTAAACCAGATAACAAAATAAGAATGTGTACCGACTTTCAGGATCTAAATAAGGCTTCTTTAAAAGATGATTTTCCTCTTCCAAACATTGACATGATAGTTGATTCTACGGCAGGACATGCCTTGTTATCCTTCATGGATGGTTTTTTAGGATACAATCAAATTTTTATTAACCCTCAAGATCAATTCAAAACCGCTTTCACTACTCCTTGGGGTACGTTTTGTTGGATAATGATGCCTTTTGGACTTAAAAATGCCGGTGCAACTTATCAACAAGCGATGACCCTTATCTTTCATGATTATATGCATAAGATTTTAGAGGATTATGTTGATGACATTTTAGCCAAATCCTTTCTTCGCATGGATCATATTAAAATCCTTCGTCAAATCTTTGAAAGAATTTGTAAATATCACATGCGCTTGAATCCCCGAAAATGTGTTTTTGGTGTGGATAGTGGAAAACTATTAGGATTCATAGTTTCGCATCGTGGGATTGAGGTGGACACTAAGAAAATAGATGCTATTGTCAACATGCCACCTCCTAGAAATGTGTCTCAACTTAAAAGCTTACAAGGAAAGATTCAAGCTATTCGTAGGTTTGTATCTCAACTTGCGGATCGTACTTTTCCTTTCACTCAACTTCTCAAAAAGAATATCACTTTTCAATGGAATGAGGATTGTCAGCAAGCATTTGAAGATTTAAAAATGTATTTAACTAATCCTCCTATCCTTCGACCGGCTGAACCTTCTAAACCTTTCCTTATTTATACGGCTGCATCCTCTCATGCTCTTGCAGCATTATTGGCACAACATGATAAAGATGGTAAAGAATGTCCGGTTTATTACATAAGTCGTACCTTACTCGATTATGAGACCCGATATTCTGCGATAGAAAGACAATGCTTGGCCTTGGTGCTTGCGACTCAGAAATTGAGACATTATCTCTTAAATTCAGAAGTCCACGTCATGGTAAAGTTTGATCCGTTGAAGCATCTTTTCTCTAAAACTGATTTATCAGGACGCCTAGCTAAGTGGGTTATGATGTTAGCTAAATTTGACCTTAAATTTGTTTCACAAAGAGCAATTAAAGGGCAAGCGCTGACCGATCACCTAGCTGAGGCCCCTTCACCTTTCTCCTTCCCTAACCCTGAGTCTTTTCCTGACAACTTCATTCTTTCTATAGAGAAAGATGAAACTTGGGAGTTATACTTTGATGGCTCTAAGTGTCGTACGGGATCGGGGGCAGGTGTTGTTCTGATTTCTCCTATAAAGAAACCCATTCCCTTATCCTATCGTCTAAATTTCCTGTGTACCAATAACATTGCTGAGTATGAGGCTCTTATAGCGGGAATAAAAGCAGCCTTAGCTCTGAACATAAAACACATACATATCTATGGAGATTCGCAATTGATTATAAGACAAGTAACAGGAATATATCAAGCAAAACAAGACAAGTTATCACAATATAAAGACTTTGCTATCTCTTTGTTACAAAAATTTGATTCTTACACCATAGAACCTGTTCCTCGAAAAGATAATCGACATGCGGATGCAATGGCATGTATGGCTTCTCTTGTATCTTTAGAGGACCCTGTGGTTGATCTTAAATTTGTTATTCACAACCTTATTTCTCCAGCTATTGTAGACGATCCTAGTCTGGTAACATGTTGTGACTTTATAGACTTAGATGAATGGTACTCGCATATCGTAAGATATTTGACCGATGGTACCTTTCCTGATTCTGCTAATAGAAACACTAGGGCTAGAATCCGCAAGTTGTCTACTAGATATATCATTCTTTCTAATGTCCTTTACCGAAGGGCTTATGATGGTCTTCTCCTTCACTGTCTTAACAAATCAGAAATCCCCGTTGCTCTTGAAGAGGCGCATTCAGGTGCCTGTGGGGGACATTTTGGAGGCAAATCCTTGGTTCATAGATTGCTTCGTATGGGATACTATTGGAAAACTATGCAGAAGGATTCCTTTTCATTTGTTAAGAAATGTCATCAATGTCAACAACATAATAGTCTAATTCATGCTCCTGTCCAAGAACTCCGTTCTCAAGTAGCTTCTTGGCCTTTTTCCGCATGGGGTTTGGATCTTATTGGTAAAATCTCTCCTCCTTCATCTCAAGGACACACCTTCATTATAACCGCAACAGATTACTTTACGAAGTGGGTAGAAGCTATTCCCCTTCGCTCTACCACTGCTGAAGTGATTTGTCAATTTCTTCTAGAAAACATCATCTCTCGATTCGGGATACCTTCTACTATAATCTCAGATAATGGGACATCATTTAAGAACAAGGACGTGAAGAAATTCCTCGAGAAGTATCATATCAAACATCGATTTTCTACACCATACTATCCTCAGTCAAATGGTCAAGTCGAATCATCCAATAAAATAATCGAACAAATTCTTCGCAAAACCGTGAATAAGCATGGTAAGGATTGGAGTAACCAGCTAATCTATGCTCTTTGGGCCTACCGAATGAGTGTACAAATTGCCACGGGAACTACTCCTTATAATCTTGTTTATGGTGCTGACGCTATTATGCCTTTAGAGTTAGAGATTCCATCACTTAGGGTTTCTCTCAAAGGTATAGTAGATGATGACTCTTATAGAGAACAACGAATTCAATAGCTTGAGATGCTTGATGAACAGCGTATAAACACTCTTGAGCATATTCAACCATATCACAAAACTCTACAACGAAGCTATAATGATAAGGTTATTCAACGTTCCTTCTCAGTAGGTGACTTAGTCCTCTATGAGAATCAGCGCAATGTGAATGCCTTACCTGCAGAAAAGGGAAAATTCAGTCCTAATTGGCTTGGACCATATATCGTTATTGAGGATTATGGATCAGGTGCTTACAAAATAGCAGATGTAGACGGTACGCCTCTTAAAGAACCTATAAATGCTATGCACTTGCGTAGATATTATGCTTAATTCTTCATTCCTTATTTATCTTCTTTTCAGTTCTTCAACATTGGGTAATATGTTAGTATCTCCTAATTAGAGCAAAATAGAATTAAATGTTATGATGTTTAATCTATATTGCTTCGTTCTTGACAAGCGTGTTTCCTTACTTCATAGTTTCTCTTGAATTCATTTATGTAAGTTGTAAAAGATTTACATTTCCATTATGCTAGCATATTATACAGTGTCTTTATGTGTTAAGTAGAATTGTATCATGTTGTGTTTAAGTTCAAAATTAAATCACGTTAGTTATATGATTCTTAGACTTAATGCATATTTCTTCCCTATCATCAATGTAGTACTTGATTAAATATTTAATTGAGTCACACATGTATCAATTTAATCATGGAGCATTGAGAAATCAATCACATGGAAATTAAATTCTGAACATACATGTACATTTACCAAATGTATTAGATTTAATCAAAGAAAAATATACATTGTTTTAAGCATTAAAGATAACACATTTGAGACAAAAGAGAAGCATGAATGTATACATATATATATGTGGATCGTATACAAATATAGGTCACTATACATCCAAAATGTGACCTCTCCTACATCATAAAATCATCTCCTATCCCTAGGACTAGTGGCTGGAGAGTGTCGACTGGATGCTCCCTCCTGATCTGGTCGTGAAGGTGGACCCATGGGTGTGTAGCGCGATACAGACCGTGAGTGACTCCGAGAGGAACTCCTACGATCCCTATCCATAAGGATCGCGTGATAGGTGGTAGCCTTGGCCTGAGCTGCTGCTAGATCTCACCACGCCCGCTGAAGGTCCTCTGATAGGACTCTCTCTCTCTCCCTCCATATGTCTACCTGAACTCGGAATGGGGAAAACAAGTCCTCATGCCGACCCGCGTTCCCCTGAGGCCTATAGGCAATCTGTGCTATCGTGGAAATGTCTGTCACTGCCTGCTGAATCAGGGAACACCACTCCTGCACATTAGCTGTGGCAGTAGAATAGATTTTTGTATTAGTACCATTCTATATCATCAAAACATTAATAATCAATTTAAACCTACTATACCTGGGTCTCCCTCGCGCCAGTAGGGATCATGATACGGTAGCATCTGTGATTGGGATCTACTAGGCTCCCCTCGCTCGACTAATCTGTGCACGATGGGTGTAGGCTGGACGGTACTAGGAACAGGTCTCCGTATCGCCTCATGTTCCCCCTGTTGGGGAATAAGAGGAGGATCTAGAGCTATGGTATCATCCCCTGAATGGTGAGGAGCTGCATCTGACTCCTCCTCATCATCTCTATCCTCATCTACATCCTCATCCTCATCTGCATCCTCGTTCTCCTCATCATCAATTCTCTCCTCCTCGTCCTCATCTCTATCTGTATCCTCCTCCTCCTCGGCGCTGGGTTGATCGCCTGTAGGTGGATCAGGATCTCCTGCCTCCTCATGACCCTCTCCCTCCTCTGGCTCCTTTGACCTGGATCCCTGGTCCTCATCTCGGTCTCCATGTCTCCATGGGCCTGGATGGCCTGTCGGGTGATCTGGTGGAAAGATAGGACCTGGATATGATCTCATAAACCATGAGACATACCTGCACTGTGCTCCAGGCTCTGCAGAATAATCAGTGACTACATCCTGATCAGATCCCTCTATATTTGTAGTCTCGATGTCATCTATCGTCGATCTCACTACTGCTCTAGGTCTGGGAAGGACCCGTGAGTGTCGAGTATAGATGGGAACATCGGCTGGAACACACTGCTCTAGCCCAAACTGCCTCGGTACTTGGTCAAAGTAGAAAGGGACTATGATGTGTGAATATCGTCCCTGCAGTAGGCGGTTCCTCTGTAAGCATGCTAACTGTCTCTCCATCCCATCCCATCTGTGCATCCGCAGGTAAGGTCTCCACACTGTCACCTCGGCTGTCAGTCTATCAAAAATCACTCTCCAATATAACAGATCTCCAAATCTCCACTCGCTGGTAAGTGGATAAGCAAACACCCTAGGTCGCTCGCTAGCCATACTCAGCGGAAAGCCAACAGGCCTAGTGCATGTGAAGTGCTCTAAAATCCATACCTGCAGAAGTGTGCATGTCATCAAACTGCAACCCTGTCCAAATACATACTCCTCAAGGTCGTGATAGAGATGTGCAAGCATACTCCGACCCCAAGCATACACTCTCCTGTGTCTCTCCATCGCTCTGATGCACCATGTGAGACCCCCATGCATGTGCGTGCCTCGCCCATTAGGGCAGACGGCTAGTGCTATGATGGCGATCATAAGGTGTCTTAGAAGGGGTACCTCCCCTGTAGGATGTAAGAGCCAGCTGACCATGATGCGACCTCTCATCTCGCTCGGCATGACTCTCACTATGCAATATACCTGCTCTCTCTGATGATCCTCCGCTGACCGATCGGTCGTGTATGTAACAGTCGCTCCTCTGATAGGGAGACAAAGTATACGGTACACATCCTCGAGTGTAACCGTCAGCTCCCCTACTAGAAGATGAAATGTGCATGTGTCAGGATCCCATCGCTCCATCAATGCCATCAGCATCATAGGATGGAACCGAATGGCTGGCATGAGGATCACATACCATAATCCTACTATCGATAATGTGTCTCTCTCTTCCTGAGTAAGCCGCGGAATCTGATCTCGCAAACTGTGAAGAATATGTCCCGCTGTATGCTCTCTCATGTATGGAAGGCCCTGCAACACAAAAACATAACCGTGATCAGTACTCGATCATCAAAATCGCTCATGCAAACTGTCGAACATCGTATTCCAAGCCCTGATTGGGACCATGGCGCCCTGTCAGGGACCATGGCGCCCTGGTTGGGACCATGGCGCCCTGTCAGGGACCATGGCACCCTAGGGGGACCAGGGCGCCCCACAGGGACCATGGCACCCTGGGGGAACCGTGGCGCCCTGGGTGGGGCCCGGGTCAACCTTCAGGGCCCGCAAACAATCACAGAAAAGTCAAAATGCGAAAAATCAAAAGTCAAATGTTCAGTCAACTCACCTCGTCCAGTGGCTCGTCATCAATCACGGCCTGGCGCAGGATCTCAACCCTCGTGGGACGCTCTGGTCATCGTGAAGGCATGATGATGGCTATGTGGGCTCCGCTGCAATGAACAGTACTCAGAATCAACAAAGTGACAAATGCATATGTCCCTTTCAAGGTATATACGTTCATTCCTTTACCTTTACTTTCAAAACCCTAATTTTCCTCTTTCACTCATTTCATCATAACTTGAGTTTGGGAGATGTGATTTTCGAACTGTTTGTTGCGTAGGAATCGTATTTTCATTCCCCTACTCTCGGGATGTTCCAAAAAGTGCTCTGATGAAGCCTTTTCAGTGAATATCCCTCATCAATACTCTCTTACACAATTTGTCGTAAGTAAACATGCTACCCTGTTTCACCTCCCTAATAAGCAAGTCGAAACAGGGGGGGGCATACGGCTACTCACAAATTTCATCACCTTCCTTAGTAAGCATTAGGTGATTTTGTGATCTAACGTGTGTTTTGTAGGGTGTGGTTCCTAACTGTGTACTGCAGATACCGCTGGGGGCTTCGTCCGACAACTTATCGATCTATCCTTTTTCAAATAATGTTTACTTTCTATACTTTAGCTTGCATATGCACGTAGTACTCATATGACCGCTAAAGTGGGGGCTAAATGTAACGTCATAAATTGTACGCACTTACTAAAGCAGTACAATTTAACACCTAGTTTAGCACCCGCCTTGGCGTAG
Organism: Cryptomeria japonica; assembly: GCF_030272615.1. Classification (NCBI taxonomy): domain Eukaryota; kingdom Viridiplantae; phylum Streptophyta; class Pinopsida; order Cupressales; family Cupressaceae; genus Cryptomeria; species Cryptomeria japonica. Next base: position 521,580,051 of record NC_081415.1, read on the forward strand.
TTGCATTTTGCATTGCATTTCCCCTTTAGCACTTAATTAATCAAATTAATTAGGTCTAAAGGTTCTATTTCATCATCTTCCACATCATAAAGTCGGGCCCTTTCATTAAAGCATGCCCCTTTCATTTGATTCCTCCAATACATCACTTAATCAAAAACTCTAATTAAGCCCCATTTTGAGCTTGGGGGCTTGATTTCGGGGGTCAAAACATCTCGAAATCACCTGTAACTTCAGGATTCTCTCTAAAATCATCATATCTGACGGCCCTGAAAATTTGGTGAAAAGTTATCGGGATCGTGGTGCCCGGAGTGCACACGGTCCCGGACATTTTTCTCGAAATTTTAGGAGCGCGATCCAATCATAAAATAAAGCTTAACCCCAAGAAATTGGCGGGATATTCAATCTCTAGGTTGGCCAAAAGATGAAATTGCGACCTAGGGTTTCATACATAAGAGCTCTCTTTCTTCATTTGAAAGGATCGGATTTTTGTTTCCAGGAACCTCATATGCAGTGAAAGAGCAGATCTTTGAAGACTTCAACATCTTACAACATCCCTCTACCAAGCATTTATCAATTCCATTCATCCATTTAGGGCTTGGAAGACATTGAAGAACAATAGGAGATTACCGACTGAAGATTGGCTTGTACCTCTCCCTTGAGGGTTGGGTATGATTTCATGTTGTTTTCATGTCTTTGCATAAAGCTTCAATATATCCTTCATTCATGCTTTAGATCACTTTGCATCTTGATTTAGAGCATTTACATTATCACTTACAAGCAATTAGGGTTTACTTTCTAGGTTGCTCTAGTTTGCTTTCTTGCATTTTAGGACCTTGCACACACACTAGGTCTGCACACACAATACATTTTACAAAACAACTTGGCTATTCATGGAGGTGGAAATCACTGAAGTGGGGGTTTGACTAAGGCAAAACCCTATATAGGCGCCCATACACCCTTTTTCAGATATAAGTGCAGGTTTCGGGACTCGGACGACGCCGCAGGATACAGATCCGGAGAGAACAGGTCGAGACAGCACTCTATATCAAATTGCAGAGCAGAAGACTGGGATAGGGACGCTGGGCGCCCTGGTCCTGCCAGGACAGGGGCGCTGGGCACCCTGGTCCCTGGGATAGAGGCGCTGGGCGCCCTGGTCCTCCGGACAGACAGCTTTCAGACAAGCTTTCCGATAGTGTTTCAGAGTGCAGAACAACAGTTTCCGGTGCAGTTTTCAGGACAGTGGTGCCCACGCCCCCATCCCGCACATTTTCAGTCCGATTTTGACTCCGGGTACACATCTGCATTCTTATTTCATCCTTGTATTTACAGCTGTTCATTGATTATTCTCAATTCTGCAATCTTGTTATTAGTTCATACTTGCATTTTGGGATTAGGGTTTGAACTTGCATTACTTGATCTTACAATTTCAACAAAGGAATAGAAACCCTAATAGGTAGCCCATGGCTCTCTCTTTCACAAAAAGAAGTAGCCAATTGTGTGATACCTCTAGGTTCTTTCGTATTCCATAATGTGTGACAAAAGGTAGGGTTAGGGCATGATAACCTAGTCTTGCTTTTTCCCCCACACAGAAGGATAATAGATGGATGTGGTAGATAAGATAGCATGGATGGAACTTGCCCCCTGTGAATAGTGCAAGAAAATAATGGATTACGCATGATACCTGTCTGCCAGGTTTTCATCATGGCACTTGCCCAAGGTGCCACCGAGGTGGTTTTCACATATAGATGAAATTATTTCTTACTTTATTCTTTACTTTTCTCTTTTCCATTTTTTTTTTCTTTTTTTTCTCTTTTTCGTCATTTTTTTAATTTACTTTTTGGAAGATAGTGGATACATGATAGGAGATGGAAGGACTCAAGTGTCTCTCTTCTTTGGATGGTACCCTTTGAATGTGTATTACAATAGACCATGGCTATGAAGGTATGCTGAAAGACACTGGTAGGATAATGAAAAAGGAATATGAGATGGATAATTGGATGGAACTAGAGTAAGGATTTATGAAAAGGATTCGATAAGAGGGATGGAAGGGTGAAAAAGAGGTGTTTAATAATGGATGGGATGTTGGAAGAATTATGCATGGCTGGATGGAAATATTGGCAAGATCAACATTGGCACACACCTTGAGGGGTGGTGGAGTGATGGAGGAAAAGTATATTTTGGGTTTTGAGATTTTGATGGAGGAATAGCTAGGGATTTTGGGCCATAAGGATCCAAAATGGATAAAGGAGGTGATGGAGGAATAGATTTGGAAGATTTGGATGGAGGAACAACAATTTTTTTTAGACTATTGTGCTTCAAGGAGCTGCTTAGGGATTCACATGGTTTTTTATTTTTCATGATTTTGTAGTTCCTTAGAATGCATTGCTTCTACAAGTGCCTTAGGAACCCATGTAACTTTTTACTTCTTTTTTTTTTTATTAGTGGACCTTTGTGGCCTTTTGGATTTTCTTTTTCTTTTTAGATCATATTTTACTTTGTTTTGACATGTCGATTAGATGGGACATGTTGATCCTTGAATACACGTGGATTGCTTGACTTGTGACTTTATGGTTGGCATCCAAATTGCTTGAAGAAGGAAAAGAATGTGTGGATGGATAAGAATGATACTGAGATATTTTTGATGGATGGAAGGTGCTCAAATATGTGTGCTTTTTGTCCTACATAAGGCATGGAGGGATATAGGGACCTAAAATGGACATGGAAGGGATGAAGGGGATGGTGTGTATTTGGATTTTGGTTTAGTAGGGATACCAATGTCTTGATGAATGTCACTAAGGCCATGACCCTTAATATTTTCTTTCATATGGTGGGTATCTTTCTTGTGAAGGTCTACTCCTTTTCCTTTATAAATATTTTAACCTATAGGGTAATCTTTGCTTCGATAAGAAGACACGAGTCCATTATGAGGTGGATATGATATGAAAGAAATGATAAAATCATGAAGTGGATCAGGTTGGACCAAAGTGGAGGAACCCATTGTACATGTAGGGGATTCATGAACATCTTGCACCAACATGTTAGACACATGAGGGGGATCATGATCATGAAGGGGATCAGATCAATGACAAGCTCTTCATGAAATGCGATGAGAGGAATAATAGGATCGTCAAAAGAAATGAGATCTTGGAATGTATATGGACATTTAGGACATGGAGATGGAGGAACAAGGGGATCTTGTGGAGGATCTAAAGGTATGATAGGGTCTTATGGTAGACATGAATTTGAAAGGATACATCGATATTGACAAGGAGGAAGATCAATGGATTCCTATTTAAAGGTGTTATGCTCTTGGCTTTCAATGGGATCATCAAGAAGAATGGAAGGGATATATTGACCTTGCTCAAGGAGCGGAATGCCTATGGGACTTGAAAAGGTATTGTGTTTGTGCACAGAATGGACAGGAATAGGGGGATCTTCAAAGGAAATGAGATCTTGGTCAAACGTAGTATGCAACATTTGGAAAAGTTTTATGATCTTTATCTTGATCTGTTTCAAGACTTATGTCTTCATGCTCTGAATCATCCTCTTGACATGGGATTAGACTTTGAATACACATGGGGGATTTTGGTAAAGAATCAATGCTTTGACATGAGAGGGATGGACTTTGCATGGGACTCTCTAAAAGAGAAGCATCTGGTGGAATTGAATCTTGCATTTTCAAATAGTACAGGGGATTTGTATAAAGATATAGATTAGTGTGTATTTTTGTTGCAGACAACCCTTAGGAGGATGCATTATTATGTGTATCATTTTGAAGAAATGGTGGAAATTTCTCTTGTGAAACTTCAGGAGATGAAGGAATCATGGAAAATATGGAGGCCACATGTGGAGCCTTACTAGACATAGGTATATGATTTAGATCATTTTTAGGAGTAGTTCCTTGTTTCTCTTTAGGTGAGTCATTAGGATCTTCAATTTTGATGACACCATTATTGAGCAGGTCTTGAATCTTATATTTTAATTCCATGCAATATAAAGTCTTATGTGTTTTTTTTCAATGATATGTACACTAGTTACTCAAAAATTTACATCCTTGTGGGGTTGTGTTAGGCAATGTAATAAGATTGTGCTCAAGAAGCTCTTTTAAAGACAACTCAATAGATTTGTCCCAAAGGTGTAAATTGTCTATTTGAGGGATATTTGGAAGGAATTTCTTGTTGTATTGGTGATTCATGGGATCTTGTCTAAGATTTGGATTTTTATTTTCAATTACTTGGTGTTCCACCTTATATAGTCATTTTAGCATTACTTGAAGTCTGTTGTTCTTGATATCATGAAATTTTATCTCAAGAGGGTCCTTAAATATTTTTGTTGGACTTGAATGTCATATATTTATCTCTTGTGATCTTGAATTTGTTGGGCCAAGGTAGCCATGGAGATTTATGATAGTTATTGTAGTGTGGAAAATTGAATCCTAGTGATTCCCCACCTAGGAGAGAGAAAGGAAATCACTAGGATGATTTTCACTTGGGAGATACTTTACATTCAAAAGAGGGGTTGAATTCAATAGATCCAAATGATAGAGTGAATAAAGATCTAAATACTAAGTGAATTTCAAGGGTGCAATGTAGTTTATCCTCTTTTGTAAGCAGAAGAGTTGACTTGTTTACTATAAAAAAAATGAAGACAAAATGGGTGAAATAAGGAGCTACCAATTTGGGATCTCGCTATAACTTCAAATCTGAGGTATTTAGACTGATATGGATCTACCCTGCAAATTTGGAGAAAATTCATCAGGACTGAGTTGAAGTTGCACCCGATCCTCTGAAAAATCTGCGAGTTGAAAAGGGTTTCTTCCATCTCTGCAAATGAAGCCTAAATCTGCAATTACAACCACACACCTACAACCTTCACACAAAAAATAAGGGAAGACAGGTTGTGGATATGGGTTTGCCTTAGTCAAACCCCAGTTGAGGAATCCACTGTGAAAGAAAGTAACTGCAAATGATTAAATATAAATAATGGAAATGTATACCTTGTAGATCTGAAATTTGGTGATGATGGTTGCTTTGCTTCTTGAATGTAATCACAAGTGTTGCATGAAATGGCATGTAACATGACAAACCCTAACAAACACATATGCTTGCAAATGAATGTTGTAATGTTTCTCCAATGGATGAATGAAGAAGACACATGAAGAAGAAGATGACTTGATGAATGCTTGAAGACTTGAATGCTTGATGACGGTAATGGAGCCTTCCACTTGTTTTCCCAATTTTCTCTTATCTTCACTTATTCTTACATATGCAAATGAGAGAACTAAATCCCTTTTTATACTTTCCTAGGAGAATTAATTTTTCATCTCACCGAAGGCCGACATAGGGTAAATTTAAATCTTGAAGAGAAAATTAGGGTCAAAGGTCAGATGGACCCATTTTAGGGCCACCTAAAGAGGGAGGACAGGGGCACCACACCCCTGTCCTACCCTATTTTGGGGCCTGGACAAGGTCACAAGGTGACACAAGGGTTGAAATAGGAGGAGATTTGGAATGATGATGCAGAGAGGTCCCAATTGAGTAGGGAGATGCAGTCGCTAGGGTGAGGACCTAAAACGCGGTCAAAATTACAAGGGTTGCAACTTTATGATGCTAAAGTTATGATCTTTGACCTAGGGCAATGTATGGGACTCTAGATGGAATGCAAACCCTAAAAAATGTAATTATATGATACTTATGATATGAAGCTCTAAATGAGGTATTGATGACCAATGGTGAACCTAGGATGATAAAATACAAGGATTCAAGGCAACTCTAGGTTTGAAGGAAATTGTGATGCAAGGTGTTACTTGTGCTATGATGGATAGGCACAAGGACACATGATCAAGAGAGAGTGCACTAATTAGGAGATGATAAACTCCAAGCGGACCACCCAACTCAAAGATGCTAAGATGTTCCCTAGCTCAAGGATGATATGCCTCAAGTGATACATAAGGATTGATAGCCATTGTTTGTTTCAAGGCCTTTTAATAGTGACCTAAAGGCAAGACTAAGATTTGTTTGACCAATGAATGAGTGAAAGAAATAAATATGCAATGAGATAAAGTGATCTAAAGGATACAAATACTAAAAGATGTGAAGCAAAAATTGAATGTATGAATGAACGGGATGATCTAAATATGCAAGGACTAGGTATGGCCAAGTGAGATATGCAAGGATGAAAGGTGCGACTAGATGGAGACTATGAAAGGACCTAAAAGGTGTGGTAAGATAGAATGATGTTACTATGCAAGAACCTAAAAAAGATCAGAACACGTGGAGGAGATGTCTCCAAGAATATGTAGTCTCAAGTGGGAGTGCTAGGATCATATTAGATGTGTAAGTCGGGGTCATAAAAATATCTCAATGATATATCTCTTTTGCGGTAGTTCCTCAAGATGCATTTTCTAATGGACCTTGAACTATGATGTCTATGTTTGAAGAATCAAAATGCAGATCTTTGCCTAGGGATTTTAGTCTTGCAAGGAATCATGCAGATGTTTTCACTATTTTATTATTGGACAAAATTTGAGGTTTGCAAAGTGTAGTTTCAATGCTACTAGTTTCAAGTGTGGTATTGATTTGTTGATGTGTTCTTGTTTGTTTTATTTTGAAATAAAAACACATTCAAGAACAATCCTAAGGCTGACCAAGACAATACTTGTTGAATCCCCTTGCAATAAAATACCACATTCAATTGGATAAATAGAAGCTTGGTAGAATTGGTTCCCCCTTACACGACACTCACTTCTTGGGCATACCAAGCTTTGAATTTCTAAAGACCCGAAGATCTCGATAAATTTTCTATCTCAAGTTGAAGGGCACATGAGGGATTTCTTTGGCATGCATGTATCACAACGCCTAAGTCAACAAGTAGAAGGTTTTTGGTTGCAAAAACAATAAGTTTCTAGTAAGGGCATCCATTCAGGTGACCATATATTCAACTTTTCACTTGAATTAATGAGGCCTCCCAACCCTTGCAGGTTTTTACACATCACACAGATGTTGAGGGAGACATACGTTGATATGACACATCGACACCTGTTGTGTGCCTACAAGTTTCCTCACAAACACATTTATTTATAGTGGCTTGGATGGCCTTGGCCTTAACCTCATTACCAATTGGGTCGTTCCCTCTCATCGAGCCTCAAGGGCTTCTTGGGAAGTAGGCCCTCTAAAAGGTAAAACAAAAAGAGCCTATCGCTCAAGACACAAAAGACACTGGTTAATTTTAAAGCACCAATTGAAGTGTTTTCTATACTAAAAAGAAAATTGGTTTCAAATTCAAGTCTTCATTAAATGTTCTGCACCAAATGTCATTAGTAGTTTCAAGATATTGTCTTAAACACACGCGAATAGATGTCCTGCACAAGACAAAATTCAAAAGATCGGCCTCCCCAAATTTGAAACAAACTCAACAAACAAAACAAACCCCGTAGCTAACAAAAAAGTTTAAACAAATAACAAATAAATCTATCGAAAGACAAGCTAGCTAACCTGAGTAACAGAAAAATACAAATGAAAATAAATCTATCTAATCCCTTAGCTAATTAATCTAAGCTAACTTAGTCTAATTTGACCCAGATAAAGAAAAATTTAAGCTAAAGTCTAACTAACAAAATTAGAATCTTAATCAAATTAACAAAAATAAAAACTAATCTTAATTAACCAAAATTAACAACTAGTCTATTTAACCAACATTAAAGACTGGTCTAATTAACATAAAAAAAAACTATAAATCTAAATCTAAAAATAACAATCTAAAATCTAAATCTAAAAATAAAAATCTAAAGTCCAATTTGAAAATCTAAAATCTAATCGAAACTAATGAAAAATTTAAAACTAATTTAAAATCTAAATTAAAACTAATTTAAAAATACTAATTCAAAAACTAAATAAAATCTAATCTAAAACTTTTTCATTTAAAAAAAAAACTAAAATAAAATCAGCCTTAATAAAAAACTAATCTAAAACTTTAAAAAAAAACTAAGGCTAAAATGAAATCAGCTTAAAGGAGGCTTTACATGGGACACGGCTAAACTGGTTCCAAAATGGGGTTATAAAACTTGTGTTATTGACTTTTTCAAAAAAAATCGAAAAATCAAATCCATAGAAAATTCTACTAATCACGATCAACAATCTGTGATTTTCGGAAAAATCAACAAGACAAGTTTTATAACCACTTTTTGGAGCCATTTTAGCCACAGCCCTTTACGTGGACCTCCAAGGAGCCTACGTGAGCTTCCAAGGAGCCATGCAACAATTTTTTTTTTCAAATTTTTTTTAATGAAATGCAGATTTTGTGAATGTACAGACAAGAAATGCAAGATGGGGGTTATAAACAAGGCAACACAAGTCGTTATATTTTGAAGTGTTTTGTCAGACATGCATACAAAGCATTAACTGGTGATAGAAAGTTACTGCAATTTTGACTCAAATAGCTCAAGGCATTATTATTGCCTAAAACATTTACGGATAAAAGTTTTGTCACACAATTTTCAATGTTTATTTTTTCTGTCTAAAGGCTACAATTTGAAACACAACATAGTTGTATTTCACCCTATTTTGAAAAGGTTGCGTGGGATAGAGACAATGCAAGGTGCAGAGAAGATGATATGGCAGAAAGATTGGTTCTACAACCAGCAAGTTGCAATGAATGTATAATGAAAATAGTGAATACATACATTGAATGATTGTATTGCTCAGGCAGACATGCATGCAAAGCGTGGAAGCATAAGCAAGCACTTGAAAAATTTATTTGAAACACCTTGATAGATATGCATGCAGGAAAAGAAAAAGCATATCAAACTAATGTTAAATAGAGGTTGTCCAGAAACACGTACTCAATCAGAAAAATTTCACATTGAAAACAATAGTACTCATGCCCCAAACAGTAAATCACTCTTAGAATAGTAATGATTTGCTGAAAATAATAACGATCACACTAGGAAGGATTTTTTTTAAAAAAAATTAGAATCCTTCAAGCAAATGCAATTGGGAAACACAATTCCATACTCCACAAGCTTTACTAAAGAAACAAAAGAACACTGTCTTTGTAATCAATTACAATATAGTGGATATAACGAACGTTCCCTTAAACAAAGGACACAAACAATGGTAATCACAATGATGTTTCTTGCAACCTGAAACAAATCGAATCGAATTTTTTTTTAAATCTCTATTAGGCAAAAACAAAACAACTTAAAGGACAAGGGTTGTCCCACCGGGCATGCCAATTGTAGATGGAGAAAATTGAACCTGAGATCTTATGGTACAAGATCTAGATGATTCAACATCTTATCAATGGAGTGCCTGCAATAAACACACACATGAAAATGCAAATATCTAAGCTAAAACACACATGCATGCAACAGAAGTTTACTCCATTATTCTCCTACCAATCAAGATCTTGTGTTCAAAATATGGGTGCTCTTAGAAGCACATGCACAAAAAGCTATGATGGATGGATATAAAGATTATCAAATGAAATGAAATGAAATAGATATGAGAAATCAATGAAATGAACACAATGATCAAATATGAAAACTTGAATGCAAGAGAAAACTTCAAGTATGCAAATGATAGAGAGATTTGTCAAGCTTAGAAATGAGGACGAGCAAAGTATTTATATTGTTCTCAGGGTGGAATCCAGGTTTCAAGATGAATGCGGGATAAAATATTAATGTGAGATATTTGTCCCACATGCATTAGGTGAGTTTAATTGATAGGAGTGAAAGATGATAAAATAGGAGATGAAATAGATATGAAAGAGATTAAGGAAATGGATAGAAAAATGGATTTAATTGAGAATAATTTTATTAAATGGATTTATTTAATATATTATATAATATAAATATTATGATCTAGCGAAGAATAATGGAACAATGAAATATGAATATCATAAGATGATGGATATTAATGGGATAACAAGATATTATTTAATTTGGATCCACTTGATAATGATTGGAAAATTGAGATTAAATAAGAGAACATTTTATTGGAATTTTTTATGTGTCTACAGGTATTAATGCCACATTCGGCCATGTAAGACTTCAACACACCTTTGGAGAAGGCAATAGGACTGCGGACAGGCTAGCTAACTCGGATCCTTTTTCCAAGGGGCTTAAAATTTAGATTGCGCAACATGAATTATCTTAACATATTCATGCCACAATCTTTGAAGACATTAATCCCAATGAGATTTTAAAATTGCCTTTTCCATCATTATTTATAGGGTCAAGTTGTACTTCAATCATTTATTGATAGGGACTAACCTTGTTTAATCTAGTGAAAGCTATGCTTTGTGCAATACGACCTTTTCTATGTCTTTCCCAAAGTTGCTTTTAGCAACCCCTTTCTAGGCCTTGTTCTTAGTTTTACTATGCTAACTATGATGGGGACCTTATTCAAATGAACCCAAACAATTACGACAAACTCAAACAAAATGGGATTCTTTGGAATAAGATGGTGGAGGGAAAATAGACAATTTATGTTAGAGGAATGAAGGATTACAACCCTAATTTATCTGAGCAGTTTGATTGATCAATCTTGGGATGAAGGTGAAGTTCAAGTGTGTGGGGTAAAATTCATTGTATCTATGGAAACCATTGCAGCTACCATGAGTCTTGTGGTGGAAGGCACAACCTTTCCAAATAAATCGAAGGGTAATTACAAGGAGGATTTCAAGAGGTTCCTGAGCCAAGGGAGAAAGTGGCCCTAAAATTTTTTTCAATAAGAACAACTTACCTAAGGTTTGGAAAGTGGTGTCACTGCTACTCATGAAATTAATCACCTTGAATGGGAGATTTAAAAAATTCCATTCATAAATTTTCCCCATGCTCAACCATTAGTGTGAAAATGAATTTACCTTATTGGATTTTTCATCTATATCTCAATCCATTATTGTGTCCAAACCCAAAAATGTCCTTCCCCAACACCAAGGGCTTATCCTATGGCTATACAATTTTCAACTGAATTTAATTTCCACCTATGGATCAAATTGTAACCCCTCTAGCCCCACTCTATGTTTTGAGCTATCAACCATCTCAGAGAGAAAAGATGTCAATTCTACTTCTAAACCCAAAGGGACCCCGACTCAGGCTAACTCCACTAGAATAGCTAAATATAAGAACCTCCCAACCCCTCTCATTATTGAATGCATAGTTGAATAGTCAGAGGAAGAGGAAAATGACTCTAAGGGCTCAGCTTCCTCATGGTCTACTAGGTCAAAGTGGACCCTGGATAACCCTATTAACAAAGTGATAATATGATGAAACAACAAGGATCCGGTCAACTACTAAGAGGGGGGGTGAATCAGTAGATAGAAAACAAACTAAACTTTCACCAAACTTAATCCCAACTCAGAAACCAATCACTGAACTAACAGGTTTAGACATTGTACCAAAAAATGCAACTGCACTGTCAAACTTTATCGGTTGACCAAAACATCAATGATACAATGTAACAGATCTATAACTCGCATACCATTTAACCAAAACATTAAAACACTTCAATAACATCAATAATAGCTCATTTCAAATCACTTCTGATAATCTAAACATATCTAAGTGGCTTTACCAGTTAATCATATCAACCATATCAAAACATATCCACTTTTTGGCCCCCATGATCTTGCACTAACCCGACCATGTAATGAAAATATCATTCTTCATCTATTGGATTTGTAGACCTATGAAAAATTTTATTTCACCTACCATTGACATATCAAACTCATTCTTCATTTCACTGGAAAAGTCATGACACATATCATCATTTCCTCCAAAAATAATATCATCAACAAATACCTCACTTACCAGTATCTTGTCACCTTCTGACTTGAGATATATGTTACTGTCTTCACTGTTTCTCTGAAACCTATCTTCACCAAGTGAGTGAAATCTTTCATACCATGCTCTAGGTGCTTGCTTTAGTCCATATAATGCCTTATGTAATTTGCACACCATGTCTTTTTCTACAGTTAAAGCATAACCATCTGGTTGTTCAATGTAGACTTCCTCTTTCAGTATTCCATTTAGGAATGTTGACTTCACATCCATCTAATATACCTTGAATCCTTTGTATGCTGAAAAATGCAAGTAGAGTCCTAACTCCTTCGAATCTTGCAACTGGTGCAAATGTCTCACCATAGTCTTCACCTTCTTCTTGTGCATATCCTTTGTATACCAATCTGGCTTTATTTTTTACTACTACTCCATCTTCATTCATTTTATTCCTGAATACCCATTTTGTTCCTATAACATTCTTGTTCTCTGGTCTGGGTACCAATGACCAATTATTGCTCTTTTCTATCTAGTCAAGTTCTTCCATTGCCTTGATCCAGTCTTCATCTGCAAATGCTTCCTTTGCAGTTCTAGGCTCAATGGTGGAAATCATACATGAGTTCTCTCTAAGCCTTGTTCTTGTTAGCACACATGCATTCATGTCACCAATAATCTGATTGGGGCTATGATTGAGTCTAACATACCTTGGAATGACATGATCTTGATTTCTAGGTTCTTCTTCTTCTTCACTTTCTTCTTCCTCTGTTGGACCTCCCTGTTCTAGTTGAACTGGAGCTTCTCTGTTTTGTTCTTCTACTTTTGGCTTCACTGGTTCCGGTTCCAAAAATAGTGTGTAAGGTTCCTCTTCCTCTTTCTCCTTACTGGATTCTCCTAATTTCTTAGGAAACTCATCAACTCAGACATTTACATTTTCAATGATCTTCTTAGTCCAGTTGTTGTAACACTTGTAATCTTTGCTCTTGGTGGAGTAACCAAGAAATGTGCCTTCATCACTCTTGGCATCAAACTTACCAACATAGTCACCTCTCTTGATAAAACATCTGCTACCTAAAATCTTAAAGTAACTAACATTAGGTGATCTACCATACCGGTACTCATAGGGGGTTTTATCCTTACTGATGAGCCTAAATAATGGCTCTACTTTGATAGATTTTTAATATAATACTCATGCCTAGGTCTTATGATTAGATGACATTTGGATTATAATACTCTTTTAAGTTTATACCTTTAAGTGTTTCTAAAACTGGTTTAACTTATACCTAAGGATGTCATGTAATGATCTATCTATGAACATATCTGAAAATAATTATAAATATGGTTTCAATTATATCATGTTAGCATTAGTATATACACATGTTTGTTGTGCATTAATATCATGATGCAGGGTCACTAAAGGTGGAGTAAAGACAAATAGTGGTTCAAAAGATCATCAAATATATAACCGCAATGCAGACTCAGTCAGAGAAATGCAGTAATGATCAAAATCACTTGACCAATTCTTTGTCAGATTAATTTATGAACATTTATAACTATTCTTAGTGGATCTTAGATCTAGGAGGCTAGTCATGCTATATTTTCTTAGCTACAGGAAAGATATCGTTTTGTTGTCCTGCGTTGACTTCTTCTCTTGTTAATAAATCATGTTTGCCTATTCTATAGGAATATGGTTGATTAGTTAGAAGTTTTTTATAAGTTTTCCTATAAATAAAGGGATCTCTCTCCTCTCAGGGATAGCAGAGAACAACCATAGTATTCTGTAATACACAATCTTTTGGTACTATTTTATGTATTTTTCAGTCAAGATGAAATAAAGAGATCAATGTGATTTTGAATGATTAGATATTTGTAATCTAAAGTTCTTGAGATACTCACTCAAGGGGGCCCACTTGGTGAGTAATCCTTTGTATGTTTTAGTTAGTTCTATACTTCTGTAGCAATTTTTTCTGCACTTGTTTGTTCCTATAGCCATAGGAAACAGTTCCTGTGTCTGTTCCTGCAGCCACAGCAACAAAGTAGTTCCTGCTGCCCGCTAGAAATTTATCATTTAACAGTACTTGTTTAAAGTATTAGTTCATTTGAGATTTTGTGTGTTTACTTTGAGAAGAATTCCCTTTCCTACAGTAATATAGGATGGTTGCAATATGAACTTGGTGCACATGCAGTGCTAGCCCATTTCAAGTTTACGTCCCTGGTTGATAACTAAATGAGCCTTTTCTATAGGAAAAGTTAGATATTTAAGGATATTCAATCCCTCAATTGTGTTTTATTACCTAGTTACCATTCCAGTTGTGAGGACCAATATTTTTGGCATCGTTGTTGAGGACGGTGCCAAGCTAAGGACCTATTGTAAACCATTAGTTTTAAGTTTTCTTAATTAATCTCTTTGAATTTCCTTCATTAATCTACATGCATAGGAGGAGAAGAGATGCATTAGGAAGATTTTTTCCCTCACATTCTACTCAAGATATAAGATCATATCAAGCACCTGAAGTAAACCCTTTTGCAGAAACTTGTGTGTTAAATAGTAGTGTCTTTAATTTATCAGAAGGAGACCTAGACTTCCTAAATGAACCCCCTGAACAAAACATTTTACCTCTAGTCATTTATCAGGGACCAATGGCAGCAAATCCTCCACCTCCACCTGTAAATCCAACATTTGAGTTCTCCATTCCTGATATGCATGATAATGCAAATTTGAAAAACAAACCAACCTCTTCACTTCCAAAATTTTATGGGTTGGTAACAGAGGATCTAGAAACCTTTCTGTTTGAATTTGATATCCTTTGTAGAAGTTATGATTATACCACTGACGCTCATTAACTCAAGTTATTCCTTGCTACTTTGAAAGAAGTTGCCTTGAGATGGTTTATGAGTTTAGGAAGAAATGTAATCACTACTTGGGAGGGAATGAAAACAAACTTCTTGGATAATTATAAAGACTATTGCAGGGGAATGGACCGACATGGTGATGATATATTCAGAATGACACAAAAAGAAGATGAGAACCTAGAAGACTATTTGGAAAGGTTTTTATTTAGTGTCGGCAAATCCAAACATAGTAATCTAAGTGAAGACTCTATGAAGTTGAATTTTCTGAGGGGCATCAATGATGACTGTGTTGACTCCTTAGATCTAATGGGAGGAGGAGATATTACTCAATTTCAATGGGATGATATCAGATAAATCTGTCAAAATATTCAAGAGCTGCAGCAAAAAGGGGAAGACACTATAGGCCTGGTTCTTCAATTGCCAAGTCATCTTCAACAGTCTCAATAATAGAAATAACTCATATGTTGAAGGATTTTAAAGAAGATATAATTAATAATATGGCTACCCAATTGGATACACTATAGGAAAAGAAGAAGCATGAGGAGGCAGAGGCTATGCTTACTGAATTTTGTCCACATTGTCGACAAAAGAAGAAGGACTGTAGATGCAAACTGTTAGCTAAAATTGGTAGCCAACATAGTTCCGCATATTTCAAGCCTGTTTATGGAGATGATGAACAACTTTTTTATGTTGCACAATGAAGGCCTTGGCCCCAAAGACAAGTTATCCCATAGGATCCATTGTCATTTTCTAATCCTTATATGATTTTCAATGCACAAAATAATCAGTGGCAACCACCATATTCCCAAAATTTTGGAAATTATACTCCTTAGACTTGGAATAATTATCAAAACCCTTGGCCTAATTATTAGAATTCCTCATCTCAATGGCAGCGGCCATAAGGGAATTGGTCTCCCCCTCAAGGTAACTAGCATCAGTCACTACAATGGAGGGGAGGACAGCAATGGGCAAACCAACCATCAGGTTTCCTGCAACCACAACAGCAGTTCCAACAACCAACTTTAATGCCACCAGCTCCTACTGCCACTTCATCCAAACCAACCCAACTGCCAACTCAACTTGTTCCAAATCTAAATAATAAACCACAACAACAACAACAAATTTTTTCAACTGATCTTAATAACTATCCTACATACTCTCTCAATATAAGTGATATTCATTTGAGATCAAGGACAACATTGCCTACTCCATCTCCTCCAGTCATAACAGAGTTACCAACAGAGGAGACTTCTTAGGAAAGAATACCTAATAAATTTGGAAACCCTGAGAAGGTACAACAGTTTGAAACTTCAGATATACCTATAAGAACTATCTTGTTTCCTCAAAGATTGTAGGTAGAAGTATCTAGGCAGTGGGATAATATAGCTTTTGATCTTATTGATCAGCTAAAACATATATATGTGTTAAAATTCCACTGTTTCAACATATCAAAGATATTCCCATATATGGAAAAGCTATTAAGGAGGCATGTCTGAAAAAACCTAGGAGGAAGAAAAAAGATCCAAAAACAGTGCATCTGGTAGGACAGTTGGCTGATATTATGTTGGGAAAAATAGTAGTCCCTAAATATTCTGACCTAGGTATCCCTATTGTCAAGGTAGTTATTAATGGAACTCAAATCAAAAATGCCTTGATAGACTTAGGAGCAGCAATTAATGTGATGACTAAGGATGTCATGCAGCAACTCAGCATTACTAGTCTCAGATCAACTCCAATGGTCTTGTAGCTTGCTGATAGCTCTACTGTTCAGCCTGAAGGAATGGTTGAAGATATTATTGTCACATTAGACTCTTGGGAATATCCTACTGATTTCATAATACTCTCTCCCAAGGCAACATTAGGAGGCTATCCAATTATTTTGGGAAGACCTTGGCTGGCAACAACTGATGCATATATAGGTTGCAAATCCGGAGATATGACAATTTCAGATGGTATTACTACCAAAACACTTGCACTCTATTCTCCAGCACAACCACAACTTGATCAAGAATGAGTAGTATGGCCAGACATAGGAGAAGAAGCAAAGGAAATTAACTATATTCAACAACTAATGAAGTAATCAAGGGACCCATTCATAGCACTTCAAGAGGATGATATAGTACTCTCTGCCATCATAAGAAATCATTATGGAGTAGCTCAACAGTCATTGGGTATACCAGTAAGTCCTCTGCATACTCTTCTTCCATCTACAGGCTTAGTAAATTCTCCTGCAGCCACAGATATGTTTCACACATTGCTACCACAGGAGATTAAAACCTCTTGTATGTCTGAAATATCTAATGCAAAATCAGTAATTCAAATAGAAGTTGCTGCAGGGAGAAATATGAATATAAATAATCAATTAACAGCAGATCAAAAATTGTCACTAACAGAATTACTCAAATCCCAACAACAAGCTTTTGCATGGGATTATCAGAACATGAAAGGATTAAATCCTACATTGTGTACCCATAGAATTTATATCAAAGAAGATTGTAAACCAATTAGACAGCCTCAGCGAAGGATTAATCCTGTTTTAAGGGAAATAGTTAAAGAGGAACTATAAAAGTTGCTTCATGCAGGATTCATCTACCCTATTTTAGATAGTCAATGGGTTTCTCCTCTGGTTATAGTTCCAAAGAAAGGAGGAAAATGGAGAGTTTGTGTGGACTATAGGGAGCTCAACACTGCTACTAAAAAGAATCACTTCTCACTTCCATTTATAGATCAAGTGTTAGACTCTCTAGCAAGTAAGCAATACTTTTCATTCTTGGATGGGTTTAGTGGTTATAATCAAATTAGAATAGCTCCAGAAGATCAGGAAAAGACCACATTTACCTGCCCTTATGGCACATATGCCTATTCAGTCCTTTCTTTTGGTTTATGTAATGTCGAGCTGCAACCTTTCAAAGGGTTGTCCTTAGTATATTTTCAGACGTATCCCGTGATTGTATGGAAATCTACATGGATGACTTTACTACTTATGGAACTCCATTTAAGGAGACATTACAAAATCTAACCAAAGTATTGCAGCGGTGTGAAGATCACAATTTATCCTTAAACAGTGAAAAATGTTTTATGATGATGCAAGAAGGTATAGTGTTGGGGCATCGGATCTCTCAATCGGGTATTCAAGTGGATCCAGCTAAAATAAAAGTAAGACTTGATCTTCCTATCCCTATTAAACAAAAGGATGTGAGAATTTTTCTAGGCCATGCAGGATACTATAGGAGATTTGTCAAGGACTTTAGTAAAAAGGAAGGGCCATTATATTTTTTATTGACAAACGAAGTTGAGTTTGAATGGACAGTTGCATGTGAAAAATCATTTTCTCAACTCAAAGAAGCCTTAACCCAGGCCCCTGTGCTTAAAGGACTTGATTGGTCAATTCCTTTTCACATTCATACAGATGCATCTAATTTTGAAACAAGAGCAGTTTTGGGACAGAAGCAAGGAGTTTTGGAAAATGCAATTTATTACATTAGTAAAAATTTGCAACGAGTAGAACTGAATTACACTGTTACTAAAAAGACAGATGTTAACTATCATCTATGCCCTTAATAAGTTCAGACACTATATAACTGGATATCAAATCTTTGTACATACTAATCATGCAGCCATCAAGTACCTCATGAACAAAAGCTCCATTATAGGTAGATTGGCAAGATGGTTATTATTAATGAAAGAATTTGATATTACTATCATCGATAAACCAGGGAAAGAAAATTTAGTGGCAGATTTTTTGTCAAGGATTCACACAAAAGATAATAAGGAGATCATTAATGATTCCTTTCAAGATGAGCATTTGTTTTCCATCATTTTACATAGTCTATGGTATGCTGATATAGCCAACTACCTAGCAGCTAACAACACACCCCCACATTTCTCACCCAAAGAGAAAAGACTGCTAGTAGAAAAGAGTTTCAACTTCTCATGGATAGTAGATTGCTTATTTTATACAGGTCTAGATCAGGTGATGAGGTGTTGTGTTAGGGAAGATGAGAAATATGATATACTTCATGCCTATCATGATGAACCTTGTGGAGGTCATTTTGCAACCAAAAGAACAACTCTCAAGATATTAACTACAGGATACAATTGGCCAACCTTACACAAGGATGCAGTTAAATATACCAAGAAATGTGACTGATGTCAAAGAATGGGCAGACCAACTAGGTCTGATGAAATGCCTCTACACCCTCAGGTGGTTGTCACACCATTTAACAAATGGGGTCTAGACTTTGTTGGGCCAATTGATCCACCATCAAATGGTCACTCTTAAATTCTTGTTTGTACTAACTATGTTACTAAATGGGTGGAGGTCAAAGCCTTCAAGCATGCCAGAGACAATAAGGTGGTAGAATTCTTATATGAAGAAATATTCACTCAGTATGGAGTTCCTAGAGAAATAGTGACATATCAAGGAGCACAGTTCACTTCCACTCTTATCACAGCCTTAGTTAATGAATACAATGTCAAACATAGGAAATCCACTCCTTACCATCCACAGGCTAATGGCCAAGCAGAGGTTACTAACAGGGATCTTGAATCAATATTGACCAAAACAATAGCACTCAACAGAAAAGATTGGTCTAGTAGATTATTTGAAGCTGTATGGGCTTATAGAACCACCTGAAAAACTACAACAAGGTTTACACCATTTGAAATGGTATATGGGAAAAAAGAAATGATGCCTATAGAGTTTGAGCATAAAACTTTGAGAGCAGCTATTTCCTTAGATATGTCTCTTTCTACAGCACAAGAAGAAAGGCTCCTGCAGCTTAATGCTTTAGATGAGATAAGGAAGTTTGTCCTGCAGCATACTGAATCTGTTCAAAACCAGCACATGAAGTGGCATGATCGCTATATAAAGGAAAAATCATTCCAACTAGGAGATTGGGCTCTACTCTATAATTCTAGGTATAAAGATAATTTGGGAAAATTACAGACATTGTAGTTAGGGCCTTATGAAATAATTGAAACATTTTCTAATGGTGTTGTCAGATTATCTACCATAGATCTTGTTAAGTTTAAATTGTTAGTCAACGGTCATCGGTTGCACCTATACCATAAACCACTAAGCAAAGATGACTTCCTGTGGTAGTTTTCCACTACCAAGCATGCCAAAATTCCTACAACCACTGATGATGGCATTGCCGTCACCACTCCATCTTAATATCCTTGTTGCACGATCATAATAAATACTTCTCTATCTAGTGGGAGTACTTTTCTCCATAATAAATATTCCATTCCGTATTCACTCATTTCTTTCCTTTCACTCCATTCATTTACGCATCATTTTCTATGCATGATGGCTCAAATATCTTCAAGTTGTAGTCATTCTCGCATGATGTCAAGTGTGCTCATGTGTATTTATTCTTGTTGCATGTATATAATTAAACCATATTAACTCTAATTCTGATATTTTGCATATTGTCCTTTCTCAGTCCTCCTCTGCATGTGTGGACACATGTCAAACCTTAGGTTGGGGGGGAAGTACACTGATAATTACTCTAGGCAGATAATTTTGATGTCCTCTTGGATTGTGTTTTATTTTTTTTCAAATTTATCATTTGAGGTGATATCTTGCATTCTGCTTGTCTGTTTGCTTAGAGTTATTTTTAGACTGCAACTAGGTTCCGACCAAGTAAAGATGCAATGAGTATGCTATAGTGTAGAACATAGTGCAAAAACTGAGTAGATTTATGCCATTTTAAAGTTGAAAGTGTTATTGTTGTAATGGGTGGTCCACCTATTCAACATGAGCTGATAGTCCATGAAGTTCTCCTTCAGGACCACGATTGTGAACTAATATTTAGGAACAGTAGATGGATAGATTATTTCTTAAAGATAATGGAGTTTAATGAAGAAATTGTCAGAGAATTTACTCACACGCTGTCAAATGGAGAAACTCAGGTAAAAGGTTTTTAGAGTGGTGGTTACAAAGGAAAGGATAGTAGAGGTAACTGGACTACCAACAGATGAGGAGAAGTACTCAGAGTCCAAGGATGCACGCAGTGCAAGAGAAGAACTTACATGTCCAGGAGACCCCCCATTAGTAGTAGATAGGCAAGGAACTAGGCAAGAATCCCTTCCACCTAAATGGAAAGCAGTGGCATTGTATGTTTTAAAATATTTAACCTGTGAAGGAAGGTTTTCATGTCTGCATTCTCATCACTTCAAGCTCCTAAGTCATCTGTACCACGGAAGAAGGATGAATGTTCCAAGCCTATTGTACAACCTTCTTTCTATAAGTGAAATAGAGACCCAGAAAGGTAGGCCTCACTTTGTTTCTCACCATTGTCTAATTAAGCTTTTAGTTGAAAAATCCTTGAGAGATGTTTCTCCAATGCTCTGGAATGAATTTATTGAAACTAGAATGTTTAGGGTAGAGAACATAGTTATAGAGGAACCACTTCCATCTCAGGAACAAGAAAACCTTATAGAACCTGGTTCCCCTCTTGAACCCTCATCCTCATTGAAATCTTAAGAACAAAATCTTCCTATGGTAGAGGAAACCTTACAAAAAGAAGCTATAGCAGGGGTTCCTCCTCAAGGTTCAAGAAAAACTAGGGCTACCACACGAAAGGAAAAGGGAAAAGAAAAACAAGTTGATATAGAGCATAAGGAGAAGAAAAGTAAAAATGAGAATGTACCCCCTCCTGCGACCAAGAAGAGAAAATTTGTAAAACTAGTTCTTGCGGTAACTGTTGAAGTAGTTGAAGAATTGGCTACAGGAAGTATTCCTGCAATTGAAAAAGGAAAATCTTGAAGAAGTAGTGGTAGGCTTTGTGAAAAGTTTAAAATCTGAGACCAACCCACAGAGCCAAATATTACAATCCTAATTAACTCCCCAGAACAAGAACAACACATGCCACTCCACGATGATATCCCTCCTTCTCCACCAAATAAACCCTAGAGAGACTAAGAAGAAGAAGAAGAAGAAGAAGAACCACAAAATATTGAGGAAGAATAGGAATTACAGTTTTAGGAAGAAGGGGAACTCCAGGATATTGAGAAACCTCATAAGGAAGTGGGTTTTGAAAGACTGGACAACTTAGCATCTGTTGTAGAGTGGGTCATTGAAGCAGGGGGCAAAGTAGAAAGTAAGAAACCAAAAGAGGCCACCTACTTCCCTTACTAGTCATGCAGTAGGACTTGCTCTTTATGAGGATTGGGAACTTGAAAAGGTAAAAATGCAAATGATAATTGATTACCAGAAAAAATTTATTGAGCAAAAGGACGCGGAAATAGCCCAGCTTAAAGCTAAGGTGGAAACAGTAGCCACCATGGTACCACAACTGATGCAATGTCGGGCTCCTCCTTGTGTTTACTCTCTATACTTAAGAGAACAAAACATTAGTTTCCAAATGATGAGTATTGTCAGAGATTTAAGTCCCTCATTACAAACACCAGAGGAATTTTATAGCGCTTTTCAGACATCTCCTACAGCAATTAAAAATTTACTCTGTGAACTATATGTACATAATTATGTTGTTCCTGATGATGTTGATTGGAACCCTCTCCTTTACATTGGAGATATCCAATTGAGGGCTCTTATGTCCTAGATGGAGAATGAAATATCAAGGGGAGAACAGTTTCAGGTGCATCACAAGGAAGAGCT
This sequence comes from Cryptomeria japonica, assembly GCF_030272615.1. Taxonomy (NCBI): domain Eukaryota; kingdom Viridiplantae; phylum Streptophyta; class Pinopsida; order Cupressales; family Cupressaceae; genus Cryptomeria; species Cryptomeria japonica. The sequence continues at coordinate 521,602,301 of NC_081415.1, forward strand.
TGAGCTTTCATTACCCTTAAGGTCTAAATCAAGGGAACCCAAGCAACTTTCCTTTGATTGGCAGAAGATTGTATACGAGCCAGATTATGCAAAGGAAATCATACCCTTAAGGGAAGAAGTGTATAGGGAATATGAACAAATGGCTCCAAGGGAGGGACAAGAGGTAATAGGACATGTAGTCCAGCACTGGAACAACCTAACGGATGAGTTGAAACAATCTGAGCCACACTCTGCACAAAATTATCATGCAGCATTAAACAGAGCACCCAAGTATATGCACTTGGGAAGAACAAAGGGATGACATTGGCTGCCTCTCAACTTTCAGCCTCCAATCCTCCTATGGCCATTGATGGGATGCAGAGATAGTGATCCACCATACAATGAAGCAACAAAACATGCCACATGGAAGAGATTGGAGAAAATGAAAGGATTCTACTAGAGCTTATCTACAGGCGATTCTGGACATGTTACCCCGGGCAATTTATGAATCAATGCCATAATCCAAAATTTTCTTGTTGCGGGAGGATCAGCAAGAAGTTAGGTTAGGGGGAGATAATGAGCCTAAATAATGGCTCTATTTTGATAGATTTTTTATATAATACTCTTGCCTAGGTCTTATTATTAGATGACATTTGGATTATAATACTCTTTTAAGTTTATAGCTTTAAGTGTTGTGAAACTAGTTTAACTTATACCTAAGGATGTCATGTAATGATCTATCTATGCAAATATCTGAAAATAATTATAAATATGGTTTGCATTATATCATTTTAGCATTAGTATATACACATTTTTGTTGTGCATTAATATCATGTTGCAGGGTCAAAAAAGGTGGAGTAAAGACAAATGGCGGTTCAAAAGATCGTCAAATATATAACCGCAATGCAAACCCAGTCAGAGAAATGCAGTAATGATCAAAACCACTTCACCAGTTATTCAGCAGATTAATTTATGAACATTTATAACTATTCTTAGTTGAGCTTAGATCTAGGAGGCTAGTCATGCTATATTTTCTCAGCTGCAGGATAGATGTCGTTTTGTTGTCCTACGTTGACTTCTTCTCTTGTTAATAAATCTTGTTCACCTATTTTGTAGGAATTGTGTCGATCGGTTAGAAGTTTGTTATAAGTTTTCCTATAAATAAATGGATCTCTCTCCTCTCAGGGATAGCAGAGAACAACCATAGTATTTTGTAATACACAGTCTTTTGGTACTATTTTATGCATTTTCCAGTCAAGATGAAATAAAGAGATCAATGCGATTTTGAATGATTAGATAATTGTAATATGAAGTTTTTGAGATACTCACTCAAGGGGGCCCACTTGGTGAGTAATCATTTGTATGTTTTAGTTATTTTAATACTTTTGTGGTAGTTGTTTCTGTAGTTGCCTGTTCCTACAGCCATAGGAAACAATTCTTGTGTCTGTTCCTGCAACCACAGCAACAGAGTAGTTCATGTTGTCCGCCAGAACTCTATCATTTAACAGTAATAGTTTAAAGTAATTTCCAGTTGTAAGATTAAAGTATTAGTTCATTTGAGATTCTGTGTATTTACTTTGAGAAGAATTCTCTTTCCTATAGTAATATAGGATGGTTGCAATATGAACTTGGTGCACATACAGTGCTGGCCCATTTCAAGTTTATGTCCCTAGTTGATAACTAAATGAGCCTTTGTAATAGGAAAAGTTAGCTATTTAAGGATATTCAATCCTTGAATTGTGTTTTATTACCTAGTTACCATTCCAGTTGTGAGGACCAACACTTGCCTCTTTTAACCAGTATCTGGTTCATTGTGTAAAGAGCTATGTTGACAACTTCTCTCTGGAATGTCTTAGCTACACCTCCTTGTATTAGCATAGTCCTAGCAGCTTCAACAACTGAACGGTTGTTTGTTTCTGCAATACCATTCTGCTGTGGTGTCCTAGGTGCAGAAAGATGCATCTTAATTCCATTGTCTTCACAGTAACTAGTGAATTCCTCGGAAGTAAATTCACCACCTTGATTAGTTCTTGAGAACTTTATCTTCTTTCCACTTTCATTCTCAACTAAGGCTCTGAATGCCTTAAACTTTATAAAAGCTTATGTCTTGTCCTTCAAGAATGTGACCCACATCATCCTTGAGCAATCATCAATAAAAATCATGAAATACCAATCACCTAGAATACTTCTAGTCCTCATTGGTCCACATAGGTCGGTATGAACCAAGTCTAGCAAATGTTCTGCTGAGAAAGATTTTCTCTTGAAAGTTGAGGATGTCATCTTCCCTAACTGACATTCCTTGCACAGAGCATTCACCGGTTTGTCCAACTGAGGTAAACCTCTTACTGACTTTTACAATGTTATCAAAATTTACATGATAGAATCTCCGATGCCAAAGCCAACTATCTTCTACTTTTTTAATTAAATAATTGTTGACTTTAGAACTTAAATGAAACAAGTTATAGGTCTGGTCTATTTTTTCGGTTGCAATCAATTCACCTTTGCTTCCATAAATCTTGCAGACTCCATTCTTGAATTCCAATGGGTAACCTTTGTCATTGAGTTGAGCTACACTCAAAATATTGTGTTTCAGTCCTTCAACCTAATAGACATCATCTGCACTGCTTTTTCCATTCAAAGAGATGGATCCTTTTCCTTTCACCATGCAGGGTGAGTCATTCCCAAATCTCACAACACCTCCAGTAAACTCTCTCAAAGTAAGAAACTTACTTTGGTCACCGGTCATGTGGTGTGAACAACCACTATCTATAATCCAATCATCAGAATTATCCATGTGAGAAACTAATGCCTTATGATCGAATGTCTCTTCTTTAATAGAAACAAAGACAATGTCCTCATTTGCATCTTCTTCAGATTCCTCATCTATAATTCCTCCATCAACTGCAATGAGACAATCCCTTTTGCCTTTGCCTTTATACTTCTTATACTTCTCACGTTTTTGCTCATTATCTCCATTTGGACTGTTAGCAGCAATATGTCCAATCTGATACATGCAAAACACTTCAAAGGTAATTTACCTTTGTACTTACCGGTACCTCTGAGTAACCACTTGGCCAACAATGCTTCAAGCTCAATCAGATTGTCTTCATCATCTACCTCTCTGCTTTTCCTTACTGGTAGATTTGAAACTGAGGCTCTAAATGCAAATTCCGATCTCTGAACACTTTCATCAAAATGTTTAATTCAAATGCAGTTAATTTACCAATAATGGAATCAAGAGTTACCTTTGATTTATCAATAGACTTGAGTTCCTGAATAGCTGCAACTCAAATAGCGTAGACCGGTAGAAGGGTTCTCAACACCTTGCTAACCAATGTGGTATCCTCCACTATACCACCAGCACTTTTGATCTCTCTGACTATCTCCTTGATCCTCTAACCATATTGTTGAATGTTTTCTCCTTCAGCCATCTGCATATCATCAAATTTACCTCTCAGACTCTCTTCTTTGACAGTCTTAACATGCTCATCACAACTATAGATATCCTCAAGTTTCTTCCACACTTCATAAGCAATCTCCAATCCATGAACATCAACATACTCTGAATCGGACAAGGAACTGATAATGGCCTCTAATGCTTGATTGTTCTCTTGTTGCTCCTTCTTTTGATCATCTCACAAAATCCCACTAGGCAAGTTATATTTAGTAACAACATGTTCCCAATATTGACTTCCTAAGCTTTTGATATAGATCTTCATCCTATCAATCTAGATTCTTTAGTTTTCCCTATTGAATTTTGGACCTTCTTTCTTCATCATGTTCTCGTAGATCTTTACCTCAATCTATTAGGCTTAAACACAAGAGGACTTGAAATGCTCTGATACTAATTGATAATATGATGAAACAACAAGGATTCGGTCAACTACTGGGAGGGGGGGTGAATTAGTAGATAGAAAACAAACTAAACTTTCACCAAACTTAATCCCAACTCAGAAACCAATCACTGAACTAACCGGTTTGGACACTATACCAAATATTGCAACTGCACTGTCAAACTTTATTGGTTGACGAAAACATCAATGATACAATGTAACGGATTTGTAACTCACATACCATTTAACCAAAATATTAAAACACTTTACTAACATTAGTAATAGCTCATTTCAGATCACTTCTAATCATCTAAACATATCTAAGTTGCTTTACCAGTTAATCATATCAACCATATCAAAACATATCCACAAAATCATTCACCACTTGACACAATGATTTTTCACGTGGAAACGCAAATGGGAAAAACTATGGTGGGGATGAATACCCACAAGTATTTTGAACTCTTCTAAAGTTCGCCCTATTAGGAGCCAAGCCTTGTTAGAAGCTTATACAATAATATCCTATTAAGAACAGATCTGGTTAGGGACTACCCGGTTAAGCGATTGACTACAATACCCTATTAGGAGTAACCTCGATAGAGGATTTCAAATCCAAGCTAATGGATCACCTGGTTAGAGGATTTAGACAACACCAAGCCTGTTAAAGCCTACCCAGTTAATGGATTTAATTGTTGTAATGGTTAGAGAACAACAAGGTTTTTGTTGATCTAGTAATAGCACGATCCTTCTTAGTCAGATCCTTTCCTGCTCCTATCTGCCTTCAAAACATTCTGCAGACACTCCTTCTGGTTCGGCAACAATCACACTACCACACTTAACCAAATTGCCAACACAATTACAGAACAACTCATCGACCTTATAAGAAAATACAATAGGTCGGTAACACATCACAAAACCAAAAACTCTCATCAAGATTACAAACATATTGGTTCAAACATGATCGTTAGATTACATAGCAATCAACTACACATTGTTCAAGACAACATGAACCATTCTTGGACCACTACACATCGAATCCTATAGGTCATCACGCGGTTATCACTTCATGCTATGAATTTGCTCATTCCCAAGATAACTGTTTATCTTCACGCGCCAAAACCACTTTGAAACTCATCATGTGCATCATGTATACGTGGAATCTCCATCTCCGATCACCATTCGATCATAGATCAACTTAACCGATTCACCAAGCTCCATTGGTTAGGGTTACCAGTTGATCACTCTACTTGAATAACAATACCAATACCGGTTTTCTTCACTTCTCAACTATTGGTTACAATACAACTCCATTGTCGGTTACTATTGACATAAATGGCAACCTTATACTTCATCAATGCAATCTTCATGCAATGGCAACACAAAGTTAGTACCCCTTCATTTGGATCCCCTTCCCCTCTCACCTATGAGCTCACTGAGGAAATGGGACTTTCATGCCTTTGCACACAAGGTTAATAAACTATGTGATGGATACAACAAGCAAGAAGCTATAATCAATTGGCTTCTAGGTTAGCTTAATGTGGCAAAACAAAAAATTAACAAATTGGAATCCCTCGCCGAAGAAAATTCAGAGCTTCTAGCTGGGCAATGGAAGACAAAGATCAGAAGGTTTGAGCCACAACCAACAATTTGGTTGAAAATATTGATAAGTGGGAAGGAATGGAGGAGGAATTGAAGGGGCTTTGTGATAAGATTGGTCATAAGGAGGACAAGATGGAGACGATGAAGGCTATTGAGGTGTTGGAAAATAGTTAGGTGTCCCTTAAAAGGAAAATGCAGGAAGTAATGGCTCATAACAATGAAATGTTCAGGAAGAATTCAGCAACTCTATAAGTCATTCATGAAGAAATCGATAAGAGGCAGGCAAGAAAGAAGTGGCATTCGGATTCTTCCCTTGCTACTAGTTTAGAGGCATTAGTGTCGAGGGTGTTTGGAGTCCCCTACTATTTCATCTGGTAAAGGATCAAACAAAAGTATCTCCTCCTTTTATAAGGTGAAGGAAATGAGCCACAATTAGATGATTAAGAAGCCCCCCACTAGGTATGACATCGGTTTGTATGTTAGTGGAGGTGGATCTCTTTGATTTTTTCTTTGTTTGTCTATAATCTAGTCTAGTGTTTGAATTGTGGTGTCTAGTTTTGGGTGCCCACTAGGTTTTGTTTCTTTTTGGTAGCTAGTACTCAAGTTTTTGTCTCTCAATCCTCATGATTCCTAAGGTTTCTTTTCACTTTTTTGGGTATATGGCGGGTATGTAATGGTTTGAGCCTCTCTTGATTTAATCTAATCAGAATAATTGAAAACTGAGTGGTAACTAGAAATGATAGACAACACACAGAAGTTAAAGGACAAGTAAAATAATTCTTTGACAACTAACTGGATCTATGAACAAATCTTCAGTTTTTTACTACAACTATTTGACACATATACTTATTATGTTATGACTTATGCTAAAAATTTCTCTCCCTCCTCTGTCAATGCCTCTCTCTACAACCACCTCCTCTACGCTTTTGCAGATCTCAATCCCCAAACATATGAAGTCATTGTCTCATCAAGAAGGAAGAAAGCATTTCCCTCTTCACCTCCACAGTGCAGAATAATAATCCTAATGTGAAAACATTGCTTTCTATTGGGGGAGGAAATTCCAACATGAATGACTTATCCACAATGGCTATAGATTCCTCACAGTGAAAAAGGTTCGCTAACTCAACCATATCTCTAGCCAGGCAATATTCATTCCACGACTCGATCTTGAGTTATAATACCCACAAACCCTGACAGACATGGAAAATTGGGAGCAGTTGTTTGTGGAATGGAAAGATTCGGTGGACGAAGAGGCTCTAGCCTACGGTAACAATCCCCTAAGTACTCACCACTGTCGTCTATTTCTCAAACCAGTTATTTCTGTGGGGCATATTGAGAGAATATCTTATCGATTCTATAACTAACAATCTAAAATGGAGGAACATTATGACCTACGATTTCACCTACCCAAATCAAATTAACAACATAGGAGAGAACGCGGCTCTCTACGATCCCAACTCAATATTCAGCACCAGCTATGGCCTAGAGTCGTGGTTGAATGCAGGCCTCTCTAGGAAGAAAATTGTAGTGAGGATGCCCATTTATGGATATTCATGGAGCTAAAGAGCACAGAAAATGTGGGAATAAGAGTCAAGGGTAGAAGTCCAGGCAGCCCCGATGTACTGGCTTTCGCTCAAATTAAGTATTTTATCAATAACAATGCTGCCACCAACGTTTGTGACACCACCATGTTGTCTTATTGTTGTGCTAGGGTTGTATGGATTGCGTATGACAACAAACAATCTCTTACAACAAAATTGGAATTTGCCAAACATAAAGGCTTGTTGTGGTATTTCTTCTAGAACGTCGTCCAGGATAGCAATTGGGCTCTCTCCACCGCAGGTATGAATGCCCCTTCCATTTTTAAATTTGTTAATTGAGAAGCTATCATTGTTCAATCAGTTTTGGTTGTGGGGTTTGTGTATTTATGTATCATCAAATGCAATGGATCACTGATCGCCTCAATATCGATTGTTTTTCTTTCTTGTGGTGGAAAAACTGGACAACACTTTTCAAACCTTCTGCTTATTATGCCATTGAAGGGACTTGTCCAAGAGTTTATCCAGATAAAATGTAAATAAAAATTCATATTATATTTTAGTGATGTTTGTAGAGAAAAGTCTCGTTGAAGAATAAAAATAGGTATGCTTCCTAGTTGAAGAATAAAAATGTAAAGTTTTGTTCACTCCAATATTTGGTGTAGTAATAAAATTATCAAAACTTTATCTTTATATAGGACACAATTCATAAACTTCAAGACCAGTAACCTGCTTAGTAAATTTATGGATTTCACTTTTTTTTAAATATGAAGAATCATACAATTATCATAATGCCATACTAATTTTGTAAACTTAAAGTAGAAATCGCATCTATTGTGCAATAAGTATGTCCAAAGACACATGCATTGGTGTGGAAGTAAGAAAGGGGGAAAATTAAATATAAAAGTGCTATTGATTAGAAGGTATCGTACAAATTACAAAGAGTAAAAAGGTATCCAAATAGTTGGAACACCTATTCAAAGGATACTGGTAAAGTCCTTAGATGCTCTTCTTTCTTTTAAGGTATACACGTAGTGTTTTCCATATTTCTATTTGATTAGAAGTTAAATGTTAGGAAAATAATATTTGTATGCTAAATGATATAATTGTGAGATAATGATGAATAACAAGTTTTAGTAATTAATCCTTTTTATGTTTATTGACACTCTATTAAGTGTGACCTCTATTATTTATGGATTGTCAAAGCCCAAGTCATCTTAAGCTATATGTAGAAGTTGATAATCAATCATAGGAGCCAAGAATCATTTGCAAAAAAAATAACTATCACACAAAAGAGATCAAGCAAATATTGTATGCTCTATAACAACCAAAGAATTTTGTATACTGCACAAAAGAATTGAAGATTCAATATTGAAGATGCTATTACAATATTGGAGGTGTAATTACAATGAATGAATGAATTGCTTTATAGAAAGCAAGAGATGCTCTAATTTCCTAAAATTAGAAGAACTAAAGCAATGCAAATTAGGAGCTAAATTAAGCTCAACTACAAGCTAAAAAGGTAACTCGAACTGCCTCTAGGTGAATTAAGATTAAAAAAGCATAACACCTAGATAAAATAACTTAGCACCTAAGTTTAGCTAAAGTGAAAAGCAATTAAAGGACCTAATTAATAAATAATTAGATAATTGTCCTTAAATTACTCCAACACGATATCTAGTAACAAGATCCATGAGAAATCAAAACTATCAAAATAAGTTGTAAGTCATCCAAATCTTCATTTCAAAGAAAAGCATCACTATTTGACAGGGGTAGCTTCCAATAATAAATTTTAAGCTATGAATTTTATTGGAACTCAAAATTGCAAGTTTGCCAAACTCTATGATCAAGTTAGGCAATCAATTCTAGCCAACTAATAGAATGAATCTTCTAGGTTACAATTCCCTTCTCTTCAAGTTATGCTATACCTTAGTGGGTGTACCATTCATATATGTAGATTATTTATTTTATTTTATCTCTTTTGTTTTATCCCTCACTAGCATAAGGTGAGGAATATGTAACGGAATTAAATCCTACCTTCTATACTAATTCCTACAACTTGAAACTGACAAAATAAAAGTGATTTGATTGGTATTGAAATAAGATTTGATCAGTGCCTTCTTCTCCTATTGGGTAATGAGTCAAATGAATTTCTTTCATTATATTTTCCTTGTTAAACAATTTTTAACTTCACACCTTGTGTGAAACTATCAGTTGTTTATCTCCTTATGCTAAATGGTTTGAATTCATTACAAAAAATTTCATGCATGCATTTAATCTTTCCTTGAAAGAAGCAGACATGATAATCATTCAAGTACAGAAAACCTCCTTGATCAATCCACACAATCCTTGATGTAGCGGACTGAAATAATAAAACAACCACTTTGCATAGAAAATATTGAATGGCCTTTGATTACTTTAATCAAAATAACAAGTTGAATTCGAAAGAGATCCACAATATTCTTCGCACAATATGAGTGAAAAATGGCCTAGTGTTTCTATTGCTTGCTGATAATAAAAAGTCTTACTCTTTTCCCATACAAAAACAAATGATCCTCCTTTTATAAGGATAGACCACCCAAATCTTGAAACAACATATCTTTTAGTAAAAGATACATAACTTAATTATAGAGCTTTAATTAACTATTAAACAAGTCTTTTAATTCCTTAATAGAAATAGATTAACAGCCCCTAAATGATCTATGTAGTCCTACTCCTTATAAGTGTCAATATTTGAGACAAAATGTCTCATGACATATTCCTTCCTGTAGAGCCAGTTAATTATGATCTTCATGTTATTGAGGACATGATCTTCATCATTTATTTCATCCAACACTTTTGGGAGCTCCTTTGCTAGCATCTCCCTCCATTGCTCCCGGGGCATGCATCAACCATAATCACCTTCCAAGATGACCGGTAATCTTCCTATGTCTTCTTTATCCAACTGGTTTATATCATCTTCGAGCTCTTCATGGTATTCCTAGTGCTTGCTAAACAACCTTTTGACCTCTTTTGGAACTTTAGAGAAACAGGATCCTTTAGCTTGTCCACCTTTCCATCCATTCTCTCTACAAGTCTAACATGTTCTTGATGTTCTAAATGTACTTACATATGTACTCCAATAATTGTTAGCATAAGCCATCATCTCATTGAACCAATGAGCAAATAATATTTCCATCATTTCATATGCAATTCTCTTCCCGTGTTCTTCCTTCTTTTTAATTTTCTTCTCAATTTTTTCAGCCATGTACCTCCAATAGTTTGTATCCTGTGAAGCCTCTACCACTTGTTGTTTATGCTCATATGAGAATTCTTCTTTCCCTATGATTGATTTTATCCTTTCTTCAAGTTTTAATCGGAGCTCTTCTGATCTCTCATATTTGGCTCTGTAAGTATACCTCTCCTTGACTAGATGTTATGTTTGTGCCTTTTGAAATTGAGCAACATTTACATTTGAATCAGCAGTGGCTATGGGATCTATCTCTCCAACTCTCTAGACCATAATATGGCCAAATGCCTTGTCAGTTTCAACAAGAGTGGGCATCTTGTTTTTGGATATAAGGCCCATTATAATAAAGCCTTTTTATTAGGATCAAAACCTGACCCTAAGTATATTTGATCCACATCTTTGGGCAACATTTTCTTTTTAATATGAGGATCCCTCACAAAGTTGTCAAACACAATAGTTGAACTCATATCCCATCTTGGTATTATAATCATACCAGCATCTTACAAAAGTTGTCATCCTTTAGCTGGGGTCATAGTATTCAATTCACCATGCACATCATTCTAAAGTTTTTACAACAATGCCTCCTCATTTTCAGGCGTGATCTCACCAACTTGTTGTCTTAGCAATCTTCCCATTTACTTGTACAATAATGATCTTAACTCTTGAGAATGAATAAACTCATTGTCTGAGACAAATTTCTCATAGGCTAGATACCTTATATCACTTTTGTTATCAACATAGGGAGCCTCAGTTACTGATGCAGGAGCATCCCTAGTTCTTGGAAATCTTGCATCACCCAAAAATATTTCCTTTTCAGTTTACTTTTTATTTACAGTTTCAGCATTCCTTTCTACATTTTCTTGCATATTGCTCACCAAATCTTGCAGAGATGGATTTGCTTGTGAACATGATCATCTTCCTTATTCCTAAACCACTGAGCATTTGGATTATTTACTAGCAAAATTATCGCTTCCACATTCCAAGACAAATTTTTGACACCGGAACTACTTGGACCTATTTGCTATTGGTGAATCTTGTGGATCCTTTTTGTGGCTTGCAAAGCCCCAGTTCATTGATTCCAATGTTCCTTGGTGTGTGGCTAACCTTCCCTTTGATCCACACTTCTTCCTTTGGATTTTCTGGAGGAATCTCTTTGGTGAAGGCCAACTTGGTGTTTTACACGTTTGATCTTGTTCTTCAGTATTTGATCCCTCTTAGGTCGATCAGATCCCTCTAGACCATATAAATAAATGTAATTTAGCATCATAATTCAGTTAGGAAGAATAGAGAAGACATATCTTAAGATTTAGAGGTCTGAAGCTAACCAATTCTATAATTGAGCATGCATGTAGCAGGCCAATGAGCCGAATCTTGTAATTTGGATGTTACCGGTTATATGTAATCAGTTTTCATGATCTATTTCATTCAGTTCTGCATCATCTCCATCATATCCTCTTGTTTCCATTATGTTTACTCTTTCTACCTTATCTAAATTGATCTCTTTGAGGTCCCTCCTAACCAGTGACTGCACCAAGTGGTATCAGAGCGAGATTTCATTACGGAGATTGCGTTGTCCAGAAAATTTTGTTGTGGATTGTGGATCTTACCTACATCTAGAGAAGACTGGCGTGAAGATGGTGCGAAGAGGAAATAGGAATGGTGGAGCATGTGGGAATGTAGACCCTATTGTGATGGAAATGTTGAGAGGAATTGCAACCCGATTGGAAGTCGTTGAAAGAGCCCAAAGTAGAGGTAGTAGAAAATCCACTAGCTATCGATCCAGATGAAGAAAGGTTCTTGAAGGTTTTGAGTAGGGAAAATACCAAACCACATTTTACCCCACTAGAGTATGATGGTAAGCAAGATTCGAATGGATTGATGGATTTGATCTTGAAGATGCAAAAGTATTTTGATTTTGAGAACACTGCAGAGCAAAGAAACATGAAATATGCTTGTACCTGGTTGAAAGGTCATGCATCTCTTTTGTGGGAGCATTTAAAGGTTGATCGACAAAGAAGAGGCAAAGAGAAGGAAAAATCATGGGAGCAGATGTTTGCCAAGTTAAAATCAAAGTTTATGCCAATTGATTATCAAGTAAATCTATTCTAGAAGTTGCAGAACTTGAAGCAGAAAGAATCTAGTGTGAAGGAGTATACCAAAGAATTCTACAAGTTGAATATCATATTTGAACATGTCGATGATGAGATTGAACAAGCTGCAAGATATTTGAATGGATTGTTGATGTCTATTAAAGATGAACTCAATTTGATCAAGTTGCGGAGTCTTGAAGAAGCTTACCAATATGCCTTGAAAGCAGAAGAAAATTTGTACAAAAGACATGAGTAGAGACAGACAGGTAGAGGTGGAAGGTTTTCTGGAGGAATATTTCAAGGAGGAAGAGGGTATTCCGGAGGAAGAGGAACCTGAACAAATTAGAACAAGGACAAAAAATTAAGAAAAGAAGGCAATTCATACTGGAAGGATGACAAAAATTTCAACAAGAGGAGAGAACCTGATGGTTACCAGAACATTTTTTTTAGAAAAGATGACAAAAGACAAGATAAGAGAGTGTTTAGTGGTACTTACTTTGAGTGTGGAGGAGAAGGACATCGCTCTTTCGAATGTAAGAAGGCAGATAAAAATGGGAGAACAACATTGGTAGAAGAAAGCCTCACCGGATCAGCTAACAAACCAAAGGATGGAGAACTGTTGATGATGACACCAGAGACGATGAAGAGCCCTTGAAAAAGCAAAATTTGTTCAAGACCAGATGTAAGGTATCTGATAAGTGTTGTAAGGTAGTTATTGATAGTGGTAGTTCGGATAACCTTATTTCAAAAGAAATGGTGAATAAATTGAAGTTGGAAAGATTGAAATACCCTAAGCCTTATCAGATAGCATGGATTTAGGATGATCATAAGTTGTTAGTAAGTGAGCAATGCTTGGTAAAATTGAAAATTAGGAATTATCATGATGAAGTTTTGTGTGATATCATGCCTATGGATATTTGTCACCTTTTGTTGGGTAGACTTTGGTAGTTTGATAGGCAGGCAATACATGATGGAAGAAAGAACATATACACTATTGTAGCAAATTAGATGAAACAAACCTTGTTACCCTTGGAGGAGCCCTTGAAGAGTGAAGTCTGTAGGAATGCTAGAATTTGTTTGGTGGATGGAAGAAAATTCCTAGATGGAATGAGACATGAAAATGTGTGTTTTGCATTAGTTCCTAAAAAGACTGGGAACCTAGAACATGATGAAGAACAACCGAAGGAGATAAAAGAATTGCTGACAGAATATGAAGACATCATTTCAAATAATGTGCCTGATGGATTACCACCTGTGAGGAGTATTGGTCATTACATGGACCTAATTCTTAGAGCTAGTTTGCCTAACAAAGTTGTACACCAGATGACACCAGAAGAGAGTGAGCAGTTGAATACACAAGTGCAGGAGTTGTTGAATAAAGGTTTGGTCAGAGAAAGTTTCAGTCCCTATGCAATACCAGTAGTGTTAGCACCTAAGAAGAATGGGGGATGTGTACCAATTCCAGAGCAATAAACAAGATCACAATGAATTACCAATTTCCTTTGCCTAGGATGGATGACATAATGGATTGTTTGAGTGGATCCAAATACTACATAAAGATAGACTTGAAGAGTGGATATCATCATATCAGAATCAGAGAAGGAGATGAGTGGAAGACAGCATTCAAGACAAATGAAGGATTGTATGAATGATTGGTGATGCCTTTTGGGTTGACCAATGTGTTGGCATTGTATTGTCATTGATGTCAACTAGTATATATAGCACGTCATCGGTATGGATGGTTACCTGTATGCAAGGTGTTTATCAGGATGCAAGAAGGAGATGTCATGATTATCAGGATACAAGAATGAGATGTTACTAGAATGGATGTTCATCAGTAAGTAAACATGACCACCGGTAAGCAAGCATAAGACAACATAGAACAGTGTAATCCACCAGTACGTATGATTAGTAGGATGTGCATTAATGACATGTTTTACTCAAGGATAATACCGGTATGAAGGCAAGTGTCTTATCACAGGTAAATAAACTTAGTGGACGAATTGGTGTGTTTGATGACAAGTCAGGTTGACCCACCGATAGAACAGAGGAAAGAAGGTGTGAAGGATAAACAATAAGGTGACATGTACCAACAGGGTTAGTGAACCAATGAGCAAGCACCGGTAGTATGTCTTGGTCGGTGAATGAATCTAAACCGACTCAGTTGACTGAATAGAGGTGGATGCCAACAAGGATGATAGGTGGATACCAAGTGGCAAGCATCCAGAGGTCGGTGAAGTGTCCATCGAAGTGGTAGGTGATAAGAAGGTCGACTTTAAATAAGGAACCCATAAATCGCGAGTCAATGACAGAAGAAGTGCAGCTCAAGGCCGATCAAGGTGCAGAAGCTTTTTTGTGATGTAAACCAAGTAGGACAATCTGATCTTAATGGTCGAAGGAAACAACTGAGGCATTAATGGTGAATGACAGAGCAAGGCCAAAAAATAAGTTATAGGTTTCTAAATATAGAAAGCGTGTACATATGTCATAAGAAATGGCGGTGATATTCGATCTACTGCAGATCATCAATCGAGGAGAGGATATCCGATCAGATTTGATACGAATTGAGTTGGTGGAGAAAAGCCCTAGTGTGCCACCATTTCAAGTCTGGTCTTGGCGGGAAAGCCAAGTATAAATATGCAAACCAAAAATGAAATAAGATGATACTTGATGCTGGAAAAGACAGAGTAACTGAGAGAGAAAAGAGTGGTTAGAGAGAAGATCAAAAGCATCTAAGTG
The DNA here is from genome assembly GCF_030272615.1 of Cryptomeria japonica. Lineage (NCBI taxonomy): Eukaryota > Viridiplantae > Streptophyta > Pinopsida > Cupressales > Cupressaceae > Cryptomeria > Cryptomeria japonica. The sequence goes on from NC_081415.1 coordinate 521,617,308, forward strand.
TTGGAGCTGACTTACAGAAGAGGAGAACTAGTAAGAAGGTTTATCGTAGGTTTTTCCGGTAAGGTTAGAGCAACCGACAAACTGCCAAAAAGGATAAAATCATGTGAACCGACAAGGGAGATTCAGGAAGAAAGTTGTTAAAGGTGAAGGAGAAAATAGAGTGTATCGGTGGAGGTTATGCAAGATAGAATCAAAGTAGAAAGGGTATAAACAGATGACAGTGAACTTGAAGAGAACTGAGCAGAGGAGAACCAGTAGAGAAGAGTTAAACCGATGAAGTATTTAGATTGCATGTGTTACAAAACTCATTTGTAACAAGGATACAACCATTGTGTTGATTTGATCTATTGTATCTCACTGAGTTGGAGCTTAGTGCAAGGGTTGGTGCTCCTTGGGTTGGTGCCCTAAATCAGGGGTTTGGGCCCTAAAATTAGGGGTTGGTGCTCCTTGGGTTGGTGCCCTAAACTTTGTAACCATGTTTATTGTGAGGCTGGATTGGAGTAGTAGACTCCAGCAACATTTCTCACCAAGGTTTTTCCCACATTGGGTTTTCCTCGTATATCTGGTGTTATGTGTTGTGTATCCTTGTGTGTTTGCATTGGATCACTTTCCTTATCTCACCGATATATCCTCCTTGTGTTTGATTTACTAACTGATAATAATATTTTGGTTTAGAAGGTTTAGAAGTTTGGGAGCCACTGATTCACCCCCCGCTCAATGGTACATTGTGTTCAACAATTGGTATCAGAGCCTAGGTTCCCAGTCAGATAAACTTTCTCTAGTTTGGGTAGATTCTAATATTAGAACACAATGGCAAGAATTTATTCCTCCTTCTCTTCTAAAGCTCCCATGTTTGATGGAACCAACTTTGTTTTTTGGTGCAGAAGAATGGAAGCATATCTATCCTCACTAGGATTTTATGTTTGGATGTCTATAAGAATGGGTATAATGTTCGTAGTGTACCTCCCAGTGACCCGGATGTTAAGAAGGAGTATGAGAACAATGCAAAGGATAAACATGCTATTCTCAGTGGACTATCAAATAATGAGTATTTTAAGGTTATACACTACTCATCCCCTAAAGAGAGTTGGGATAAATTGCAGAGATTATTTGAAGGAGATGCCAAAATCAAAGAAGCCAAGTTGTAGTCACTAAGAGGTCAGCTTGAAGGCTTGAAGATGAAAGATGAAGAAAAGATTACAGATTATCTTCATAGGGTAGATGAAAATGTGAACACCATTAGAGGACTTGGAGAAGAAGTTGTTGATGAAATTATTGTCAAAAGGGTACTTAGATCTCTCACATCTAAGTATGATACTAAGGTCTCTGCTATAGAGGAAGCCAAGAATCTGAAAAACCTTCACAATGGATGAGTTGTTTGGCTCCTTAACCATTTATGAGATGAGGACAAGTGGAGAGGGATCTTCAAGGAAAGAGGTTTCTTTGAATTCCATCAAGAAGGTCAAGGAAGAGGTTTCTCATAAAGGATCCAGTGAAGACTCGGATGCAGAAGTAGCAAATTTTGTTAGAAATCTCAAAAGAGGATCCAGTAAGTATAAAGGAAAGTTTCCACTTAAATGCTTCAACTATGGCAAAATAGGACACTTTGCTGCAAAATGTCCCTATAGTGAAACCGATGGAGATGAGAAAAGGAGCTCTGGGAGATCTTCCAGTAAAGACAAGGAGAAGAAATTTTACCGGCAAGGAAGAAGAGGCTACCTAAAGCAGAACAACCTATATACCATTGAGGATGATTCCACAGATGAAGAAAGTGCATCAGAAGATGACTTCCATGAAGATAAAAGAGAAGTTAATCTCTTTATGGCACTAGATGAACCGGTTGTTGAAGATGAGGAAGATGAAGACATTGAAGTTGAAGTGGATCTAGAAGGTGAGCTCATAAGTGCTCTTGAGTTAAGTAAGACAAGAAGAGAACTCAAGAAGGTCAAACTTATGGCTGCAGAGGAACAAGAATAGCTGGAGGAATCTCTGGAGGAATCTAAGAAAATAATTTATGGTCTACAACTCCAGTTGGAATAATCTAAGAGAATATGTGAAGTTACATCCTTTGATTAGATGAAGAAGGAAAAGATGCATCAAAAATTGGAAGAAGAAATTGTAAAACTCATAAAGGAGCTTGAAAAGAGTAAGGATGAACTAAAAATGAGGAACAAGTATGAGGGCAGCACTGAAGCTTTGGACAAGATGTTGAGTAATCAAAAGCACTCAAAAGATATCGATGGCTTAGGATTTGAAGAAGGATAAAGTTCCAACAACAAAGACACATCTAGTAAAGAGATACAATTCACCTCCTCATGTGAATTTAAAGAGAAGAAAACATTTACTATCAACAAAGATATCGGTAAGAAGACTTATGTTGAGGCTACAAGAAACAAGCCTATGAACCAGTATGCTCAAAACCAAAAGCCACACCCAATGTACCAGAATGCAAATTATAAAGGTAAATTCAAGATTGATGAAGAAGGGTTCACTAAAGTCAACAACATGAAAGGGAGACATCCGATGAGACAAAGGTTTGCCAGTTCAAAGCAACAAGACTAGTATGTACCCAATTTTCATGGTTATTTCTACCAGTGTAATAAGTTTGGACATAGAGTTGTTGATTGTAGACTGATGAATAAGCCCACTATTAGTTTTGAAAGTAGAAATTCTTTTGCTACACTCCGGGGTATGGATGTTGTTTGTTATTAGTGCAATGGATTTGGTCATAGAAGTTTTGAATGTAGGAGAAGTAAACCGGTTTCCTACAATAGTTTAAAAGATTCATATTTTAATGTCAGTGTGAAATGCTATAATTGTCAAGAGTTTCGACATATTGCAAAGCATTGCAATCATAGGAACATCAAGTAGAAAAAGACAGCTCCTAATCAGAAACCAATAGTTAAACCAGAACAAGAAGTTGTTGCAGACAAAAAGAAAGAAGACAAACCGGTTTGGGTTCAGAAAGATGAGAACAAAGCATAATCAAGTCTGATTGTGTATACTGCCCTACATGTAGAAAGAAGAAACTTGTGGGTTGTAGACAGTGGTTGTTCCAATCACATGACCGGTGATAAAAAGAAATTAATCAAGCTTGAAGATTGGAATGGAGGCTCAGTAAGATTTGGAGATAACTCCTCCATCAAGATAAAAGGAAAAGGTACTCTGAATATTGATGGAAAATTGAAGGCACGTGATATATATTATGTAGAAGGTCTAAAACACAATTTTCTAAGTGTGAGTCGGATGTGTGATAAAGGATATAAATTCACTTTTGACTCTATTGATTGCTAGATAAGAAAAGAGAGTATCGTTTGGATTGTAGAAGAAGGTAAAAGAACATATGGAAATGTGTACAATCTGAAGGAATTTTATGAGTCCCAATGTATGATGGGAATGGTGGATGAGATTTGGTTGTGGCACAGGAGATTAGGCCACATAAATTTTGATAATCTGGTTATAGTAAGCAAAAAGGGCTCTATAAGAAATATACCACCAATCATCAAACCGGTAAGCACATTTTGTGATGAATGTGTAAGAGGAAAGAAGACTAAGGAACATAATACTTCAAGACCACTAGAACTGGTGCATACTAATTTGTGTGGTCCAACTAGGACAAGAGCTTTTGTCGGTGAAAGAAAATTTATGCTCTTCATTGATGACTACTCAAGAATGACATGGATCACTTTCCTTCATGATAAATCACAAGCATTTGATAGATTCAATATCTTTAGGAAGATGGTAGAGAAGCAAAGTGGATGCAAGCTGAAATGCCTAAGATCCGACCGGGGTGGAGAGTTCACATCAAATGAGTTTGAGGACTACTGTGAAAGACATGGAATCAGAAGACAATACTCAGCCCCTAGGACAACACAACAAAATGGTGTGGTAGAAAGGAAGAACATGACAATCAAGGAGATGGATAGAACTATGTTGAATGAGGCAAACTTACCAGATATGTATTGGAAGGAAGTGGTTGATACTGCAACATATACCGAACCAGGTTCAACTGAGAACAAACAATAGGATGACACCTTATGAGTTGTGGTATGACCAGAAACCATCAGTCAAGTACTTCAAGGTGTTTGGGAGAAAATGCTTCATTAAAAGAGATCATGATGGCTTGGGTAGCTTTGATTCTAGGAGTGATGAAGGTATTTTCCTTGGTTAATCAGCTCACAGTAAGGCCTACAAATGCTACAACAAAAGACTAAGAAGAGTCATTAAGAGTGTGAATGTGAGAGTAGATAAAGATATGCTTAAAGGAAGAAATACTCAAATCAACTCGTATGATGATTCTGATGATGAAGGTAAAGAAGTTCAGTCAGACCATGAACTGAAAGAAGAATCCAATAAGGTCCCTAACCGGTATGTGCAAAAAAACCATCCAGAAGAGCAAATTTTAGGAAATAAGAATGATGGTGTGTAGACTAGAAGAAGACTTGCCCGGAATGATGAAAAAGTCAATTTCTACATCATGACTGAAATGGAACCCAAAACATTTAATGAGGCCAGCAAAAATTAGAAATGGATGGATGCAATGGAAGAAGAGCTACAACAAATTGAAAAGAACAAAACTTGGGAATTAGTTCCTAGACCGGTTGATAGAAATATCATTGGCACAAAGTGGGTATACTGGAACAAGATGAATGAAGAAGGGAATATTGTGAGGCACAACGCAAGGTTAGTGTGCAAAGGATATTCTCAAGTAGAAGGTATTGGTTTTGAAGAAACACTTGCACCAGTGGCTAGGCCAGAAGCTATTAGGATGTTTCTTGCTTTCTCTACCTACAAGGGTTATAAAGTTTATCAAATGGATGTAAAGTCTACCTTCTTAAATGGAAATTTAGAAGAGGAAGTATACATGTAACAACCAAAATTTTTTTTGCTACATGATAATGAAACCTTTGTGTGTCAGTTGAAGAAAGTACTATATGGATTGAAGCAAGCTCCAAGAGCATGGTACTCAAGGTTAGATAAGTATCTAAAGGAGCAGGGCTTCAGAAAAGGGAGCACGGATAGTAATCTATACATAAAAGAAGATGGAAACCACATGATTATTGTGGTCGTATATCTGGATGACATCATTTTTGGAGGCAACAAGAATACCTTGTGTAAAGAGTTTGTTGATCAGATGCAGTCAAGGTTTGAGATGTCAATGCTTGGAGAGCTATCCTACTTTCTTGGTTTGCAGATTTCACAGCAAGGTAAAGGGATATTTATCTCTCAAACCAAGTATGTCAAAGATATGTTGAATAAGTTCCAAATAGAAGACAACAAATAAGTAAGTACTCCCATGGTGACCGGATGCAAGTTGGGCAAGGATTATGAATCATTGGTAGTGGATCCGACATTGTATATGTATACACCTAGAAATGGTCTGAAGATAGCCAATTAAATAAGCAATTATTTAATTAATTCCCCTTCCCAATTTAATTGAATTCATTAACAATTTGATTAAATCCCTTTCATCTACCTATTAATAAATCTAAGAATTTATTTAATAGGTTGATTTCAATGGTCCCCTTTGATTAATTAATTCAAATTAATTAATCCTCCCCTCATTTAAATCAATTCTTCTAATCCCATAATTAATTAAAACAAATCAATTTATGAGTTGTTGAAAATTAATTAGTCTTTTCCTATTATTTGAATTTTTAAATTCAAATTACCCACATGCCTCCTAACTTCTAACCACCTAACCTAACCATCCCTCTAACCTAACCCATTCCACCTATCCTTGGGTTTAACTAACCCTATCCTATCTTGCACATCCTAACCTCCTATGGTGTGGATATTCTTCCCTTGAGACACATCGCACTTTGGCCACATGTCTCCTCTCTTGGACACTTGCCCTCTTGTGAGCAAGATTCCTTGACACTTGTCACCACAAAGATGCCAAGTGTCCCTCCCTCCAACCTCTTCTCCAACCTCCTCCAATTTCACCCTTGATATCTTCAGATTCAATCTTGACCATTGATCCCTACCACCTCACCCCTAGCCTTGGAAATCCTATAAATATCCCCCATTTTGGAGCACAAAGGATCCCATCTCATTTTCATATTATGCATTGTTACTATAGGGATATTCATTCTAGAATATCATTTGAGCATTGTTATTATAAGCAATTGCATCTTAGATCTAGCTTAATTTGATCATTTTCTAGAATAATTGTTGAATTGTGTAGCTTAATCAATCTCTTTTCTAGTTTAATTGCATCATCATCATATCTTAATCATGCATATCATTAGTTTAATTAGCCTCTTCAATCAATCTATCATAATCAATCTCATCTAGCTTGTATATCATCATCATTTCAAATCCTTCATCTAGGTGTAGTCAAGTCACTAGGATTGCTTATCCAGGTCTGAGAGAATCCACACTCATATCTCTTAGGAGGCGATAGGTCGCTTTGTCATGGTTTATCTTTCATTTTCTTTGCTTTTAATTTTATAACCATGATTGTAATGATCTATTGAGTGTTTGTGTTGCAGCTGCAGGTATCACACTTCACAGGCACGATATTTTAGTGCCCATCGTGGGGTCGGAAATCTCATTTTTGGCCTCTTAGCATCATCAAATTTTCAATCTCACAGGTTTCTGGTCAGGTCTGATTCAGAATCTTGTACGAGTTCCTTTGCACTATTGTACGAGTTTCTTTGTGTACTCGTACGAGCAGGTGAGAATACTCGTACTAAATTTTATTTTTGTGTTTTCAAAATAAATTACATTTTAGGGTTTTCATGCTTCAATTTGGCTATTACTAATGCTAACCCTGGTCTATTTGTGAAATTTTCTAGTAGCCTAACTGGTTTTTGTAGGACGATTGTCGAAGATTACGCTTGTCAAAGCTTCATTTCATCAAAGCAATATGACTACTAACGTATCTTTTTTGCAGGTTGCCTAAGGAGAACTCAACCAAACTTTGTGTCTTCTTTAAGTTTTCTAGGCACTTATTTTGCTAATGGTAAATGAACATCTTGTTTTCTATGTTTGAGAAGTTGTCTAAAAGGTAGGAGAGTATGCTCTTGTCCATTTGGACAATCATAAATCCTGACCCTTGAAGTGATTCTATGTTTGAGATTTGATTACCTTTAGCGGGCCTGTCACAGTGGGAAAAAGTAATCACCCTATGAGAACAACCCAAGTGAGTACAGCTAGACCTAAACTTTCTAACTCACTCTAAAAAATAGGCCTCTCGAGATTAAAGTCTTAGAGGATGGGATTATTTGAGTTTTCTCTTTTGAGATCTCTCATATCGTACATTTAGTAGGGCCTCGCGGTCTCAGTCACACTTGCATGACTATTTCTTGTTTTAGTACCTTGTTGGGCTATAGGCCTCAATCGCGCTTGCGTGACTACAAGGGGTAATTTCAAACGGAAACCCTTACTATGAACCCTAAGATGGAAGCTACTCGATTCACCTCCAAAAGGGGGATAATATTTGTGCAAGAGAGATAGTAACTCTCCCAAGACACTTGTCATATCGTGCCCCCATTAGAATTTGGAGTTGGATAATATGGCGTTGAGAATCCATTGTGTAAGACTCAGTGGTCATATTTTGATTAGCTATTGGGTGTGTACCTAAGTTTGCAAGCAAAGGTTTTCTCTCTCAACCAATTCCTCAGGATTTAGCATGTTGTGCTTCAGGTCACTTATCATATCACATGTTTATTATGTCTTCATCCCTGAAACAGAAAATTAGACATCTAAAACTAGAAAACAGGAGCAAAACATCAAACTTCATTGATCAAAATTCTATCCAAACAAAATTTTTGTCTCTGTTCTATCCTTAGTCGTACAAGTTTTCTAGTTTGTTGTACGATAAATCTAGTTTGTTGTCTAGTTCGGTGAGAATTGTCATACGAGTCAATTTAACAGAGGATTTTGTGTTATCTTTTGTCTTCTGGTTCTGTGAGAAAGCTCGTATGATTTTATGCCTTTGTCGTGCAAGATTTCTAGTTTGTCATATGGACTTGTCTAAATTGTCGCCTGGGGCTGTCTAAACTGTCATATAAATTTTTGAATCTGTCAGTCCAAAGCTGTCTTCTTTCATGTCTTTTTTAGACCTCTCACGTTTGCTTGTTCAATTTACAGTGAGCATAAACCACTGATATTTGTCATTTTGTGCTTAGATTGTCTTCTTGGTTCGCTTGGCCAAGTTATCATCTATCAAATCAGATTCTAGAAATAGACACCTCAAGATTTTCAAGTATTCGCCTTCAACAAGTTCAAGATCTAAACATCTCAAAGTGCATTATCACCCTCTTTGATAAACTAGTCACTTAAAACATAGTTTCTCGTCAAGATCTATCATCCTTTATCACAAAACTACAATTTTTGGTCAGGATAACCTTGTCCCACATCGTAGGATATATCGTTCCTATTGGACTTGGTTTTATCAAAATCATCATCATCATTGCACTCCAAAATTGAAGATCGAAAAACTTGCAAACTTTTAAACACTTGAATTATCTTCTCGTGTCATATCCCTCTATCACATTTACATTGGCATTTGATCACTTATTGAAACAACTCTTACACAATCAAATCCTTTCACAATATCCAACAGACGTATATGATTGTTTTAACTAGAGAACATAGACATAAGATCGCTGAAACAGAAATTGAAACATTTGAAATAGATGAAGATCATAGCAACATGGCATACCAAAGAAAAATACAAGAAGAAGACATAACAAGTCAACATATCAGAGAAATCAAACAATTCCAAAATCAAAAGCCAACTATGTCAAACCTCACAAGGATTCAAATACATCTCCAAAGAAAGGTGGCTCTTTTATGCAACTTTTAAAGAGAACTCTATAGGATTTTGCTGAGAAAGATCAAAATCATGCACCTATGTCTAGCAATGGTTCATCCCCCATAAGAAAATTGACTCTCCAAAGGCATTATTCCTACACCTCTTAAACAATGGCAATAACCTTTCATAGCATCCTCACCAAACAATATACCCATCAAACCTATTTCAAAGGATCATATTCAAAGCCCATCTCCTTCATATCCAAGCATTGATTCCTTGCAACTTCCCCATAATGTTCATTTGCAAATTGAATTCCTCATTCATAGAATGCTCGTTATATGTGTCCTAATAGATGGAAGACCTAGCTTAAACATTTTCTCATTGAGTCTTGTCTGTGCTCTAGGTTATTCTGAAGAGGCATTTGATCCCTAGAAAAAGCTCACATTCAAAGCATATGATGAATAAGAGCATTCCTCTAAAGGAATTGTGATATTACCCATCAGAGTGGACCTTTGCAGAAAGATATAGCATGCCAATTTCTAGACTTGGACTTACCATACAATATACTCTTGGGAAGACCATGGATACATGACATACAGGCTATTCCATCAACATGTCAACAATGCCTAAAATTTCCATACAATGGGCTGGGAAATCATGATCTCTACAAATTCAAATCCATTCCAATTTTGTAGTAATCTAAAACCAGCTCAAGAGGTCATTGTTCCACATAAAAGAGAGGCAGTATCTTTAAGCACACAATCCAAGGAACAATCATTTGCATCAATTTTGTCAAGCATGGAAAAACAAATGCAGCTAAGAGATCGAGGGAATGGAGAATATTTTCTATCATGGAAAAACAAACAAGAGCAACTTGCAATTGAAAGGGAAGAAGAAGATGTGGGTGTCAATGTAGTTCATGCGTATGCAGGGCAAACTTTAGGAACTAGCCCACTTGAATCAGCATCACATTCAGTTGACTTGGACTTAATTGAGGATGATCAGAAGCTACTTGCACGAGATCATTCTAACGAGAGTATCGTTCTAGACATTGAAAGGCATATTGAAAGCTCTAACATCTCTATCATGACCCCTAATATCTTTGAAACAATTCAACCTGAAGATCCTTTACCTCTAATCCATCTTGAACCTATGGACTGGGAAAATGAAAGACATGCCACCATTATGACCATGCCATATCCTTATATCTTAATGAAATCAAACCTGCAACAAATTTCACCAAGGATTCTGCTAACGTATCTTCGAGTCAAGTGGGTGCCAAGTCTCCTAGTCGCAAAAGTGACAATAAAGAAAACAATATCAAATCTACTGCTAAAAACCATTTATTGGCAACATTAGACCGTGAAAAAGTAAAAAGAAAGGATGCATCTAACGGTGAAAATCTCCTTGAGGCACCGAAAGATGGGAGATTTGACACCTTACCTAAATACTATCAAGAGAGGTCATCTATCCTGATAGAACCAATAGAGGCAGTTACCATTGGCACAACTGATCTACATCCAGCAACTGCTCTATCAAAAAAAGAAATGCAACAATATATGGAATTCTTCAAACGACGGCAAATCAATTTTACCTGGTTATATGTAGACATTCTAGGGTTAGATCCAAATCTTATAATACATCACCCGAATATCAGTCCAGGAGCATGCATCAATAATGGAACACAGCATGGATCAAGAACAAGCATTCTATTCATCACACCACAAGGTCATACAGTTCCAAAAGCATACAAATTAAGTTTTCCATGCACCAACAATACAGCAAAATATGAAGCTTTGGTTACAGGTATCAAAATGGCTATAGAATGGAATATTACACAACTTTGAGTCTTTGGAGACTCTCAGCTCGTCATCAATCAAATCAATGATGATTATCAAACAAAGGATGAAAAGTTAATACCTTATAAGAAGATGTTTGATGATGTCAAGAAATATTTTGTCGAAATAACTTTTCAGAAAATTCCAAGGAATGACAACAAAGTAGCAGACGCCATGGCAACACTTGCTTCTCTCCTTCAGACACAGGAAAATCAAGAGCGTTACGAATTCCTGGTGGAAGAATTCTTTTACCCTGCACATAATTGTCCTAATTCCCAAACTATTTGTCACCTTGTTGGGCATGATTCCTCCAACTATGGCCAAACTTACACATACCTGAAAGATAATATCCTCCCTCCTAACTTATCAAAGAATCAAAAGAGAAACTTTATCCGCCAATCCTCCCATTATACTCTTGTCATGGATACCCTTTTTGAACGAGGTTTGGATGATACTGTTTTAAGATGTCTCGAACAAGAAGAATCTGAGAAGGCCTTAAATGAAGTCCATAACGACATTTGTGGCACTCATTCAAGTGGTCTTACCCTTTCAAAAAAACTCATACGATAGGGCTATTATTGGCCAACTATGGAATGAGATTCTTTTCAGATAGCTAAAACATGCAAACAATGTCAGATCCATGGAAATTTAATTCATGCACCAACACAAGAACTTCATGCTTTGGCAACATCTTGGCCTTTCTGCCAATGGGGTATTGATCTACTAGGAAAGATAAATCCTTCTTCATTGAATGGTCACAAATTCATCCTTGTAGCTACAGAATATTTCACAAAATGGATTGAGGCAGTACCTCTCATCAATATCACAGGAAAAGCAATCGTTGCATTTATCTTGAACTACATCATATGTCGCTATGGCATACCCATGACCATTATCACTGATAATGGGCGACCGTTCAAGAATCAGGATGTACAAGAGCTATGTGAAAAATTAAAGATCCAACACAGATTTTCCACAGCCTACTATCCACAAGGGAATGGGAAGCAGAGGAATCAAACAAAACCATTCTGAAAATCCTCAAAAAGATCGTGAATGATGCTAGAAGAGATTGGCATATTCAATTGAACCCTTCTCTATGGGCCTATCGTACCAGTATCTGCACACTAACAGGTGCCACACCTTTCTCTCTTGTCTATGGATCAGAAGCAATACTGCCAATAGAAGTAGAGATACCTTCTCTACGAGTATCATTAAAAGGCCTTATCCCAGATGAAGAGCAATGAGTATCTAGATTGCAAGAGTTATAATTAATCCATGAATGAGGAAAAAATACCTTTGATCATTTGAAGGTATATCAACAAAAAATATGTCACAGTTACAATCACAAGGTCAAACCGAGAGCATTTCAAGTTGGGGAACTAGTACTAAAAGAAAATCCACGCAACTAGGCAGATCGCAAAAAGAAAGGGAAGTTTGAACCAAACTGGTTGGATTTGCTTGTAGTCACAACAGTATTTGGGTCAGGAGCATATCAACTATCAACACAGGATGGGGATCAGCTCGAGGAACCCATCAATAGCATGCATCTGAAGAAGTTTTATGTCTGAAAAAGAAGAAAAATCCAAAAACAGTGAAAAAGCAGAAAATCCAAAAACAGTGGAAAAGTAGAAAATCCAAAAAACAGTGAAAAAGTAGAAAATCCAAAAAACAATGGAAAATCAGAAAATACAAAAACAGCAAAAACTTTGAAAAATAAGGAAAAAAAATCAAATATGAGAAAAAGTGCAATAAAAATAGATGGTGAAAACCTGGCAAATAGCCGCTATCTATCCGCTAGCTCTTCCATCTATTGGTTCGTGCATCCTTCCGCTTGCATTCATTTTTCATCAGTGTTGTTCATATCCATAATAAGAACCTTTTTTACATATGCGGGCATCGCAGGTGATTTCTTGCCATGGTTTGGATCATTGGGTATATCATAATGACTTTGTTTCTAGGCTTGGGGCAAAATCCTGCACCTAGCTGGGGGCAAAAATTTTGATCATTTTGGGCTTCATCAAACAAGAAGAACAATAGCTAGACAACTCTTGTGAAGCAAAAATTGAGACACATCCAACGTTGAACACAAGATCAAATTGTCCACCATCAAACTATCACATGTCAGCCTAAGCACATCACACACTTTTCAATGGATGATATCTTTTGGATAATGCTTTTAACACTTTGGTTCAACTTTTCTATCTTGATTTTTGCTATCATGATTTCTGAGTGACTCCATGATGTCTCTGACTAGAGGAACAAGGAAGGAACATGATATTTTTCTTATCTATTGTATGTAAATTAGTCGTTAATATGTGCAAAGTTGTCTCAAGACATGATCATCAGAGTATCATCGAGGATATTGGAGAGATATCCTACTTTCTTGGTTTGCAAATTTCACAGCAAGGTAAAGGAATATTTATCTCTCAAACCAAGTATGTCAAAGATATGTTGAATAAGTTCCAAATAGAAGACAACAAACCGGTAAGTACTCCCATGGTGACTAGAGGCAAGTTGGTCAAGGATTATGAATCATTAGTAGTGGATCTGACATTGTATATGTATACACCTAAAAATGGTTTGAAGATGGCTAATTAAATAAGCAATTATTTAATTAATTCCCCTTCCCAATTTAATTGAATTCATTAGCAATTTGATTAAATCCCTTTCATCTTCTTATTAATAAATCTAAGGATTTATTTAATAGGTTAATTTCAATGGTCCCCTTTGATTAATTAATTCAAATTAATTAATCCTCCCCCCATTTAAATCAATTCTTCTAATCCCCTAATTAATTAAAACAAATCAATTTATGAGTTATTGAAAATTAATTAGTCTTTTCCTATTATTTGAATTTTTAAATTCAAATTACCCACATGCCTCCTAACTTCTAACCACCTAACCTAACCATCCCTCTAACCAAACCCATTCCACCTAGCCTTGGGTTTAACTAACTCTATCCTATCTTTCACATCCTAACCTCCTTATCCTAGCCTCCTATGGTGTGGATATTCTTCCCTTGAGACACATGACACTTTGGCCACATGTCTCCTCTCTTGGACACTTGCCCTCTTGTGAGTAAGATTCCTTGACACTTGTCACCACAGAGATGCCAAGTGTCCCTCCCTCCAACCTCTTCTCCAACGTCCTCCAATTTCACCCTTGACATCTTCAGATTCAATCTTGACCGTTGATTCCTACCACCTCACCCTTGGCCTTGGAAATCCTATAAATATCCCCCATTTTGGAGCACAAAGGATCCCATCTTATTTTCATCTTATGCGTTGTTACTATAGGCATATTCATTCTAGCATATCATTTGAGCATTGTTATTATAGGCAATTGCATCTTAGATCTAGCTTAATTTGATCATTTTCTAAAATAATTGTTGAATCATGTAGCTTAATCAATCTTTGTTCTAGCTTAATTGCATCATCATCATAGCTTAATCATACATATCATTAGTTTAATTATCTTCTTGGATCAATCTAGCATAATTAATCTCATCTAACTTGCATATCATCATCATTTCAAATCCTTCGTCTAGGTGTAGTCAAGTCACTAGGATTGCTTATCCAGATCTGAGAGCAAATCCACACTCACATCTCTTAGGAGGTGATAGGTTGCTTTTTCATGGTTTATCTTTCATTTGCTTTGCTTTTAATTTTCTAACCATGCTTGTAATGATCTATTGAGTGTTTGTGTTGCAGTTGCAGGTATCATACTTCACTGAAATGACAATATAGATCCATGATTGGTAGTATGTTATATCTTACTGTTTCTAGACCGGATATAGTGCAGGCAGTATGCATGGTGGTCGGGTTTAAAGCTACACCCAAACAATCACATGTGAATGCAGTCAGGAGGATATTCCGGTATCTACAAGGGACACTTGATAATGGACTATGGTATCCCAAGAAAGGGGATTTTACCTTACTTGCCTACACTGATGTTGATTGGGCAGGGTGCATTGATGACCAAAAGAGCACAAGTGGTGGTGCATTCTTCCTAGGTAACCAATTGGTCTCATGGCACAACAAAAAGCAGGATTTAGTTTCTCTATCTACTGTTAAGGTATAATATATTGTTGTTGCCACATGTTCTCGGGTGCTATGGATGAAGCAGACCCTCAAGGATATTTAGGTAGAGATGTTTGACTCCATTTCCATACAGTGTGACAATTCAAGTGCAATTAACATATCAAAGAACCTGATTATGCACTCAAGGATAAAACATATTGCCATCAAATATCATTTTCTCAAAGAAAAAGTGGCAGATCGGGAAGTTAAGGTAGAGTATGTCCCTACAGCTAAACAAGTGGCTGATATCTTCACCAAGCCTCTACTAGTAAGCACATTTGAGTATCTGAGACACAAGTTAGGAGTTGTGTCATTTGGTTCATGCACTTAAATGTGTATGGAGATCTATGGTTCAGGGGGAGTTCACTGCCATACCTTTTGACTCTTGAACCAGTTTATGGACAAAGGGGCACATAAGTACTTGCAGAGTTTGTCCCCTTTGTCATTGATGTCAAAGGGGGAGAAATGAAACCAAATGAACCAATTGAAAAAATGCAAAGTATGTTGACATCAATGCCAAAGGGGGTGATTGTTGGCATTGTATTGCCATTGATGTCAACCGGTATGTATAGCATGTCACCGGTATGGATGGTTAGCGATACGCAAGGTTTTTATTAGGATGCAAGAAGGAGATATCATGATTATTAGGATGCAAGAAGGATATGTTACTAGCATGGATGTTCACCGATAAGTAAACATAACCACTGGTAAGCAAGCAAAAGACAACAAAGAAGAGTGTAATCCACCGGTAGGCACGATTAGCAAGATGTACATTAATGACATGTTTTACTCAAACATAATACCGGTATGAAGGCAAGTGTAATATCACCGGTAAACAGACTTAGTGGATGAATCGGTGTGTTTGATGATAAGTCAGGATGACCCATCGATGGAATAGAGGAAAGTAGGCTTGAAGGATAACCGGTAAGGTGACATGTACCAGCAGGGTTACTGAATCGGTGGGCAAGCACTGGTAGTATGTCTTGGTCAGTGAATGAATCTAAACCGACTTAGTTTACTGAACAAAGGTGGATGTCGACAAGGATGAAAGGTGGATACTAAGTGGCAAGCATCCAGAGGTCGATGAAGTGTCCATTGAAGTGGTAGGTGATAAGCAGGTCGACTTTAAATAAGGAACCCATAAATCACAGGTCAATGACAGAAGAAGTGCGACTCGAGGAAGATAAAGGTGCATAATCTCTTTTGTGATGTAAACCAAGCAGGACAATTTGATCTTCATGCTTATTGGTCAAAGGAAACAACTCAGGCATTAATGGTGAATGATAGAGCAAGGCCGAAAAACAAGTTGCAGGTTGCTAAATATAGAAAGTGTGTACATATGTCATAAGAAATGGCAGTGATGTTTGATCTACTGCAGACATCAATCAAGGAGAGGATATCCAATCAGATTTGATACAGATTGAGTTGGTGGAGAAAATCCCTAGTGTACCACCATTTGAACTCTAGTGTTGGCAGGAAAGCCAAGTATAAATATGCAGACCGAAAATGAAAGAAGATTATGCTTGATGCCAAAAAAGACAGAGTAACTGAGAGAGAAAAGAGTGATCAAAGAGAAGATCAAAAGCATCTAAGTATTGGAGTTGACTAATAGAAGAGGAGAACTGGTAAGAGGTTTTATCAGAGGTTTTACCGATAAGGTTAGAGAAACCGACAAACTGCCAAAAAGGATAAAAATCGTGTGAACCGGCAAGGGAGATTCAGGAAGAAAGATATTAAAGGTGAAAGAGAAAAGAGAGTGTATATGTAGATTTTATGCAAGATAGAAAGGGTATAAACAAATGATAGTGAACCGGAAGAGAATTGAGCAGAGGAGAACCGGTAGAGAAGAGTTAAACCAGTGAAGTATTTAGATTGCATGTGTTACAAAACTCATTTGTAACAAGGCTACAACCATTGTACTGATTTTATCTATTGTATCTCACTGAGTTGGAGCTCGGTGCAAGGGTTGGTGCTCCTTGGGTTGGTGCCCAAAAATTTGTAACTATGTTTATTGTGAGGTTGGATTGGAGCAATAGACTCTAGCAGCATTTCTCATCGAGGTTTTTCCCACATTGGGTTTTCATCGTATATCGGATGTTATGTGTTGTGTATTCTTGTGTGTTTGCATTTCATCACTTTCCTTATCTCGCAGGTATATCCTCCTTCTGTCTGATTTAATAATTGGTACTAAGAATTTGGTTTAGAAGGTTTAGAAGTTTGGGAACCACTGATTCACCCCCTCTCAGTGGTACATTATGTTCAACACAATGCACCAAGTACTTTCATGAGATTGATGAATGAGGTATTGAAGAAATTCTTGGGTAAGTTTGTTATTGTATATTTGGATGACATTTTTATTTTCAATAAGACAAAAGAGGAGCATTTGTTGAATTTAAGACAAGTTTTTCAGAGGTTGGGAGAAGAAAAATTGTTGATAAATCTTAAGAAGTGTACTTTCATGAAAGAAGAGTTAGTCTATTTGGGATTTGTGATATGTACAGATGGATTGAAGATGGACCCTGAGAAGGTAAGAGAAATTGTTGAATGGCCTACATCGGAAAGCATTGGAGAGGTAAGATCATTTCATGGATTGGCTAGTTTCTACCAAAAGTTTATCAGGAACTTCGATTCAGTTTGTAGCCCTATGTCTGAGACAATGAGAGGTAAGATCATTTCATGGATTGGCTAGTTTCTACCAAAAGTTTATCAGGAACTTCGGTTCAATTTGTAGCCCTATGACTGAGATAATGAGAGGGGATAGGAAAGAATTCAAGTGGACAACAAGAGAAAATAAAAGTTTTGAATTGTTGAATAAGAAAGTGACAGAATAACCTATGTTAGCCTTACCAGATTTCAACAAAGTATTTCAAGTGGACTGTGATGCAAGTGGGAATGCAATTGGAGCAGTATTGAGTCAAGAAGGGAGACTAGTAGCTTATTTCAATGAAAAGTTGAATCATGTCAGGAGGAGATATTTGGTGTATGATCAGGAATTTTATGCCATAGTTCAAGCCTTGAAGAAGTGGAGACATTACTTGTTGCCTTAGGATTTTTTGTTCTCTATTGACCATCAATCCTTGTAGTATTTGAACAGTCAAAGTAAGTTAATTCAGAGACATATGAGATGGGTAGAGTTATTGCAAAGTTACACATTTTTGTTGAAGCATAGAAGTGGAAAGTCAATCAAAATTGTTGATGCATTAAGTAGAAAGAGGAATTTGCTGACAAAGATGAGAGTATCAATATTAGGATTTGAGGATTTGAAGACCTTGTATAATGATAACCCAGATTTTGCAGAACCTTGGAAAGCATGTACAGAACCGGTTATGGTGGACAAAATTCATTGGTTGGATTATTTCATTCAGGATGGGATGTTATTCAAAGGAGTCCAGTTGTGTATACCTAAGAGTTCTATGAGGGAGAATCTGATAAAGGAGAATCATAGTGGAGGATTATCCAGACACTTTGGCGTTGACAAAATAGTAGCATTGGTGAGTGAACATTACTTTTGGCTTCAGATTCAAAAGGATGTCAAGAAATTTGTGTAGAGCTATAGATTTTGTCAGATTGCAAAAGGTAGTAGTCAGAATGTGGGATTGTATAAGCCTTTGATAGTACCGGAGAGACCTTGGGAGGATATAAGAATGGATTTCATACTTGGATTGCCTAAAACACAGAGAGGAAATGATTCTATATTTATGGTGGTGGATAGATTCTTGAAGATGGCTCATTTCATACCCTGTAAGAAGACATAAGATGCAACACTGCATATAGTTGACCTATTCTTCAAGGAGGTAGTGAGATTACATGGATTACCTAAGAGGATAGTTTCAGACAGAGACACTAAGTTTGTTGGTTATTTTTGGAGAACACTTTAGAAGAAGATGAAGACAGATCTGAAATTCAATTCTACTTTTCACCCACACACTAGTGGATAGAGAGAGGCAGTAAACCAAAGTTTGGAAAATTTGTTGAGATGCTTAGTTGGAGAGAAGACCGGAAGTTGGGATTTGATTCTTGCACAAGCAAAATTTGCCTACAATAATTCAGTGAACAGAAGTACGGGAAGAACACCTTTTGAGATTGTTACCGCAGCACACCCTAGAGGTATATCGGAATTGAGAGATATTAGTAATGAAGATAAGCGGAGTGCAGAGGCAGAAGAAATTGTCGATCACATGAAGGCCTTGCATATTCAGGTTAAGCATCATTTGGAGGATATGAATCGAAAGTATAAGGAGAAAGAAAATGAGAAGAGGAGACATAAGGAATTTGAAGTTGGTGATGAAGTGATGGTGTATCTAAGAAAAGAAATATTTCCAGTTGGAACCTATAACAAGTTATAGATGAGGAATTTTGGACCTTGCAAGATCTTAAGGAAGTTCAGTTTTGAAAATGCATATGAAGTGGAGCTACTGGATAATTTGAGTATTTCACCTATATTCAACATTGCAAATCTACATCAGTATCATGAATCAAAATTCAATGAAGGCGGTATTGCAGACTTAGAGAAACAGTTGCCCCAGAAGGAACCAGATCATATTGAAGATATTTTGGACAGTAGGATTAGGCGTAGTACCCAGAGCAGTCAATACGAGTATCTAGTGAAGTGGAAGGACATACTAGTTGAAGATTCATCTTGAATTTTTCAGGTAGAGGTGGACCACCTTGGTTTTACTCTAACCCCGAAAAAGTGAGAGACTCACTCTTTCAACAACCTTGGATGTCTGATGCAGAAGCATCTTCGATTTTTGGAAATCTTGCATCAACCAAAAATATTTCCTTTTTAGTTTATTTTGTATTTGTAGTTTCAACATTCTTTTCTGTATTTTCTTGCATATTGCTCACTGGATCTTGTGGAGCTAGATTTTTCTTGTGAACATGATCATCTTCCTTATTCCTAAACCGCAGAGCATTTGGATCATTTACCAGAAAGTTATCACTTCTGAATTCTGAGATAGTTTTCTGGCACTGGAACCTCTTGGACCTATTTGCTATTGGTGAATCTTGCAGATCCTTTTCGTGGCTTATGGAGCCCCAGTTCGTTGATTCCAATGTTCCTTGGTGTGTCGCCAATCTTCCCTTTGATCTGCACTTCTTCCTTTGTATTTTTTGGAGGAATCTCTTTGGTGGAGGCCAACCTGATGTTTTACATGTTTGATCTTTTTCTTCGATATTTGATCCCTCTTAGGCCAACCAGATCCCTCTAGACCATATAAATCAATGTAATTTAGCATCATAATTTAATTAAGAAGAATATAGAAGACATATCTTAAGATTTATAGGTCTGGAGTTGACCAATTCTGTAATTGAGTATGTATGTAGCAGGCTAGTGAGCCGAATCTTATAATCCAGATGTTACCGATTATCTATAATCATTTTTCATGATCTAATTCATTCATTTTTGTATCATCCCCATCATATCCTCTTGTTTCCATTTTGTTTACTCTTGATTCCTGGTCCAGATTGATCTCTTTGAGGTCCCTCCTAACCAGTGACTGCACTAGTTACAATCACTCTTTACTTTGGATCATGGCTTTGCTCATGGAGCTCATCAATATTCCTCCATATGCTAGGAGTGGGTTGTGGTGACAAATGTGCAAGAGGATTTAAAGCTTGTATGCTTCTTCCCAAAGGTCTCCTCATGTCCCTTTTCAAAACATATGAGGGGACTCCTTCAATAATCTCATCCATGTGAGCATTTTTTTCATTTACCCTATCAATAGGATCTTGAACATTAGAAAAATCAACAGAATTGGCAATATTATGGTTTTTTATCCACTCCTCTTCCCTTGTGATCTTATCATACGCTTCTAGTTTCTCCAAAGCTTGCAATTCATTCAAATTTCAAATGATATCATCATGTTCGAGGGGTTCATGCTTATAAGAGCATAGTTTTTTGTAATTGATTGGCCCCACTAATGAATCCTCCTGGATCAAAGCATGTTCAAGGCTCTCCTCGTGATAAACAATAATAAGCCAACTTTTCTTCAATGAGATCATACCCTTTAGTAGAAAACACAGTAAATTCTCCAAAATATAATGATCCAAGCATAAAATCTTGCTTTCCATGTTTGCCTAAATGCATGAAACTTGAGGTAGTCAACTACCTCACAATCTCCAAATATGCAATTCTATCTGGCATTGTTCTAGGAAGTAAGAAAGGGGCACCTTCAAATCCATGGACCCTAATTTTAGTGTAATCCTTAAGGGAATACCAATCTCCCCAATTATGATTAACTATGTGCCTTTCATTGTAATCTTTGGGTCTAAGAAACTTTAGGATTTCTGGAGAAAATGTATGGTTACAGGGGTGACCTAGAAGATGACTCAAGGGTTTGAAAAAATACTCCTCAAAATATAGATATTGAGACCACATACACATGTAGTCTTGTAGTGCCCCTCCTCGACTTATCTTTTGATTATGCATTGATGGACATATCTGGACTTTTATTTGATGTTTTGGCTTATGATTGTGACTGTATCTATATTCCAGATGCTATGATGATGCTAGACATTTTATATGGACATGTGATATACAATGACTTATGTGGATGATGACATTTATCCTTGATTACTATTATGATGATGGATTCATGTTTGATGATCTTTATATGCACATGATATCTAGAGGGATTATATTAATCATAAGATTTTGATGATGTTGTGGTTAAGCTAGCGTATTCTATGATCATGATGTTGAAGTTGATGCTAAGTGATTGCAATTGTCTCCTAGTGTCTTCGTGATAGAGACGATGCCATACCACTCATTGCGAGTAGGGTATGGTGTTACGATTCTCTATCACTTGCTTGTGTATTTATGATATATTATTATACATGTCGTAACGTGGATTTGTGGTTGCAGGATCCATAGGTTTGAGCGTGTCTTAATCCCAATAGCAAGTTGATGGAGATGACATGAGTTCCCTCTGCACACTCTAGGCTTAAGTTGTCATCCCTTGTCAGTCAGTTGTCTTGGCGCAAACTATCGTGCTAGCTTGTTGAGTTGTGGGATTCTTGTGGCTTTGTGAGTATTTATTTATTCATTTAATTAATGCATGATTAATATAGTTTATTAATGTTAATTTAAATCATTCTTATAGTTTGGTTAATTAAATATTATTGGATGGTTTATTATTATTTGGTTATGCCTTGTGTGGATTTAGTAGTTTGTATTTATTTATTTATTTATTTATTTGGTTTAATTGATTATTATTTATTTAATGTTTAATTGATTTATTGTTTAATTATTTAGTTGATATTTCTTTATTGCTTAAATTATTTGTGGCTTTTAATTTATTATTACCCCCTTGGTTTATTTTATTGGGCTTGGTTATTATTTATTCATTAGCTTTTATATTATTTTATTATACCTCTTGGTACTGCATGCGGGTATTAAATATAATATAGTGTACCTATCCTTTATAATTATTGGCTAAAAAGCCTTGGAAAAATAAAATGTCATATTTGAGTTGGGTAGGTAGATTATATTGTATTTTGGAATATTTTGATTGGCTGACTATTGGTTGTAGTTTTTGAATGAATTCTTATTTATTCGGTCGTCTATTCATTTTTTCGGGTTAACATTTCTAGAGTTTTCTTCTGCATTTTGATATCTCAGCTGGAGATTTGGAGTTTGAATTTTTGCTTGGCTTTTCTTGGATTTTGGATTGTGGATTTGTGCTTCATCAGCTTCATTTTTCTATTACTTCTATTATCCAGGTTAGTTGATCTTGTCTCTATGATTATATTTTCCTAGAAAAGATTGGGTTCTCAATGTTTGTTGGAGAGATTGTCTTTGGGAGTTTTGGGAACTATTGAATATATTAATTTATGATATAGTTTTATTATATGGTTTTTGGGAAAATATTTATTTGATTAAAGAGCATTGTTTCTGAGTATTGTCATGAATGATTTGGCATTGTTTTATGCTATGTGCATTTTGAGTTTTCCCTGTTTTGGATGTCAGGAGGAGGATTGGAATAAATGTATTGGTTCAAGTTGAATCTATATCCTGGTTGGTTGAAGAGTTCTATTATTTATTTATGTGAGTTTTGGTGGAGATGATTTTGCCGAAGATGTTTTCTAAGAACTTTGATTTGGCTCATTTATTGTTTTGTTTGAGTCTAAATGTTTTCCATTAGTCTCTAATTGCCTTGGTGTCTCCAAGGTTTATGATTTTGGCCTTGGTCATTAACTGAGTAAACTTGTTTGCCTTGTCATATTTTTTATTTTCCATTTTTTAAGTTTTCGAGTATTTTTGGTAAAAGCGCTAAAACCACATATGTGTTGTTTCTTTGTTCATAAGCGCTATTAGTATTAATATATGCATTATATATATATTTGTATGCACTATTATAATTTTCAAGGGTGGTGTTTCATTGTTTATAAGCTCTAGTCTGATGTATAGGCGTGAAAACAGTGAGTGAAGGCGTTACAAGGAATAATGTAAGTGCTACACTCTTTTGTATAAGCGTTGAACTAATTAATGAATGCGCTATTCTATTTTGCATATGCATGATTTTGCCCATTTTTCTGTGTTTTGATATTTTTGTCAGTCTGGGTTGATTTTCTCAATTTTGTTTCCATACCAAAAGCTTGTGATGATGTTTTCTAAGATTTTTCAATGTTGTCTTTGATCATAATAGATAATTTTATTGAATTATAGCTCCACCAAGATGAGTTGTGCCTTGTCATGGAGGATTTTATGTTTTGCTCTAGCAAGATGGATTATGCCTTTCTATAGAGGATATGTATATGATTTGCTCCAGCAAGTTGAGATGCCTTGTTGTTGAGGTTATGCTTATGATTTTTGCTCCAGCGAGTTGATAAGCCTCGTTGTTGAAGGTTTTCTCTTATATGTGATTGATTTGGATGGTTCTATGCTTTATATTTGGCTACTCAATTTCTGGTATCTTATTGAGGTTATTAGTTGTACATGTTGGCATTGTTGGCATTTGGGCATTTGGGCATTTGGGTTGCATTGTTGATTGTTCATGTCATATGGATTCTTTTATTGATGCAGCATATGAACCTCCTTTGTATCATTATTGTTTTGAGGTCTTGGAACATGGTTAGGGGGAGTGGGCTTTCATGTGATGACCGTGGTCGTGAGAGATAGGGTGCTAAGAGATTCCTTGTAAGGATACTTAGAGTCTAGAGAACCAGGGAACATTGAAATTTTTCTTGGATTTAAATAAGTGATAACATTAATTTAATTAATTAGATGGGTTTGGTAATTAGGATTCATCTAATCAAGATAATAATGGATGTGTGCCCCAAGACTTAGTCCTAGAGAGGATGTTTTATGATAATCTTGGGAAGGCCATAGAGATGGCAAGTTAATCTCCCTTGTTCTCTCATAGGTTGAGATGGCTCCACGTGTCTATCAAGATGATGCCCTTCTTTGTGAGGATAGCATGCAAAGACATGTCTATCAGGGTGGTTCCCTTCTTTGTGAGGATAGCTTGTGATGACACTCCACTCCTACATGTGTCCATGGTCCTTGGTTATTGATTTTGTTCTTGATTGATCGGTATGCCTCTGGGAGTTTCTATCTTTTATGATTAGCCATGTGTTGTGTTGGATTTTGCTTGAGTTATCTCTCGTTGCATCACTGGTATTGTTGAGTCTCTTTGGTTTATAGATGTCAGCATAGATCTAGAGTGTGTGTGGGACCTTGTGTCATCTCCTAGCATGGGGGGTGGCTCCTTTTGTTCCACATGGTCGGGTGGTTTGATGCCTTCTTCCATTGGGATGTTCTTCATTGGATGCTTCATGTGTGGATGTGGATTCTTGGACTTTCGGCTTATGGAGGGATATTGTAGAAGATGGTTGTAATTGATCAAATGACATATGGAATTATGGATATCTTGATGAGATTATTGTATTTGTAATATGCTCTTGAGAGCTATACTCTTGATGTAATTGGTTAATGGATATGTATATGTAGATGATTCTTTAGGATATTGTTATGACATTTAGGAGATCATATGATTTATCATTATGTATCTTGAGTTTGTTGAACATTAATGGAATTATTTGTATTGTCCTTAGCATTGTGTGGATGTTAAGATAATAAGAAAGGACTAGTAATATGATTGGTTTCATTTGAAATGGAATAATGATGTTAGAAGAAATGAATTAATGGATGTAGGAACATTTGGATTTAGTGTTCTTAAAATAAATCTTATGAGAAAGTGATTAGAGTTGTATTAATGAAATATGCATTCATGATTAAGAGTTAGAAGTAACACCACATACGTTGCAAGGAAAAGAACAAATGATAATGAATAGTATGTAATGGATTATGTTAGTGATTATGAACCAGCATGTTGATATGATGATAATGTATGTTGTCATTGATGTCAATAAGTTCAAGTGAAGCGGTATGAAGAGGTAGGAAGAGATATAGTGAACAAGTGTTAGAGTTTCACTAAGTGTGACTATTGGTTGGTAGTCTCAGCTCTAGGATTATCGGTTTGGTGATCCATCTTGTGCGATGTAACCAATGATACTTTGTGATGAGTTAGCTAAGAGATGTGAATGAGATCGAGGTGCCACATCAGCTTTGTGCGCATGAAGGATTTCCTTGAGGATCTTGCATGAGAAGATCAAGTGCGTTTGAAGTCTACCTCAGGAAAGATCATTCTTCTTAGCGATATGAGAAGAGAGTGTGATGGGTTACTAATTCCCATGTGCGGTGATGAATGAACGATGCAGATTGTCTTGTGATCTGTTTAAAATTGTAATACTCTATGCAATGTGTTTGGATGGTCAGGATTGGACCGCCTGTGTTGTAAACCTAAGATGCTTGGGGTTTAGGGTTTATGCTACCGACCTGACTGTTGTTTATAAGGTCGATGATGTTTGTTATTGTAAAGTTGTTGGCAAAAGTTGTGTGTGTATCCGAGTGATGAGATACTTGCCAGACTGGTGAGTAGAGAATTCAGAGTGCGATTGCAGTATAGAGGAAATGAAAAGGATCTACCTTGGCATGTAGTGTTGTTATTAGATTAGAAGTTGTACCAGTTGTCTTCTAATCATTTCAATAGTTGGAAAATCCCTTTACCGAGTAGCTTTAACAGGCTTATTGTAAAACCTGTAACCAGGTGACTCAAGATCATTGAGTTCTTCAAATCCTCTAGTGAGATAACCTTTAACAAGGTATATAGCCATCCCTTAACTAGGTGATCTCTGGATCGGTTCCTAATAGAACCTTATTGTAAATTCTTTAACCAGACTAGGCTCCTAACAGGGTGAGCTTCAAAAGAGTTCAAAAACAAGCTTGTGGGTATTCATCTCCACCGTGGTTTTTCCCATTTGGGTTTCCACGTGAAAAGTCTGTGTTATGTGTTATGCACTTTTCATGTGATGTGTATGAATTATTTGGTTGAAAGATTATGCATGCAGAGTTAATAGATTATGGTATTACTAGTATACCACATCTATATGTTTATGGGTGAAGTTGATATCAATTATTGATCATATTTGAAGTGTTCAAACTTATCAATTTATGGTATCTAATGTCTTATTGTGTTTAACCGGTATTGCCATGGTTAAGTTCAGTAATGGTGACAACCAGTTGGTATTTCTTTAACTAGATAAGTTGTTGAGAAAGTTTTTGCCTGTACTGATTCACCCCCCCCCCCCCCCCCCCGCTCTCAGTACCGGTTGGGGTATTTGTTGTTCATCATCATTCATCAACTAGCTTACGTAATGACGTTGGGATATCCTAGGGAAGATAAATTTGATGTTGTATATATTTCCACTTGCGTTGTTAATACATGAGAATATGATTATTGTTCTTGTAGTTATGCGTGTAATATGTTAACGAAGTATAATGCATTGAGTAGATGATTATATGTGTAGCTTATATGATGTCTTTAAATTTTTTTTAATCTCTATTAGTATGTTAGTTTGCTTTATTTCTCTAGGGTATTTTGGCGGGCATTACAAGTCTCATATAAGAGTCCACATTTGCATGGGTTTCCTTAGGCCTTGCCTATCATACTCCATAATTCTGAGATTATCAGTCCACAAATTTATTTTTTGTCCTACATATAGCAGCATGTGCATATGCATAGTATAGTGTCTGAAGTGAATCTCGATGGGATTATTTTGTATTACCTCTAAACCATGATTAATCTGATCTATAATTTGTGAGACATAGTCAAACGAGCGAGCATCAAGTGTTTTTACATATGCAGTTAATAGCATGAGCACCACATTCATAAGTGGATTAGCTTCCATACCCAAAATCTGATATACCGAATAGTAAGTATATTTAAAATATTCTTCAGAAACTTTCATATCAAACGGTGGTCTCTCATTCTCGTCAAATACTCTAAGATCATCTCCATCTCTTGGCCTATGGTTCGATAGCCTCCATCTTTTGTATACCTTTTTAAGTCTGGTAGATTCATTAGCTAGGAGAGTTGCATCAGTTGGTTCATCAAGAGTGATATCTAGGTCAAATACCCTAGACATACAATCCCTAGTTATTGGGAGCAACAGTTCTCCAACATCATCACAAATTGTCTTGGATTGTGGTTTATAAGTTTTAGCCAGTAGTATCATGAGATTAACACTCACTAGGACATTAGGAACTACTAATTTCCCTATGTTATAAATCCATGGGTTACATATTGGTTCTGCCCTATTTCTCTTCCTATAATACTATAAAATAATTCATAGCCTCTCATAGTTGTCTAGATATCTCCCAGGTCTTCGAATCTATCCCCAAGTTTCTCTATGTTAGGTTTCGATTGGGTTGCTCTTTTAGATTTAGGGCCCGACTATAGAAATTGGTCTATCAGATCTTGATTTAAATGTTGTCCCTCCCTTTTCTGCTTTTTTGGTTTCACCTCTAGTGGGGTTTCTATTTCTGTCTCTTTCTCCTTCTATTTCCTTGCCCTAGATTTTTTAGATGAACCTTCCATTGTTTTTTCGGAGAGAGAGATCAAATTCAACATTGTTGATGGGTGTTTTGACACACTCACCAACAGTCAGGTAGTTTATGCAAACACTCACCACCTCTCCTGAAAAGTAACGAGTCCAGAAGAATTCACTACTCCAAGATCTCTATAGTTGGGTCTCGACGGTGATGGGTATCCCAATGGTTGATGTGGTTATACCTATAAAGGGGCCTGTCAGTTAGAACTAAATCTTGCTGGTTATGGATAACTGCACTTCCTCTCTTTTTGTATTTTTATGGTTTAAGATTCTCTGGGAAATAAAATGTGAAGCGTAAAGGGAAACAAGAAAATAACAATAAAGACCAATATAATGACAACTTAATGAACTAATCAGTTAGTTCCCTGCAATCCAAGCAATTATCAAATATTATCCAAGTTAGCATTTAACAACAGACCTCTAGAAAACCTGCAAAATCATCAATTTCACAAATGTATGGAAATAAAATCATCAACAATATGGCCTATCACAATAATTCTCATACACCATTGACGTGTGCAATATGATTCATAAAGTGATAGAAAAAAAGATTAAACCACGTTGCTAACTCTAAATAATAGATGTTACCAGATTACACAGAACAATTTGGTAGAATATAAACGTAGATCAGGCAATCTACAGGCTGCTTCTCATATTAATCTCAATGAATGTATAACAAAAATAACTCAAACTACTTAACAATTTGCAAAATACTCTAAAAATCTCTAAGTAGGCCACAAATCATCAATTTGGGACCCTCTAAATGGAATCTCTAATTGGACCTCAAATCATCAATTCGTGGACCCTTACAAATGAATCCAACTTCTAAATTTATAGAAGTTCTTTACCCTACTATCTAGGAAATAACTCTATTCTAAATTAAGAACTGACCCTACGAGTCGAAGTTAACTTGCAAGTTTCTACCTTGACACTCCACTTAACAAATATGAAATGGGGACTGCATGAGCACTATGAAAACCCTGCTAGGTGAGCCACATTTTCGTAATCATTCAGAATTTCTCTCAAAATTGGAACTCGAGTAGGCGTTGTAGTTAAAAATTAAAAAAAAAGCTTTGCTATCTTTAGCAATTGTGTGCTTATCTTTTATTTCTTGATAAAAGCTCTATAATTATCAATTATACATGCAACTGCTTGAACCGGAGGATCTGCTACATGCTTAACTCTAAACTTGTACTTCTTCAAAACTTCATCCACATGTGTTCCCCCTTCCTCCAACTCTTTCACTGTGTGTGCCACCTCTTGACACTGAGTATTCAGACACGTGTATCTGTCCATAAGGGTGACATCAAACTGGGCTGCGGGTCCTAGGTGTTGTGCCTCATATGCATCCCACTGATTCAAAACTTGTTGTTGGTACATTATTCCTGTATCAGCTAACCTGAGGCCAAAAGGTCCTAATATATTCTTTACAAAATTCTCATATGACAAAACTTCCCTAAGGAGAGGGTCCTGAATCTCGGTCATATCCTTGATATATTGCTGAAACATTTCAATCTTTAGCTCCTGGATGTATACATAAGACTACAAGTTTTTATAGCTATCACCTCCTAAGAGGTCCTCCTTTACCACTGTCTCTTCACCTAGCCACAATACCTTCTTCAAAACTTGGAATTGTTTAGTGAAAATGTTCGACTTTCGTTCCCATTGTGTGGAACAGGAAGCCAAAGCTCCTCCTACCTATACCGCCTTACTATAAATCCCCATAGTATTTTGTAAAAATAATCTTATTTTGGCCGTATTTACTTGGGCCCATGACTTGGCTACAGCTGCCACCTGCCTTACCTCCACTAACGCTTTTACTTCTTCTTTTGGCAGCGATGAGGTAGAAGGTAAGACATCTGTTCTGCACGAGTCCAGGGGTTTTCTTATTTCAATTAGCATCTGCTTATATTGTCCTCGTTGTGCTTTGAGTTCCACGTTGGAAGTATGCTCCTTCTCTACACATCCTCTGACGACACTCGTGGCTAACTCCAAAGTATCTAGCTCCCCCCACTTGTTTTGCTTGCCCAAATTTATCTGTGATATTTGGTATTTGGGAGAAGCTTGTCCCTTGGCCTGAGATGGAACTACCACATCTACAATCACTTCACCGGAACTAGTTTTTGATAGGTGATGGACAGTTTTCAACTTCTTAGCCTTTGGTGGCTCCTCAAAGATAACCTGTTGTAGACTGACCTTAGGGAGCTTTGCTTTTCTCTTTTTCTTCCCAAAGGTAAATTCCAGCCATTGTGGTATATCTTCATCCTTGTCATCTTGATGTGACACTATATCCACAGTTATAACATGAACCTTTGCCTGCTCCTCTACTTTCGCTTGCCTGGGGTCTTGAGGTAGTGTAACTTGACGAGCTAAATTGGTTTGGAGAGCTTGTTGTTTGTGTAACTCTCCTAGTTTGCCACTGACCTCCTCGTTAAATGCCATTTCTTCATGACCTGCCTCTGTTTCCCCTTGTCCGGCTACTATATCCTTAAGAAGGTCCTCTTGATCTTGAGGGGTTAGAATCAATCTTTCATTCAATATGTCTTCTGCCTCATCCCCTTCTTGTTCACCTTCTAGCAATCGTTGTTGCTCAAGATCCTCTTCCTCCTAATCCAAATCAAACTCGAGGTTTCTAACTTTTATTCCTTCAATGGTAGGTCTGAAGCCTTGCACTCTGGGCTGCCCTATGGATATATTGACTAATGGTGGTGCAGGGGCACTGGTGCCTGGAGCATTTGTGGTATCCATTGAAGGTGGTTGAGTGGGTATCTCCTTAGTAGCTTCTACATTTTCTTCTTTTTCTTGGGTAACTTCTCCTTTAGTACTCCCTATAGCCGTCCTCGGTGGGAGAAATTTGGCCAGTGGTACCACTCTTAATCCGTCGGTCACTCCCAAGTTTGCAACCTTCTTTAATAGTTCAGACTTCCTCATCTTCTCTTGGAGTTTCTTCAGTAACTCCTCAGTGCTTTCTTGAGGTTTGTCCTCTTCACCTGGATCAGTGGTCATATTTTGCCTCGAGGTTGACCTTGTCTTTTGAGCATACTCCTTGTGGCCCCTTGACTGAGGTACCCCTGAGGTGGATTCCTTTTGTTTTGCCTTTGAGACGCTGGGCCTTACCCTCTGGCGTAACCATTGCTTAGTCCTGTTGATGACCACTTGGGAAACCTTTTCCATATTTATATGTTCACTTACAGACCATTTTATTGGGGAGAGGGGCCTTTTATCTATCCCTGATTCTCTATAAGCTGGATCAAGTAAGTCACCATCTTCCCTAAGGTCTTTAGGGAGGTTAGTCTTGATTCCAAAATCTCCCACCTGTGGGACAGATAACATATTATAGTTCTTCTCCCCGACCTCAAAACTATCTTTCAAGTTGGCCCAAAAGTCCTCCAAGCTGGGCCTGTGCCCCTCATATGCCTTAGGCATAGCTTGCTTAAGTTTCCCGTAAGGATCATAAAATTCCCTAGCATGATCATATTCCTTCAAGTTTAAATCTTGAAGCTCTTTTTCTGCCAACTTTGCTACTTGTATCTTAGAATAGGAAAAGTACCCAATAGATATTGAGAAATCAATACCTATTTTGTGCTTTGATGATAGAAGTGACTGGAGGCCTACCAGCTGCCTTACATATTCTAGCAAAATTATCCTATCATTACAATATCGAGGCAACAACATTGGGTTCCCTGTGAATCCACTAATCCTGATGTAAGTGGAGCATGGGTTTTGGATGAACCAAGACGCCCACTCTCAGATGATAGCCATGGCCTCCGAGCTAATCTGATATCCTGCATCTCCTATCAATTTAATTATTATTAGGAAGATGAAGGCATCATTAACTCTCTTGAAATGTGACTTTGCACTAGCTAGAGTGAGTTGGGAATAATACTCCCATATCTTCTTTTGTCCTTCCTCCTCTCCCAATTGACCTTCTATCTGTAGCCCTAGAAACTTTCTAGCTCTAGCAGCTACCCAGATGACATATGACATGAAAAAGAACTTCTAAGTATGTTGAACTTCTTTCATCTGCTTGCAGATATTGTCAGAGAGGATCTGTGGCCAATCAAAATATTGTTTTCTTATTAAAATAGTGCTCATGAATTGGAACATCCAGGGATGAAAATGCTTGCAATCCGGCTTGCCAAAGGCCCTGCTGAGCATGATGATTAAATCTCTTTGAGGCTCTTTGAAGTCCGCCCTTAGGATCTCTGTTGCCTTGATTCTTGTCTTTCTTTCTTCTTCTAACCAATTTGTATTCATGTGCCTCTTACTAGCTGATGTCTTGTCATTCCATGCCTTTAAGGCCTCTTCTTCGGTTAACAAAAATACTTTCTCTCTAGTTGGGATTCCAAAGACGAACCCAAGCATATCTGAAGACAAGTCTATGACTGTCTTTCCTTATGCATCTATGCACTTTCTAGTTTCTGGGTTATAGAATAGTGCAATGGTCATTATGAATTATGGTGCCTGTACTGACTGTGGGAAAATAGTGGCTTCAACTAGGCCAGACCTCTTGATTCTTCGATGGAGGGCCTCCAGACTAGGTTTGTCCAATTGAGCCTTGATATCTTCAACTTCTATATGGCCAATTTCAGTATCTGCGACCCATCTGATTTGATCCTCTAGCTTTGAAACATATACCTATCCTTGATAATGGTATTTCATGGTGGCTGGGAGTCTATCAATTTCTTTGCCTCTTTTGCTGGAGGATGAGTCCATCTAACCACTCGAACCTGCAAACAGAATGCAAATCCTCAGTTTTTGACAAGCATAAAGGTTGATTTACCTCGGTACTTCGGGGTCCCGGGGTCCCGAGATAGGCATAAGTGAAGAAGGCCCAGAACTCTGGGGTTCCAGGCTTATGTTGAGAATGAAAGGAATCCCAGAACTCCGGAGGTCCAGGGTTCTAGGCTAGGCCTAAGTGGAAGACACCTGGAACTCCGGGGTTCTGGGGTTCCGGGTTGAGAACTACCTGGAACTCTGGGGTTCTGGGGTTAAGAGCTAAACAGCCACCCGGAACTCTAGGGTTCCGGGGCATAAAAAAAACAACTACCCGAAACTCCGGGGGTCCGAGGTTAAGAAACTAGGGCACGAAAATTAACAAAGCGTAAAGAAAAACAAACAAAGACCAAAATAAAAAACGAGGAGAAAAATTAAACTAAAAACCAACAACAAGGGCAAGAAAATTCACCAACCTAGTGAAACAAGATGCCTGAAAACGTCAAGGAAAACTCAGAGGTCCGAAGGTTCACGACTTGGAGCTAGGGAGGAGAAGCTGTGGATGCACAAATGAACTTTTAAAAGTCCATTATCTCTATTTATAGCTCCCCCCAAGTCCGTCCATATGAAAGCGTTAAACACGACCTCGGGACTCCGAGGTTCCAAGCTCGACCAAAACGAACACCCTACTCCGGAACTCCGGGGGTCCGAGGTTCCGAAGCAAGAAAAGGAGGCCCCTACCCCAAGACTCTGGGAGTCCGGGGTTCCGGGCCTAAAAGGAAAAGGCGACCTCAGGACTCCGGGACTCCAGAGTTCCGAGGTCAAAAACAAAAAGGACCTCGGGATTCCGGGACTCCGGAGTTCCGAGGTCAAAAACAAAAAAGGACCTCGAGACTCCGGAGTTCCGAGGTCAAAAACAAAAAGAAAGCAAAGGGAAAACCAAGGGGGCCCAAATTTTGACTCAAGGAGACTAATGGGGAAATAGATATGCTAAGCATAACAAGTATACACAATGCCTTTTCGAGTTTTCGAGTGTAATACTTACTTGGATTTCTGAACCAATTCTGGATTACTGTCTTTGTCTAATACACATTTTCCCTTGCCCTTCTCCTTAGTATCTTCCTAAATTTCTCGCAGTGGCTATCTATACACCGGATCAATCCTTGAATCCAGATCTGGATTTTTGTGTCATTTTTTACATCGTTATAGAATGGTCATTAATTATTTTAATTTAAACTCGTGTGGACATGACACCAAGATTTCACGACATTAATTTTCCTGCATTGGGAAGACTTTCCCTATTCATTTTTCGATATCTACGATTTCGATATAACATGCCCTTTCGATGAGACTTTCCTTCTTATTCAATATTTCACAGTTACACTGAATCCTCTTCTTCAATGTAGGCTTTGCATGTCTCTCCGATCTCCAAGCTTTCAGAAAGACACTTACTATCAGAAAGATTTCTTTCTTCCCTTTTAGATTCTTATCGTCATACTAAGACTATTATTTTCGGTGAGACTTAGAACTTTTCTCACCGATAAATGTCTTTCGAGGAGACTTCTTACTTCGGTGATACTTTCATTGTTCATGGTATACCCTTTCCGTTATATCAAAATTATCATTTCGGCAAGACACACAATTCATTTTGTCGAAGAATTCCTTTTCGAGGTAACATCATTTGTCGGTTAGACTCCTCTGGGCTTTGGTAGGCCTTCACTATTATACCGAATTTATCATTTCGGAAAAATATTTTTAAAATCTCACTGATGGGTTTCCTTTTCCGCAAAACATCCCTTTTCGGCATGACTCCTCCTGATTCCAGTGGATTATGAATGTTCCCTGATATTGGTTTTTCGGCGAGAGGTGAGACATGTTCCTCCGACTTATTGCTTTCCCTAAAACATTACTTGTAGGTGAGACTCGTTTCTTACTCTGATAGACTTCATGTGTTATACCGAAGTTATGCTTTTCCTAGACTCATGTTCATTTACTCTGATGGTCTCTTTTCAGTGTAACCTTCTCTTTCATCAAGACTTCCCAATACTATGATAGATTTTTGGTGTCATATCAAAATCTATGTTTCTCCAAGATATCCACTCTGTCTCCCCGATAATATAAAGTTTTCGATGTGACACTTCTTTTCGACCAGACACAATGTGCACTATGTCAGTTTTATAGTGTTACACCGATATGACCTCCCTTGTCATTAGGACCTATAAGGAATTTTGGTGAAATACTGTCAAGATATTTTACCTCATTCTTGATGCAATGTTTTACTTTTATTTGTTTATGATGCATGAGACTCCTATTGTAGCTTTAACCTGTCTAATTCAAAAGGCTAGAAAACACATTGAATTATGATATTTCTCACAAGGTGAAGGTCATATTTAATAGATAGTAGTGGGAAAACGATTCAATGATTGATGATGGATACAACAATAAACAATGAGGTATTGGCGGGGAAAATGGACAGTAGTGAGAAAATTACTAAAGTTTCAAGACTTTGTGTACAAAAATCATCAGATTTTTGGGAAGTGCTAACAAACTTTACATACAAAATATGAGCACATAAGGGATCCATGATCTAGGGTCAATATGCACATCAGAGAAATCATGCATATCAATATGATTGTTTTGAATTAACTTCATCCTCCAAATATAGTGGAACTACAAACACAAAGAAAGAAGAGCATATAAGATGAACAAGGGATATTTTTGGGTCAACATTGAAGAGACCAAAAGGCCTCTATGAATTTCTCACAAAAGAAAACACAAAAGGATATTTATGACAAAAACACATTTATAACACAACATATAGATGACATATAGAAGAATCAAGATACACATAGAGGATTGTCAAAAAAGGATCGGTCTCTTTGTATCCTTATTCAAACAAAGAATTAAGGGTCATCCAATGATAGCCTAACAAACAAAAACATGTCTTAGGGAAGCACATCACATGCAAGAAAACACACAAAAACAAAGCATTATACATGAGCAAGCTAGTCTAGCAAATCATCCACCCCAATTTTGCTCATCATTATATAGAGATGGGGGGCAAGTTACTAAAGAAGCTACAAATACTATAGAAGATGTATCTATTTCTATTGTCGAACAAGGACAATGCTCTAATGAAGGGTTACAATGTGTGTTAATAATGTCTAGAGTTAGTAGTTTAAAAATATAAAAGATAACACATTATTATTGCCAATCAGTATATAGGTGACTTGATAAGAGGAGAGAAATAATCCCTTAGAATCAACAACTTCAACTTTCAACAAGATTGGGATAGGTAAGAATCATCTTGAGGAGTGGGTGATGGTGGGGAAGGTTGAGAAGACAAGGTCAAACCAATATCGAACTATTTAGGGGAGGACTCATCCTTGTCAACATTCTCTCGCTCTATGAATTTTTTGGTTGTTGAACATTAATTTATTTTCTTCATTTGGTTTGGGAATAGAAGGAGGAACAAAATAATTCTCTTAAGGTTGAGAGATACGAGGAGTACTACATGATGTCAAGAATTTTCCTTATTATCCTTTATAGGATGGTGGAGGTAGAACCACATCATAAATACTAGGCACTCTAGGAGTAGGAAGGATTCTTGGTACATGATGTGGTTCACTTGTCACCTATGGGGAAGGAAGAGCTACTTCTACATCCATAGACATTGAAAGACCCTTAGGGGTGGCATTCAAAGTGGGTCTCAAAGGATTACCTAAGGATAACTTAGCTATTCTCAAGTGGCATTAAACTTTTGGTAGGATGAAAATAGTTTATCTTCGCAAGGTTTGATCGGTTAAGGTTGTTGATGCCAAAAGTAGTAAAGTGTAAATTTTTAAGATTTAGACAAGGGTTGGAAACCACTATGATATATATTGTGTACTTGTCCTTCATATGGAAAATTGAAACACTTATAGACCATAGAAGGGACTACATTCATGGTTGTGAGCAAAGGATGGCCCAACTTCACATGAAATTAGTTTGAGGTAGGGATAACTAGTAAAAGGAACATCTAATCATGTATGATCTATCTTCAACTGGAAGGGTGATGGAACCAACAACAGGACGAGTGAAACCATTATGAACCTTAATCAAGACTTTAGATTTATCATGCATATCTTGATATAATTTCTGTGTAAAGATATTTTTTTATAACCACATCAACCATACATATCAAATTAATAAGCACCACACGTGTAGGTTTGTCATCAATTTTACCAATAATGTATAGTGGTCCATCAGTTACATTCTGTAATATATCACTTGAGGTAAATGTGATATTAGGTTCATGTTTAAGCTAAGGTTTCTCTTTTCTATTATCTTGACTATATTGTCGGTTTGGTTGAATTGGACATCATTAGCAATATATCTAACATTATTAGGCTCAACATTATTTGTGAAATAGGAAGGCAAAGGATTGTTAAATATTTGCATATTTTAATTAAGTGTTTCTATGGATTTATTCCCTTCATCATTCACACCATTCACCTATATGTTATTAGAGTCAATGAGGTCTTAAATCTCATTTTTAAGATGCATATGTTTCTCAATATCATTTCTAAAGTGTGATGATATTTGCATAGGTCCTTCGGGATACACAAAGGAGACAAAGGATTTGAGGTATCTATGGGATGCATGGGGGAAGCTTAATAATAAAGTTGTTTAACAATTGAAGCATAGTGGAATGTAGGTATTCAGAAAATTGTGTAATGTTGTAATTATTTGGTTTTAAGAAAAGTGAGCTACAATAGAAGGTTTTATAGCTAAAATGAGTGAATTTTAATGTTATTGGAATAATTGGTGTTTTTTTTTAATAAATTTATTGTTTATTTTTTTAAAGGTTTGGTAAGTTTGATGAGCCTCTTTGGATTTGTCAATTTTAGAGTCATAGATGAAGAACCTTCATATTGACTGGTAAAGTTCTTTGCACAAGTGTGTGAAGAATGGTTATTCCATACATAGATCTTATCTCTTATACATGATTGTAAATTATCAATGAAAACTTTTTGAGTATCACCATCAAGAAGAGAATAAAAAAATTGTGAATACAATGTTTGATATCTACCAATAAAATCGGTCACTTTCTCTTTCACACCTTGTTTACAAGGTGTCAAATTAGTTAATGTAACTTGTGGCCCAATATTATTTTGAATTTTTATCAATTTTTAATTGAAATATTCAGAAAGAGAAAAAACAAAGTAAGAAAAATTCTCTCAAGGATCTAGGAAACTGTTTTACAAGAATGGCATCCTTAAAGATATAATCACTCCATAAAGTAGTAAATGTTGACACATGAGCATTAGGATCATCTTTTCCATTATATTTTTCAAAAATAGGTATCTCAATGTGTTGTGGCATGGGAGTGTTGAGGATGACCATGGAAAGTGAGCTATTTGTGGAATGTGATGGGTGAGTTGATTGGGATTGGATTATATTGGCCAATTCTTATTGTAATCATGACACATTTTGTAATGTAATTGGTTAATGGAGGCATCAATAGGTGAATTAACTCTAAAAGTTTGGATTGTACTGATGGTGGATTTGAAGGCATGTTATGGTAGGTATGTGGAACATTATGGTTAGTGAGAGGTGTAATGATTGATCGCTGTTTTGATAAATGAAAGGAATATTATTTGATAGTTATGCATAGCTATATTGATTGATAATATTAGATCCACTACTAACATTAATGGCATTACCATTCTGCATAACATTAGGCAAAGTGGAGGAATTGTGTGTAAGAATAGTGGGTATTGTTTCAGGCATGGCATTTGTATCCCAACTTTGTTTGTAGGATAAATATATTCAAGCACTTTTATGCAACTATCTATCATCATAGTCTCTTCATCCACTATGTGAACTATGCTACATAGCGCATTCACACTATGCGAATCACCCTATATAATTTTTTTAGATTCTCAATCAAGGACTATATCTTCTACTAAGTTTTCTTTACTCATAATTTTTTATTTAGGATTTTAAATTCCTTGTCAAGCTTAATCAATTATTTGTTAGACACTTGTATTGAAAGGTCATCGTCATCATGAGAAGCATAAGCGTAATCATTTTTGGGTAGATTAGGCAAGATGTGTGTTGGGTTGTGGGAAGCTTTCTCTCCTAAGGTCCTTGGCAAGAATAAGTTAACATGCAACTTAGAATAAAAAATATTACTAACTAAATTAGAGGAAGATATGAGTTGGAAACTTCTTCTCAAAGGAATAATAGATTATGGAACTCATAAACAAGTATTAGCTCCAAAAACACACAGTTGCTCCTAGAAAGCAATAAAGGTAAATTAGAGGCAAAGATAAGAAAATTGGTTTATGTTTTCAATTCCTTGATTTATCCCATTAAAATTATTACAAATTTAAATTTAAATTACAATCATGCAATAAATTAACCAATTAGTTAATTGATACAAAATGATAGAAATGATGTAATTGATTAACTACTTGATTAAATTATATGAAATAACACTATTATGATCAATTAACTACTTAATTGAGAAATATGAGATGACAATATTGTGATTTATAAATGGATGCAAGCACATAAGAAATAAATTTTAAAAATAATTGCATCTCAATTTGATAATTTTATGCAGAATTAGATATGAAGCTACAATTTAGAAGTTATGCAAGCATACAATCTTAGTGATTGCATCTAGGGGGATGATAAAGATAAGTAATGGAGACTGCATGGGGGCAAAACAAGGAGAGAGAGAGAGAGAGAGAGAGAGAGAGAGAGAGAGAGAGAGAGAGAGAGAGAGAGAGAGAGAAGGATAGGGAGGGAGAGACAAGGAGTGTATGTGAGGGAGAAAGATATATAAATAGATAGAGAGGGGGATGTAGAGAATTATAAATAGAATAGTGGAGTAGAGAGATATAGAAAGAGGGAGCAATATGGATAAAGGGAGAGAGAGGGAAAGATCTAAATAGAAAGATGGAGAGATAGAGAAGGACATAGTGGGAGAGATAGAGAAAAGAGAGATAGAGATGCAGGGAGAGGTAAGGAGATAGAGATAAGGAGAAAAAGGAGATGGAGATGGAGATGGTCATTCTTTAGTGTTGATCTTTTATTAACATATAACAAAATGTTATTTTACCTTGATACCTCTTTTCATTTGTATTTGTCAATATGCATGAACAACATGATTAACATATAACAAAACATAATGAAAAGAGACATCATCGTACATTCAGTTTTTAATATTGTTTAATATTATGAATTTGCATACAACTTGTTTTCCAAAAATTTCATAAAAATCACCACAAATTGACAATTTATTATGTACATTGTAGTCGACCATAGTAGTTAGTGGATTGTCTAGATGATTTATTTTCAATTGAACAAAATATTTTATTTATATTAATATTTATCTGTCTTTTATATGAAATTCATATATGAACTATATTTTTTCATAGATTATATTCTACATAATATATATTATATTCTTTATATATAATACTAATTTAAATAATAAATATATTACCTGTTTATTATTTTTTATATTTTTAATCTATATTATATTTGCAACTATAGGATTATACATTTTTTATATAAACATTATAAATAATATATATCAAATATAAAATAGTAGATAATAAATATATAATATTTTTTAATTTATAATATATATTAATAAAAATAACAATAATGATATTTTAAAAAATAAATTTTAAAATTTACAATATATCTAATATAATATATAATAATCAAAATAATTGTTTTGTACATAATGTATATGTATATATAAAAATATATCAATACATGAATTATATATGATATTATATTTATATTTAATAAATCTATTATAAATTATAATATGTAAACATTGTCATAAATATAGCTAGTTTTTTTATTTAATTAAAGTGTAAGGTAAACTTTTTAGTGTGAATAGAGACACTAGCATGACACACCCTCTAGTACCATGTGAAACACTTTTAACCCCCAAGCTATGAACCGATGAGGTCACAAACAAGGGCCATCACAATGGCCCAGTGAGGGTATGAACCTTAGTGGTCACAACAACAATAACACTACTTAACCAACACACTATGGGAAGAACCCATAAATATAACTAGTTTAAAATGCTTAGTTTAAAAAATATGTAATTTGTTTTATACATACTATTATTATAAAGAGTGATAATGCATAGCTTTGTACGTATTAGTCATTTGTCACCTTACACAATGAAGTTTGTCAACATTTTGACAATAGATGACAAATAAAATAAAAATATTCAAACATTGGATGGTGGATATTAAATGAGACGACTCAGTATGAACTAAATTGACAGCACATGGCATGTATTTACACGATGCAAACAATTGCATTTGTTGTGAACAGTGGAGGAAAAGAAAAATGCATGGGCGAGATGATTTCAATTGCCTTGTAGGTTTTACAGCTGCATTTATTGTGAACAATGGAGGAAAAGAAAAATGCACAAATGAGATGATTTCAATTGACAGTCACATTACATGTATTATTATCATGATATTATAAAGATAATATTAATTTAAATGTGAAACAATTACAATAGCTATTGAGGGGATCACACACCCATTGTAGTTGATGTTGCAGGAGAGATGCACAAACTTTATAATGAAAACTAGAAAGAAGATTTATTCATTTTCACATCTACCCAGTTATTCAACTTCACAGCGAGAAAGACCATTGATCCATTGCATTCGATGCTACAGAGATACACAAGTTCCACATTCAAAACTAGTTCAACAATGAAAGCCAATCAATCAACAAAATTAAAGACAAAAGGGGTGGTCTTACCTGTGGTGGAGAGAGCCCAGTTGCTATCTTGGACGATGTTCCAGAAGGAATACCCCAACAGGCCTTTCTGTTTGGCATACTCCTATAACTTGATGGTTACCTTTATTTTCTGTCAGTGGGGTATAACTTGATGTTTTTGTGCAAGCATGGCTTTTTTGTGTGGAGTGTTCTCTAGTGTAGTGTCCATTCGAATTGTTTAATGTGCACCATTTTTCAATATTGAATAGCTTGTTTTTTCTCTTCAAGTAGTGTGTTATTTTAGCAATAAAGGTCTCTTTCCTTGTTACGTTGAATTACATTTGACTCCATAGACAAGATTTCTTATTCTACAACCTATCTTGGAGCTTGGAATCTTTAATCTTTGATTAATGCTTGGATTTTGTTTCAAGCTTACAATCATGCATATAGACTTCTCCCAAGAAAGAGATATGGAGAAACTCCATGTTGATCGACATATATATGATCTCCAGCTAGCCTATGATTCAAAAAATGATATTTTACTTATTTTCTTAGATGTTCAACTTGGAAATTAAAGTATGGAATTCATCAATATATTCTTAAATAGGATTATCACAATCTTGGAATACTTATGTTCTTGTAATAACAATTTCCAACAAGGTAATAAGTTTCTTTTGGAGTTCTACAAATCCATTACAAGTAGCTACAGGTGTAAGATCATCTTTGTGGGTAGTGTGTAGCTATTCCACTATTTCTTTATAGAAAGAAAACTCTCAAAAGGATAGAGGCGATCTTTCCTTGATAAAAAATTAATTAGCTACATAATATGAGCGAATGAGACCTAGCCAATTATAGTCAATTAT
Source organism: Cryptomeria japonica (assembly GCF_030272615.1). NCBI lineage: Eukaryota > Viridiplantae > Streptophyta > Pinopsida > Cupressales > Cupressaceae > Cryptomeria > Cryptomeria japonica. The sequence goes on from NC_081415.1 coordinate 521,659,273, forward strand.
CTAGAACATCAACATCTACTTCACCTTCAAAAGTAGGGAGATCAAATTTTCCTTCTACCTTATATGGTGTTTGGAATCCAAATAGTTTATGTGCTAATAAAGTCAACCAAGATGAAGGGGACTAAACACATTGCAAAAGTTTACAAAGTGATCAATGATCCTAGATTTTTCCCATGCATATTGCTACTTGAAATCGTCTATATGTCATTGCAAGCACTCTTGATCATCTTTTTAAATATCATTAAAGTCATAACCTCCAACCTATCTATGTGTCTATTAATATTTGAGAGCAAAGATGGAAAAACTAGCGAGTGCTTGCTAACAATAAAAAACCAAAGTACATTTGCATAACTCAATGCCAAGTTTTGGATAAAAATTGCCACAAGTTTTTTCAAAAAGATCTCTTGAATCATAGGAATCTTGTGAACTCACATTTTTCAAAAAAACTTGGCAAGCAGTTACGCCTAAAAAATGGAAAAAGGTAGACAACTTGCCAAGCAAAAAGTTGAAGAAAACATATTAAAAATTTTAGAAGATAATTAATGTAATATATTTTTCTCTAAATTTCCTCCATGGTTTTTAAGTTTTTTAATATAACATATTATACCTAACAGTACTTTCTCAAAATATCTTATATAAAAAAAAATCATCCATTCCATTGTGTACAAATAAAATGACAATTCAAAAATCTCAAGAATTAATGTAATATATTTGTCTTCAAATTTGCTTCCATGACTTTTATGTTTTCTAATATCAAAAAATTAAAACTAATATGAAATAAATTATCATTAATAAATATGTTACTTTTGTCACAATAATAATTGCTAACATTTAATAGCCCATCATATGCTTTCACAATGTCTATGAAATAAATCTTAATTAAAAATGGCTTAAATTTGAGCAAAATCAAGTTTATTTGATTATTTACATTTCAAATGTTTTAGATTACTCTCTAACATTTATATTGTCTAAATACACTACATATTTTTTTTTTTGTTATGATAAAGAGAAACACTACATATATGTTAATATATTCTATTTCCTATTCAACTACATACATTTTCTTTATATGAAGAAAATTTCTATAAATTTATCTAACTAACTCACCTTAACATATATTGGCTTTATGTTTAAAATATTTATCTTTTACTATTCAATATTGATGTAAAACTTAAAAATAATTTTCATACAGGTGAAAAAGATGTCACGTAATGCATGTACATGGGTGTCCACTTGGTTGACAAAGTATCAATGCCTGATCATTGTCATCTTTCATTCAATGTCATCCTTCGTGCAAATGAATTAAGTGTATGTTGTTGGTTGAGAGAAAAAATGGTCAACGGAATTGACAAAAATGGACCAAGGACTAGTCAAAGAAAATTCGATAATTATTCTTTATACTTTAACTTCCTCTATAGATTCAAGGTGATAATGAGCTTAGATGTAAAATATTATAATCTACAAATTGATATTATAGATTTCTATGACTGAGCAATTTCTTTATACCATGAGCTTCAAGATCTTTATCGTGTTGGATGTATCTAGGTCAATATTAGGCCAACAATGACAATCTAAAAGCACAACCTATCTAAACAACTCTGGATGGAGTTCATGAGATTTTTTAAGGGACAATCACAAATTAGTTATCTCACAGGCCCACTTGAAGAATGGTTGGTTGCTATTTTTAAGTTTAATTATTCAATCAGATTCATAGTGCATCAGGTCATGCCACCATTTGGGTTGTTAATGCACACTATGGTCTGATACCTACATTATATGTCATGAAGTCCAATCTAATAATCAAAGTTTTATTTTTTTTATGATAGTGAAAATGAAGGGTTACTACAAGTGTATAAATGGTTAACTAAGTGAAAATTTTCTTCAATTTTTATTTGACAATTTTTTTTAAACTATTTACACATTGTATCTTTGACTAGATTCAATTTTGATAATATAGTATAGATGTTGTTTGAGAGTTATTAGTATTGCGTGAATGATTAACTAAGTGAATTTTTTTCCATTTTGAAATATCATTTGATAAATGATTCTAAATTTTTAATTTTCATAATATTTTACAAATATTGTTGTCATAGTTCTAATTAATATGGTATTACCTAAGTTATCTTGTTTAATTATCAATAATTCAAATTTAATGAAAATTCAATTAAAAACATCATCTATCATTGAATTATATGCACCTCATACTTTATCATTGAATTTATAAATATTATATATTTTCAAATTTGATATCTTTAGGTGTATTTTACTTAGATTTTTTTTAAGTATAGGTATGTTAGTGTAATGGTGAAAAATTAGGGTTTCCACCATTAGAGGGAGAAAACCACTATTTTTTTCTTGGGATGACTATTACATTCAAAAGAGGAGGAATCCAATAGATTCTGTCACAAATCAACAAAGATTCAGATTGAATAATGATTGGATTGATTGATTCAGGGTCCTCTTTTGTAAGTTGAATTGTTGAATTTAGATAAAGTGTTGGAAATGAAGGTAAAAATATGAAAACGGCAAGCTAAATATGCAAGATTGAGTTGTACACATGGAACTAAGAAATGTATGCAAACTCGGATTTGATCCTAGAAAGAGCACCTAAAATATCAGGACCGTGGTGCCCGTCACCATGGTCCTCATAACTTTTCGCATGCCGAAGGGGGATTGATTCATCTCTGCAAATAAATCTTATTGGGAAGATCACAACTCCATACCTATTTCCTACACATATAAAGAAGGTGAAATAGGTTAGTTAGGCAAACCCCGGTTGGGGAAACAACCTTGAATGAAATGTTGCAAATACTGAAATTAATGGAAAGATATAGCTTAGATCTGCAGTGACTGATAATGATGTTTTGATTCTTGAATGTAATCACATATGTTGTATGAAATGGCATGAACATGACAAAACCCTAATCACACACATATGCTTACATAGGAACGATGTAAAGTTGCTCCACAATAGATAGATGAAGAATATGAAGCCTTGAAGAACTCTATAAATGTTTGATGATGAATTCTTGAATGCTTGATTGCTTGAATGCTTCCAATTTCACCTATCATGAATGTATCAATTTGTCTCTATATCAAAATTAGAGGTAAAGACCTCCTTATATATTTGTCTGTCGGGGAATCGTGTTAATTTTTTGACATAGGCCGACATATCTAGAAAGGTTTCTTGCTCAAATTTGAGATGGGGAAAAGGGTTTAAATTGGGTCCCAATTAGGTAGGACCATGGCATGGTGTCATGATCCTAGTCAGTACCAAGGTGCCATGCCCTATTCCTACCCTAATATGGGGCTAGGATAAAGGGGCAATGCAAGGTAAAATGTGATATTAAGGCCATATTTGCATGATGCAGGCATAAATGGGTCCTATCCAAGCATAGGGATGCAAACACTAAGGTGAGGGCCCCAAATATGGTCTAAATTGTAAAGGGGTACAATTTAGCACACTGCATTTATCCCCCACTTTAGCGGGAGTACGAGCTTACACAAATACTCATGGTAAAGTAGAAGAAAGAGAAAAGAAGAGGAGGAATGTGAAGCAAGATCACAATGAGTATAAGATATCACTAATTTCAAGTAACCAAGCCCCCCAAATATTAGGACCTTAACTCACTCAATTATATGCAAGGGCACAAAAAAAAAACAAGACAAAGACAAAAGGACAAATAAAGGCAAAAGACATGAAAAGACACACAACAAAATCTAAAGACCAAAAACAAGACCTCGAGTCAACTAGTTGAAGAGATCTCAATATCAAAATATCTCAACCACTAATATCATCCTTGAAAACTGTCATCTCGCGAACACAAATTATCACAAAAAAAGAGAAAATAATGTATTATCGATGAACTACAAATATCTAAGCTATGAGCATGAGAAGAAGGAAAGAGAGAGAGCACAAATATACCCTAGATGTGTTTTTCTAGATGATTCATGGGAATAATGATGTAAAAGGAGAACATAGATACCTCTCCCCTAGATGTGTTTTCTAGGTGATCCATGTTGGGGAGGAGAGTAAGAATAATCGAGCTATATTCCGCTAGTTCTACTCATCCTTGTGTGTGTTTGCAAGTGATGTCTAGTTTCAAGTATATAGCACCCCATATAAGAGTTTGTTTCCTCTAGTTTTGAGCATGCATCAACATATTTAAGACATGTAATGTAAATGAAAATGCAAAAGGGCGAATGTGTAAAATGCTAAGAGGCAAATGTGTGTGCAAATTACAAGGGGCGAATAACAAATACATGTAAGAGTTTGTTTTCTCTAGTTTCACGAATGTATACCCGCATCTAAGACATATATCAAATGTTGTGTCTTGTTTTGGGTATGAAGCATCTCATGTAAGAGTTTCTTTCCTCTGGTTTCAAGAATGAACACCCTGTCTAAGACCAACAAAAATTTATATGCAAAAAATATAGTACAATATGGTACAAAGGGAGCGATATGGGTGCCCCCCATTAAGATATCAACATAGCTCCATGTTGATGTCTTAAGGAAGATAGAAACAAGGATACCTAACCTTGAACACCAAGGAGATGTCCTTTAGGCAAAAATGTTATAAATCCAAAATAAAGAGGGAATACTCTTCAAGCAAGGATTAGATAGTTGAGAAAGAGATATCTCACAATAAGTGAAAGGAGATCCTTGGAGGAGAAGAGATCTTAGGCTTAAAAGACATCTACCTTCAAGAGGAGTTTCTTGAACAAACATGGCATCTTCTTCCAAAAGAAAGAAAGGGGAACAAGAATTAATACCTTCCTCCTATTGCTAGGTGAAAGGGATTCTTCATGAAGGATGACACACTTTTGACCTGATGTAATGCAGGAGCATCCCTGGTTCTTGACAATCTTGCATCAACCACATTTATTTTTCAGTTTGTTTTCTGTTTTTGCAGTTTCAACATTTCTTTTTGTATTTTCTTGTATTTGCTCACCCGACCTTGCGGAGCTGGATTTTGCTTGTGAACATGATCATCTTCCTTATTTTTAAACTGCGGGATGTTTGGATCATTTTCCAGCAAGTTATCACTTCTGGATTCCAAGACAAATTTCTAGCTCAGAATACCAGAACCACCTAGACCTATTTTGCTATTGGTGAATCTTGTGGATCCTTTTCATAGCTTGCAGAGCCCCAATTCATTGATTCCAAAGTTTGTTGGAATGTGGCCAACCTTCCCTATGATCCACACTTTGTCCTTTGGATTTTTTGGAGGATTTTCATTGGCAGAGGCCAACCTAGTGGTTTTGCACATTTGATCTTATTCTTCGACATTTGATCCCTCTTGGGCAGACCCAGATCCCTCTAGACCATATAAATCAATGTAATTGAGCATAATAATTTAATCAAGAAAGAATATAGAAGACATATCTTAATATTTAGAGGTTTGAAGTTGACTGATTCTGTAATTGAGCATGTATGTAGCAGGCCAGTGAGCCGAATCTTGTATCCCGGATGTTACAGGTTATTTGTAATCAGTTTTCATGATCTTATTCATTTAGTTTCGCATTGCCTCCATCATATCATCTTGTTTCTGTTGTGTTTACTCTTGTTTCCTGGTCCCGATTGATCTCTTTGAGGTCCCTCTTAATCGGTGACTGCACCAAGTGGTATCAAATCGAGATTTTGTTTCGGAGATTGCATTGTCTTGAAATTTTGTTGTGGGGTGGCGGATTGTGGATCCAACCTGCAACTGTAGAGGACTAGCGTGAAAAAGGTGCAAAGAGGAAATAGGAATGGTGGAGTACCTGGGAATGCATACCCTACTGTGATGGAAATGTTGAGAGGAATTGCAGCCCGGTTGGAAGCTGTTGAAACAGCCCAGAGAAGAGGTCGACATATTGAAGATGTAAGCGAAGATGAAGAAGAAAAAGCACCAACAGAACAAGTAGAAAAACCATTGGCGATCAATCCAGATGAAGAGAGGTTCTTGAAGGTTTTGAGTAGGGTGAACACTAAACCACATTTTACCCCACTGAAGTATGAGGGTAAGTTAGATTTCAATGAATTAATGGATTGGATCTTAGAGATGGAGAAGTATTTTGATTTTGAGAACACCGTAGAGGAAGGAAAGGTGAAATATGCCTATATCCGATTGAAAGGTCATGAATCTGTTTGGTGGGATCATTTGTAGGTTGATAGACATAGAAGAGGCAAAGAAAATATCAAATCATGGGATCAGATGGTTACCAGGTTAAAATCAAAGTTTATACCAACCAATTACCAAGTAAATCTGTTACAGAAGTTGCAAAACCTGAAGCAGAAAGAATCTAGTGTGAAGGAGTATACCGAAGCATTCTACAAGTTGAATATCAAATATGGACATGTCGATGATGAGATTGAATAAGTTGTAAGATATTTGAATGGATTGCGGATGTATATACAAGAATAACTCAGTTTGATCAAGTTGCAAAGTGTTGAAGAAGCTTACCAATATTCCTTGAAAGCAAAAGAGAAGTTGAACAAAAGACATGAGCAAAGATAAAGAGCTAGAGGTGGAATGTTTTCTAGAGGAATATTTCAAGGAGGCAAAGGATATTTCGGAGGAAAAGGAACCTGTACAAATCATAACAAGGACAAGGAAGTAAGCAAAGATGGTAACTCATACCAAAAGGATGACAAAAATTTCTACCGGAGGAATAGTTACTAGAATGAAAGTTTGGGAAAAGATGACAGAAGACAAGATAAGAGAGTGTTTAGAGGTACTTGCTTTAAGTGTGGAGGAGAAGGACAACGTTCTTTCGAATGCAAGAAGACAGAGAACACTAGGAGAACAACATTGGTAGAAGAAAGCCCCACCGGATCAGTTAACAAACCAAAAGATGGAGAATTGTTGATGATGAGGAGATCCTTGTGTCATACTGGAGAGGATGAAGAGCTCTTGCAAAGGTGAAATTTGTTCAAGACTAAATGTAATGTATCTAGTAAGTGTTGTAAAGTAGTTATTGATAGTGGTAGTTAGGATAATCTTGTTTCAGAATAAATGGTGAATAAATTGAAGTTGGAAATATTGAAACACCCTAAGCCTTATCAAATAGCGTGGATTTAGGAAGATCATAAGTTGTTAGTAAGTGAGCAATGCTTGGTGAAATTAAAAATTGGGAATTATCATGATGAAGTTTTGTGTGATAGCACGCCTATGGATATTTGTCACCTTTTGTTGGGTAGACCTTGGCAGTTTGATAGACATGTAATACATGATGGAAGAAAGAACATATACACTATTGTAGAAAATGGGATGAAACAAACCTTGTTACCCTTGGAGGAGCCCCTGAAGAGTGAAGTTTGTATGAGTGCTAAAATCTATTTGGTGGATGGAAGGAAATTAGTGGATGGAATGAGACATGAAAATGTGTGTTTTGCCTTAGTTCCTAAGAGGATTGAGAACCTAGAACATGATGAAGAACGACTGGAGGAGATAAAAGAATTGCTGACAGAATATGAAGACATCATTTCAGATAATGTGCCTGATGGATTACCACCTATGAGGAGTATCAATCATTACATGGACCTGGTTCCTAGAGCTAGTTTGCCTAACAATGTTGCACACCGATAGAGAATGAAGAGTTGAATAGGAAAGTGCACGAAATGTTAAGGAAAGGTTTGATCAAAGAAAGTTTGAGTCCTTGTGGAGTACCAACAATGTTAGCACCTAAGAAGAATGGAGGATGTGTACCGATTCCAAAGCAATAAATGAGATCACAGTCAAGTACCGGTTTCCTCTACCTAGGATGGATGACATAATGAATTGTTTGAGTGGAGCCAAATACTACACAAATATAGAATTGAAGAGTGGATATCATCATATCAGAATCAGAGAAGGAGATGATTGGAAGACAACATTTAAGACAAATGAAGGATTGTATGAATGGTTGGTGATGCCTTTTGGGTTGACTAATGCACCAAGTACTTTCATGAGTTTGATGAATGAGGTATTGAATAAATTATTGGGTAAGTTTGTTATTGTATATTTGGATGACATTCTGATTTTCAGTAAGACAAAAGAGGAGCATTTGTTGCAATTAAGACAAGTTTTGGAGCTATTGATAGAGGAGAAGTTGCTGATAAATCTAAAGAAGTGTACTTTCATGAAGGAAGAGTTGGTCTATTTGGGATTTGTGATATATGTGTATGGATTGAAGATGGACCCTGAGAAGGTAAGAGCAATTGTTGAATGGCATACACTGAAAAGAATTGGAGAGGTAAGATCATTTCAGCTAGTTTCTATCGGAAGTTTATGAGGAATTTTAATTTGGTCTGTAGCTCGATGAATGAGACAATGAGAGGAGATAGGAAATAATTCAAGTGGACAACCAGAGATAATAAAAGTTTTGAATTGCTAAAGTAGAAGGTCACTAAGAAGCCTGTGTTAGCTTTACTGGATTTCAACAAAGTATTTCAAGTGGACTATGATGCAAGTGGGAATGCAATTGGAGCAGCATTGAGTCGGGAAGGGAGAACTAGTATATTATTTCAATGAGAAGTTAATGAATCATGCCAAGAGGAGATATTTAGTGTATGATCAGGAGTTTTATGTCATAGGTCAAGCCTTGAAGAAATGGAGACGTTACCTGTTGGCTAAGGAATTTGTGATGTATACTGACCATCAAGCCTTGCAGTATTTGAATAGTCAGAGTCAGCTGAATCAGAGACATGTGAGATGGGTAGAGTTCTTGCAGAGTTACACTTTTGTGTTGAAGAATAGAAGTGGAAAGTCAAAAAAAGTTGTTGATGCATTGAGTAGAAGGAAGAATTTGTTCACAGAGATGAGAGAGTTATAGTACTAGGATTTGAGGAATTGAAGACCTTGTATGATGATGACCCAGATTTTGCAGAACCTTGGAAAGCATTTAGAGCAGTAGTTATGGTGGATAGAAGTTAGTGGTTGGATTATTTCATTTAGGATGGGATGTTATTCGAAGGAGTTCAGTTGTGTATACCTAAGAGTTCCATGAGGGAGAATTTGATAAAGGAGAAGCATAGTGGAGGATTAGTCGGACACTTTGGTGTTGACAAAATGGTAGCATTGGTGAGTAAACATTAATTTTTGCCTTAGGTTCATAAGGATGTCAGGAAATTTGTGCAGAGTTGTAGAGTTTGTCATGTTGCAAAAGGTAGTAGGCAGAATGTGGGATTGTATAAGCCTTTGACAGTACCGGAGAGATCTTGGGAAGACATAAGCATGGATTTCATACTTGGATTACCTAAGACACAGAGAGGGAATGATTCTATATTTGTGGTGGTGGATAGATTCTTGAAGATGGCTCATTTCATACCTTGTAAGAAAACATCAGATGCAGTGCATGTTGTTGACTTATTTTTCAAGGAGGTAGTGAGATTACATGTATTACCTAAGAGCATAGTTTTAGACAGAGACACTAAGTTTGTTGGTTATTTTTGGAGAACACTTTGGAAGAACATGAAGATAGATTTGAAATTTAGTTCTACTTTTCACCTGCAAACTGATTGACAGACAGAGGTAGTAAACCAAAGTTTGGAAAATTTGTTGAGATGCTTAGTTGGAGAGAAGACCAGAAGTTGGGATTTGATTCTTGCACAAGCAGAGTTTGCCTTCAATAATTTAGTAAATAGGAGTACTAGAAGAACACCTTTTGAGATTGCTACTAGAGAACACCTTAGAGATATATCAAAATTGAGAGATATAAGTAATGAAGACAAGCAGAGTGTAGATGTAGAAGAATTTGTAGATCACATGAAGGCCTTGCATACTCAGGTTAAGAAGCATTTGGAGGATATGAACAATAAGTATAAGGAGAAAGAAAATGAGAAGAAGAGACATAAGGAATTTGAAGTTGGCGATGAAGTGATAGTGTATCTGAGAAAAGAAACATTTCCAATTGGAACCTATAACAAGTTGCAGATGAGGAAGTTTGGACCTTGCAAGATCTTGAGGAAATTTAGTTTTGAAAATGCATATGAAGTGGAGCTACCAGATAGTTTGAGTATTTCACCTATATTCAACATTGCAAATCTACATCAGTATCATGAAAAAGAATTCAGTGAAGACAATATTGTAGATTTGGAGAAGCAGTTGCCCCAGAAGGAACTAGATCAGATTGAAGACATTTTGGATAGTAGGATTGGGCGTAGCACCTAGAGCAGTCAGTACAAGGAGTATCTTGTGAAATGGAAGGACATGCCAGTTGAATATTCATCTTGGATTTATCATCCAGAGGTGAACCGCCTTGGTTTTCCTTTGACCCCAGTAAAGTGAAAGACTCACTTTTTTTCAACAACCCCGGATGTCTGATGTAGGATCATCCCCGGTTCTTGGCAATCTTGCATCAACCAAAAACATTTCTTTTCAGTTTGTTTTCTTTTTTTGTAGTTTCATCATTTCTTTCTGCATTTTCTTGTATTTTCTCACCAGATCTTACGGAGATGGATTTTTCTTGTGAACATAATCATCTTCCTTATTCCTAAACCACGAGATGTTTGGATCATTTTCTAGTAAGTTATCGCTTCCGACCAGATTTCGAGATAGTTTTCTAGATCAGAACACTAGAACCACCTAGACCTATTTTTATATTGGTGAATCTTGCAGATCCTTTATGTAGCTTGCGAAGACCTAGTTTATTTATTCCAAAGTTCCTTGGCATTTGGTCGACCTTCCCACTGATCCACACTTCTTCCTTTGGATTTTCCAAAGGATTTTCATTAACGGAGGCCGACCTTGTGGTTTTGCACATTTGGTCTTGTTCTTCGGCATTTGATCCTTCTTGGGTTGACAATGTAAATCAATGCAATTGAGCATAATAATTCAATCAAGAAAGAATATAGAAGACATATCTTAAGATTTAGAGGTCCGAAGTTGACTGATTTTGTAATTGAGCATGTATGTAGCAGGCCAATGAATCAAATCTTATATCTTGAATGTTACCAGTTATTTGTAATCAGTTTTCATGATCTAATTCATTTAGTTTTTTATTGCCTCCATCATATCCTCTTGTTTCCGTTGTGTTTACTCTTGATGCCCGGTCCAGATTGATCTCTTTGGGGTCCCTCCTAACCGGTGACTACACCATAATATGAGGGGGTAAGTTTAAAATAAATATACATTTCCAAGTGAAGAAGAGGTTGTAGCCAAGGACTTACACCTCTTGTATAAAAGAGAATCCTTGAGAAAACAAAAATCTTCATGGAAAGAATGACATCAAATCATAAGAAAACATTGTGCACAAAGGAAAAGTAGATCCTTAGAGAGAGAGAGAGAGAGAGATCATTTCCCCCTGTTTGACACAATGGATCACTGAGAGGGGGTGAATCGATGATTTAAACTCTTTTCCTTCAATAAGGAAAGTACCAATAATATATAAAGCAAGTTGAGTGCAAACCAGTAACTCAAACAATGCAAACAAGGTGTGTGAATTAACTTGCTAAAACATCAATATACCACATGCACAAGAATGCAACACACAACACCAAATATATACGAGGAAAACCCAATGTGGGAAAAACCTCGGTGAGAATAGCTGCTGGAGATCTTTTGCTCCAATCCAGCCTCAAAATAACTTTCTGATTACAATATTTAGGGCACCAACCCAAGGAGCACCAACCCCTTATTTATGAGCACCAACTCAAAGGAGCACCAACCCCTGCACAATTTATAGGCTACAACCTAAAGGAGATACAACCCCTGCACTAAGCTACAACTTAGTGAAAACAATATAAAACTCAGATATACAAATGAAATCACTATTGCAAATGAAGTTTTGCAACCTTACAATATTCTCCTCTGTTGGTTTCACTCTTACTGGTCTATATTCTCTCCACCCACTCTGCAACTTGACTTTGCTAATCACCTTTCTTAATCCTCTCTCACAATGTCTTCCACTTGTCAACTCATAGTCAATCACTCTTAATCAGACACAACTTCTACCAGTTTGTCACCTTTGTGTTCAATGCACTCTCCACTAGTTGTTCCTTATACCAGTTTGCTATGTTTCTCCTTGAAGATATATACTTCTCTCATACACACTTCAAGTGTTTTTCTCTTCGGCTCACAGACAACAATTTCACCCTTGTCTTCTTACTGTAGCAACAACTACAACAGTCTCAAGTCATCATATTTAAACTTGAGCTTTTCCACCAAGAAATAATTCAAAGTCAGAGTGGTTAGTGTTTCCTTTACCCGACACAATCTACATGAGATCTGATCCAATCTATCTTGGATCGATCACCTGTACGAGCTAGGAATTCATTTGTACACATTTTCCATTATCCAATGCATACTTGCTAAAGATAGAAATCTCATACATAATTTTCTACCTTGAAGTCTATTAGCTCTTAAAAAGCTCAGCTATTTCCTTCTCGAGATCTTCTTGCAATCTGATTTCTTTGCCTTGATCTAGGCACCAACTACTCCCTGATCTTCCTCTGTTATTATTTCTTCCTCGAGTAGCATTAGTCAGTTACAATCTCATGATTTTTGGTTGTTTCATTAATGTTGACTAGTTGTTTCAACAACCACGTCGATGGAGGCTTCACTGACCTCTGCATGCTTGCCACCTTAGCTCCACCTGGCATTGCAATGATCAATCACTTAGCTCACCGACACACAGTTGGTTCATACTTGAACATTTAGAAAACTCATACCGGTACACACCTTTACCAGTGAAACCTTCTCCTCCTACTAACCGACAGTGCACACTACACCGGTAGCACATCTTCACCTCTGGTGGTTTGTGATTACTTTAACATTCCGTCTCTTCATCATAAATAGGCAACCAAACTCCAGACTAGTTTAAGCTCTATTGGTTATCACTCAACATGCCAACACACACATGCATCTCACCTCATACTGGTGAAGTCACTGATAGTCTCAATAACTACTTGTCTTCCACCATATCAGTTCACTCTCCTTCATGCCAGATGACATACCTCTACCGGTAGCCTGCCTGCAATACCGGTTGACATCAATGACAATTCAATGCCAACACCCCCAAGTATAAGGATAATGAGAAGAATTACACAAATTCCAAAGATAAATTAGACATAAGAAAATGTGCAATGTGCTCAGATGAATTAATATCCAATGCAAGAGAAGACATTAATTAGTATATGTAAAATGCAACTCTAAAGAAGAGGTAATCTTCAAAGAGAGAGAGAGAGATAAAGAAAAAAATATCACATATTCCAATAAGGAGGGATTAATCATAAGAGACATGTTGTTCCATGTAAGAAGGGAGATTATCACATGAAAAATGCCACCCCTAAAGGGAATAGTGATAGTTTAGATAGAAAGAGAGAAAGGGAAAAGCTATCCTTGCCCCCAAGCAAGAAGACAAGGATAGGCATGGGATAAGAATCACACATTTCCTTAGGAGAGATTATTAATAAAAGGCATTTCATCTCAAACAAAGAATAGGTCCTAACAAGAGACACACATGCATCCACATGAAGAACAACTCTATGCAAGAAAGGATATCAAGTGATGAAGAATGCAATCCTGAAGGGAAATGGTGAAACTTTAAAGATGAGAGATATGATAGAGGAGAATCATGTTGCTACCCAAAGATATTTGAAATTGAAAAAAGAACCACCTCTAATGACAAATAGCCCCAATTAAGTTAACTACTTATGTCATAGGGTGAGGAGCAACATGAGGGTGAAAGGAGTGCCAAGGCACTACCTTTTCACCAAGAAAGAGAGCAAGATCTATTGAAAGACATATACAAGCACGATTATATTATTCTTGCACAAATTACTTAAATGCTTTAAACTTTCCAAGAGAATGAGAACCACCATGATGAAAATGATGAATACTAAGAGGGCGGTGAATTAGTATGCCTAACACTTTAACTAGACTCTTAAACAAGTCTACTGCAGACCGGTGTAGTAGTTTAAACAACAAACTAGTTAAAACATAAACAAGCCAAATAGCAAATATAGCATTCACCCACAGTAGCACAATCACCATAATACAAGATATTTTGACATGGAAACCCAAATGGGAAAAACCACGGTGAGTAAAACTCACAAGTCAACTATCTGCAGAATAGTAACCAGACTGGTTAAGGTCTTACAATGTTCTTCACCAGAACGAATCCTATTAGGAATCCAGATCTTTGTTAGGAGATAAGTCCTGTTAAAGACTACCCTGTTAAAGGATTTTAGATCCACAACTATGAACCACCTTGTTAGAGGATTTAAAAAAGGCTTGGTTGGGCCTACCCGGTTAAGGGTTTCAGACTTGTCGAAGAGATTGGTAATCAACAAGTGAATGATCTAGAAAGTAGCACATAATGCTTGATTAGATCCTTGATAGTTCTCTGTTAATGCATTGCAACATTACTTCAGTCTTCTAAACTTTGCACTCACAATCTCTGTGGTGAGATACCCTTTTCGCATAGACCTAATCTTTTCCCCAACACTCGCACACATCAACTCTCTACAAAACTCTAGACATGATGTCCTCATATAGGAATTCGATTTCATGTCAGTCTAATAAGATTAGACTCAATTTCCTAGGTACAGTGCATCTAGACACATTTGGTAACATAACACAGAAACACCGCCAAAGTGTCAATGGATGATAACTCATCACACTTTACAATTATACTGGTTTAACACAGTATACCGATTATCGATTAACGAATAAAGACCGGAAAACTGGAACATAGTGTTCTGATCAAAAATTAATTGCCGCTAGGGGTCCTCGTACCACTTGAGGTCTTCATACCGCTTGATGTCTTCATGCCACTTGAGGTCTTCAATCATGCTTTGACCAGTAAGCATCTTCTGCAAAACACTGATAGTCTTCTACAAACAAAGACTATACATTTAATGGCATATAGTACCGATGTGACATAACACATATTACCAGTGGAGAATAACTCATACATAAAATAAGTGTGTGTCCATCAATGACAATCACAACTAAGCATCATCAAAATACCAACAATCTCCCCCTTTGGCATTGATGACAACACTTAGGAAAATTTTGACATCTAAGTGCTTACAAAACAAAAACAGATGCCATAAGCAAAATTACTCCCCCTAAGCATATATACTACTCCCTTGCAAAAATTACAAGTATGTGCATGAAATTTTCAATACTACTCCCCATAAAATTTTCATACTACTCCCTCTTTGCCAACAATGACAAAGTAATGCAAAATATTCCCTTTTTGCATAACATAAAAACAAAGTATATATTCATGACAATAAAGAGGAAAACTTCTCAAAAAGAGATTTAAATTTTTGCATAAAATTCTTCATGTCTGAAGACCATGAATCAAGAAGTAAGGTAGCAATTTCACTCTCGATCTTCATCGGGAAGGCTAATTCTTCCATTGCATCAATAGTGCTCATTTCCTGTGTTACAGTAATAGCCTCCAAGTTCAGGAAGCACTTCTGAAGAACCTACAATTTTGGTAATAGAAGCAATTGCAGCTCCTGGAGATCTTGAGTCCGATTGTAGATCTCTGAGTCAAGCTTTGCAATCTGATGCTAGTGAGTATGAATAGTTTGTCCATACACTGTGAACAGATCATATGGAAATTTGAAGTTGTCGATATATTTTTGTAGCTCCGATTGGAGTTGACTCTTCTGTTTCATAGCATCTTCACAAAATAGGTGAGGTTGGCAGATTTTTCTCAAGAGTAGGTTACCTTCACCCATAGTTGAACTTATATCATCCTTTTGCTTAAGTAGTTTTCCTCTGTCTACATCCATTTGCTTGACTAATGAAACTTTCAGAGCTTTTTCATGCTTCTTCTCTGCGGAAATATGGGCAACATCTTCTAAAGATTGCACTTGATCATCTACTACTATGCAAAGAAGTTTGAGCTTGGCCAGCAAGGAATCGGTACTGGGAAGCTTAGTACCAGGGATTAGATTGGAAAGAGTGTCAACAACAAACTAAATGACATCTTGTTCTTTCTTTTTCCTCAGTTCTTCCAATCTGACTTGTGCTAGTTGAATGCTCCTCAGTAGCTCACTTTCATCAACCGATTGAGTCAAACAGGCAAGAGTCAAATCAGTGGGACCAGTGGGATCAACCTGCTTGGCTTGATCTCTAGCTGCCTTAGGAGTCTGTCCTCCTTCTTTTGTCTTGATCTCCTCTTGTCTTTTATTCTCCTCTTCTTCTTTTTCCTGAGATACCTTGGCGGCCTTCTCTTCCTCCTCTTCTACTCTCT
Organism: Cryptomeria japonica; assembly: GCF_030272615.1. Taxonomy (NCBI): domain Eukaryota; kingdom Viridiplantae; phylum Streptophyta; class Pinopsida; order Cupressales; family Cupressaceae; genus Cryptomeria; species Cryptomeria japonica. The sequence continues at coordinate 521,675,449 of NC_081415.1, forward strand.
TCTTCTCTTCTTCTTTATTCCGCTCTTCTTCCCTCTTTTTCTCTTCTTCCTTTTTCTTCTCCTCTTCCTTCTTCTTCTCTTCCTCTTCCTCCATCTTCTCCTCTTCCTTCTTCTTTTCTTCCTTCTTCCTCTGTCTCTTGTTTTTCTTTCTCTGCTTTTTCTCTTTCTAGTTTCTCTTTTGCCACTTTCTCATCTTTTTTTTTCTCCACTCTCTCCTTTTCAGCTTTCTCCTTCTCTTGAGTGGTGTCCTCAACATCTAGAGCATCAACATCAATGGGTTCATTTTGTTCTGATGTTCTTTCACCTAGACTGTCAAAGATTTCATCCGGTTTGGTTGTGGATAGGTCAAGCTCTTGCTTAGCCTGTCGATTAGCTTTAGATACTTTTTGCATTTTGATAGTTTCTTTAACCTATAGATGGGTGTCTTTTTCCATTTCAAAGGTTTTGCCTCTGAGTAGCTGAAGTATTCTTCTTCGCATGAAGAAGATGCCTTTGTACTTATCAATGATCTCAAACAATTTTGAATTTGAGGCATCACAAAAATATTGGGAAAAGATTTCTTTCCTAATTTCTTATTCCTTTTCAATGGAAATGAGCCATTTATTGTCCAAAGAATCATACAAAGATTTAGAAGTAACTGATTTAATATCGGTAGGTGATCGATCATTATTACATAAATATTTAATAAGTTCTTGTTCAACATCCTCCTTTTCACTATCATTGAAATCGTCGAAATATTCTTTTAAATCATCAAGAACTTTCCTTCTAATATTCTTTATGGTCCTTTGACAATGTGTCATAGGCTTGTAAGAGGAAGTAGCTATATTTACGGGTGCAGAGATTGTTGGTACATTACCGGTTGACTTCGTCTTCTTGCTTGATTGCCTTGTCTTCTTCATTTCTACCTCTGATTTAGTGTCTTCTGAATCCGGTGAGTTATTCCTAGTTTTTCTCTTCCTTTCGAATACCTTTGGTGGAATAGCCTTCAGTTTCTTTTTGGCTGGTGACCTCTTGGTCACTTTCGGACTGGCAGCAGATGTAATTGGTGTCGATGTTGATGGTACTACTTTACTCTTTTTCTGCTTCGGTACCTCAATAGGTTTGATCCTCTCAAAGTAAGTATCGGTTCTCTTCTTCTTGGGATCTAGTGGTGAAGCAAGTAGGGTAGAGGCATACCTTGTCAGTATATCATTTACCACTTCATAGCCCATAGGTTCAACTTCATCTTCTCTGGGCTCAACCGCTTGCATTATGCAATGATCTGTTTTGATTGTGAAACATATATCATCTTCATATTTTTTAACTAGATCACCAGATATTCTCATTCTTTGGTCCATCTTTAGTTTGAATTCATCAAAGTACTTGTTCAAAGTATTTCGATACGTAGATCCCACTACTTGTCGACTCTCTTTTATTTGTTTGGAAACCCGTAGGTCATTTGACCATTGAACATCACCAACTCCAGGAAAATATCCTTGAAAATAGAAAAATAAACCAACAAGCAGTTGTCCGAACTTAAACCTCAGTGTTTTGTCCACTTTGATGGACTTCAGGTTTTCCATTAGTTGCTTTTGCATGTAGATACATAAGTCACATTCTGCATTCTCCTTGATCATCATATAAGTGACATGCACCGTAGCTGTAGGAACAGAATTCATTCTGCTAGCATAGAATACTCTATACCTAATTACCATGCACGCATATTTAACCAAGTCATCTTTTATGGTGTTTATAGTCATTGCCCGTTGGTCGCTCATAGAACCAGTGAGCTCTGTCACTTTGGTTTTGGTGATCTTTCGAAGAACAGGGACTTCCCCAACATTGCAAAAACCGGTCACAGCATGAATTGCCTTCGATGTAATATCATGGGTTCGCTCAAGGTACATATTATCACCATGAACCCTACTGAGGATAATCCTAATGTGTTCTTCTGTAAATTCCTCGAGAAAATATACTGCATTGTGTAGTTTCTTCCTCTCAATTATGTTGTACTCAGGTTTAATCTTCTTATCATCTCCACAGAACAGACTCAGCTGGGAGTGAATCACTAGAGACCCTAGGTCTTCTAGTTTGCAATCAATATATCCTGAGCCATCCCCTTCAACAATGACTCTGGTGAGAATTTGAGATAGGGCATTATATTTCACCTTCTTCCTAAGGAACTCAGATGATTCCTCAGGTTTGGTAGAACTAGAAGGAATTTTAGATGTAGAAGCCATATCTAGATGATTCCAAATGACAAGAATGTTTCAATAATAAATACCTTCACACTCTATACTAGGTTTTGTCGTTGTCGAGCACAACACACTTCTTTAAGAGCTTACTTTGCCGATTTGATTTCCACACTAATAGCTTGAGATGTCTACAAAATCTTGTGCAAGATTTCTTTCTGAATTCTTTTGAATGCAAGATAAATTCTCTTGTTGCTCTGCTCAAGCTAGAAAAATTCTCTTTTGAAAATAGGTAAGTAAAAATGACAACAAAAGTCACTTTTAAATAAGCTCCTACCTACCATAATAAATGCATCACCGTTAGGGCACAAACCCTAACTTTACCTTTTACCACTTTGTTTCTTCTGTCAATCGACAAGTAACCAATATCGATAAAGGCACTTTACCGATATACTCTAGGGGTTCAAAACATTTTTACCAATATGTTCCTCCTAAGCTCTTCAAAGCTCAGTTTGCCGATTCAGGGGTCTCCACACTAGGTGTGGAAACTAGTGCATCTTGTGGCTTCTCTTCAGTTTCTTTTTCCAAGTTTTATCCATACCCGCCTGAACGGTTTCAACATCAATCTTCCATTCTGGATCGACCGGTATGTCTCCCGATGGATTCTTTCTCAATCTACATGCTCTGGCAATGTGTCCCAGTTTGTTGCAATGTTAGCATACCATTCCATGTGTTCTCTATGGTCCGGTGTTCACATTTACATTCTTCCTTCTGCATGTTGCAGCAATATGACCGTTGCCATGATAGATCAAACAGGTTGCTCTCCAACTGTTTGCCGCTCCATAACCATTTGACCAATGGTCATAGGTTCTATACCGGTTTGGGTTCCGGTTCATAGGAGGTTCAGGGATAACTCCTTTAGATCTTGATGCATAACTTCTAGATTTGTTCATAACTGACCTGCACTCAAAAGCTCTATGCCCAAACTTGTTACATGCATAACAGTGACCATTAAATCTACCAATTCTAGCCACATTGTTTTGCATGTAAGGAAAATTATTGTAAGCCTTGCTCTTACATACATTGGTAGTATGTCCTTCCTTATGACAATTGAAGCATACAGGTTTAAACTTTGGCTTACCTTTGCTCTTGCTGTTGATCTTAGGTGTCGATTGCTCCTTTGGTGCACCAGCCTTGGTTCCAGAGGTTTCACCTCCCTTGTATGCAAAGAAACCAAGTCCAAAGGTATCCTTTGATGGCTTCATTGTTTCCAGCTTCTAGTCCAACTTCGCAGCACTCCGGTTGAACTTCGCAAGTATCTCCTTTGACTCAACAAGTTCCTTGGAAAGATCATCATTGGTTTTCATCAAGGTTTCATTCTGAGAGATGGCAGCATTTAGGTCTTCCTTGCATTTCTTCTTTCTCTTCATTACCCTCTTGCAGATGGGTGGTGATGGTACCAATCTCTTGTTTCAACTTAGAGATTTCATGCTCCTTGTCCTTCACTAAATCTTCAACTTTTCTTCCATTTTCTAGCTCCTGACTCATCCTGATAGTCAATCCTTCCAACTCCCTCCTTAGGTTAGTTTTGGATTCATTTAGTTTCTCCACTTCTCCGACTAGAGCCTCCATGTCTGCTTCATCAAAAGAGTTGTTTTCAGTAAATTCCATCAATTGCTCAACAAGTTCTCTTCTCTTGGCTAAAGAGGCTTTATACTTGGTCTTGAGTTCATCATAGGCTCTCTCAGACTCAGTCAAACGGTGAGTGAGTTCCCTTATGTTATATTCCCCCAAATCTCCTTCCAAGTGGTTAGATTTATAGAAAGGTTGGCTTTGATACCAATTGATGAATACTAAGACGGGGGGTGAATTAGTATGCCTAACAATTTAACCAGACTCTTAAACAATTTTACTGCAGACGGGTGTAGTAGTTTAAACAACAAACCAGTTAAAACATAAACAAGCCGAATAGCAAATAGAGCATCCACTCACAGTAGCACAATCACCATAACACAAGATATTTTGATGTGGAAATCCAAATGGGAAAAACCACGGTGAGTAAAACTCACAAGTCAACTATCTGCAAAATAGTAACTAGGCCGGTTAAGGTCTTACAATGTTCTTCACCAGAACATATCCTATTAGGAATCCAGATCTTTGTTAGGAGATAAGTCCTATTAAAGACTACCCTTTTAAAGGATTTTAGATCCACAACTGTGAACCACCTTATTAGAAGATTTACAAAAGGCTTGGCTGGGCCTACCCCGTTAAGGGTTTCAAACTTGTCAAAGAGATTAGTAATCAACAAGTGAATGATCTAGAAAGTAGCATAGAATGCTTGATTAGATCCTTGATAGTTCTTTGTTAATGCATTACAATATTACTTCAGTCTTCTAACCTTTGCACTCACAATCTCTATGGTGAGATACCCTTTTCACACAGACCTAATCTTTTCTCCAACACTCGCACACATCAACTCTCTACAAAAACCTAGACATGATGTCCTCATATAGGAATCTGATTTCATGTCGGTCCAATAAGATTAGACTACAATTTCCTAGGTATAGTGAATCTAGACACATTTGGTAACATGACACAAAAACACCGCCAAAGTGTTGGTGGATGATAACTCATCACACTTTACAATTATACCAGTTTAACACAGTATACTGATTACTGATTAACGAATAAAGACTGGAAAACTGGAACATAGTGTTCTGATAAAAAATTAACTACCACTAGGGGTCCTCGTACCGCTTGAGGTCTTCATACCGCTTGATGTCTTCATGTCGCTTGATGTCTTCATGTCGCTTGAGGTCTTCGGTCATGCTTTGACTGGTAAGCATCTTTTGCAAAACACCGATAGTCTTCTACAAACAAAGACTATACATTTAATGGCATATAGTATCGACGTGAACAATACAACACATATTACTGGTGGAGAATAACTCATACATAAAATAAGTGTGTGTCCATCAATGACAATCATAACTAAGCATCATCAAAATACCAACAGAAAAAGACAATATCCACTTCCTTCTTTATTCTTAGTGCTAAACTTCACAAAGGGAAAACCGACATTCTTATCACACTTCAATTTCCAAAAGATTCTAGTAGCCAATTGTTCTTGATCATCAATAGGTGTAGGCTTATTCTTTTGAGATTGAGGACAAGAGTTATTATTAGAAGAAGAAGGAATGCCATTCAAAATTTTAACTTTACCACTATCAATAAGTTCTTTCGTTGCATTTTGAAGATCATGACAATTGTTAGCATGATGATCATGATTTTGATGAAATGAACAAAAAGGATTTTTTGAAGAAGAAGCACTTTTATGGGAACGAATGGTTTGTTGTCTTGCAAGATGGTCTTTGAAGTCTTAAATCCTAAGGAGGTCATCCATAGGAGATTTGTGATCATGTCCTAGGAATTTTGTATTGATTTGTGTAGGAGGGTTTATAGGGACTCGAATTCCTTATTCAAAATTTCCAACTCCTCCTCCTCTAAAACCCCATTTTCATATTATGCTAAAGCCACTCCTATAAGAATCGTTTAATTGATAAGGCAGAGAAACATTATAATAACTTTATTTGAAATTTTTAGTGTAAGGAATTTTAGAAGGAATGAAAGGATTAGTAGATGAAGAAGGAATATATTGTGGAGGAGGATTTTCCATTCTTTCATCATGCATATCCTCTTTCGTGGATTGACAAAGAAGATCCTTATCATCTAAGGCATCATCTTTAATTAATGTTATATGGGGAGACAGATCATGAATAAAATGCATATCACAATCTTCTCTACAAATTTTTTGATGACTAAGATAGGCTCTAGGAGAGTAAGGAGGATCAAGAGAGATAGGAACATCAATATTTTGATTTTGCCCCCTTTGTGCTAGGGTATGTGTATGAGAAGAAGATGGGACCATGTTTCTCTTCAATGCTTGCTCTCCATTAGCGAGATCATTGATAAGAGTATTAGTTCTCTCTTAATTTACATTAGATACCTAGGATAGTTACAAGTGTTAGGTTTTCCATTAACATCTTTAGGATTGGGACCTACAAAAGCTTTTAGGTGATCTACGTATGAAATATATTTTTCCAAAAACATCACCATAACAGATGTACATGATAGATTAAGGCTTTGAGATATAATTGATGAAAAGGAAGCAACTTGGAAACCCTAAAATGCAATTTATGTCCAAGTGCTATGAATGAAAAGAAGTAACATGAAGTGAAAGAAGCCATTATCCGACACATGATTATAATAAATGTAGGTAAAAAGCAATGTAATCATATGTGAAATAGCAAATAAATCAAATCCATTTATTGCCATGATGAATATTTAAATTTAGATCCAAGCAAATTAATCAAAAATAAATTAGGGTTTTGTAAATAAAACCTCTTATTCTATGTAATTTGATAAGATAGACGACCCACGAATTTGAATTTTTTATTTATTTTTGTTTTTTGAAATTACAATTAAATTTTGAAAAATGTGAAATGAAATTTAAAATGAGAATTTAAAATTTGAAAATACTTTAGATCTAAAATTCCAAAATAAAAACCCACAATGTCAATTTTAAATTCAAAAATTAGGGTTCTTGAAATTAACCACTTGAATTTAAAATTTAAATTTGAAAATAAACTTTTAAGTGAAATTTTGAATTGTGAAATATGAAAAGCACTTAGATCTGAAATACTTAATCCAAATTAAACAATTGACAAGCTTAATTTTAAATTTAAAAATTAGGGTTTTAGTGAAATTAACCTCTAAATTTTTAAAATTTGCAAGAAAATAAAACTTGTAAATGAAAATTTGCACTTTAAATTGTATAAACACTTAGATTAGAGAACATAAATCAAAATTAAAGGTGTAAAACATCGGGTTCACCAAAATGTAGTGGGGAAAAATTAGAGTTTCCACCATTAGAGAGAGAAAACCACTAATTTCTACTTAAGATGACCATTACATTTCAAAGAGGAGGAATCCAATAGATTCAATCACAAATCAACAAAGATTCAGATTGAATACTGATCGGATTGATTGATTTGAGATCCCCTTTTGTAAGTTGAATTGTTGAATTTAGATAGTGTGTTGGAAATGAAGGTAAGAACATGAAAACAATAAGCTACAGATTCGAGATTGAGTTGTATGCTTGGAATTGAGAAATGTACGCAGACTCAGATCTGATCCTTGAAAGAGCACCTAAAATATTAGGACCGTGGTTCTCGTCATCACGGTCCTCCAAAATTTTCACGCATCGAAGGGGATTGATTCATCTTTTCAAATAAAGCTTATCCAAAAGATTGTAGCTTCGTACATGTTTCCTACACACAAAAAGAAGGGGAAATAGGTTGGGAATAGGGGTTTGCCTAGGTCAAACCTTGGTTGAGGAATCAACCTTGAATAAAATGTTGCAAATATTGAAATAAATAATGGAAATATATACCTCAAATCTGCAATGACTAATAATGATGCTTTGCTTCTTGAATGTGATCACATATGTTTTATGAAATGGCATGAACATGACAAAACCCTAATCACACACACATGCTTGCATAAGAATGATATAAAGTTGCTCCACAATAGATAAATGAAGAATATGCAGCCTTGAAGACCTCTAGAAATGCTTGATGATGAATGCTTGAATGCTCCCAATTTCACCTATCATGAATGTATGAATGTGTCTCTATATCAAAATGAGAGGGGAAGAACTCCTTATATACTTGCCCATTAGAAAATCATGTTAATTTTCTGACATAGGCCGACAAAGAGAAAGATTTCCCAGTCAAATTTGAGATGGGGAAAAGGGTTTAAATTGGATCCCAATTAGGGAGGACCATGGCGTGGCGCCATGGTCCCAATGAAGACCAAGGTGCCACGCTTTGGTCCTACCCTAATATGGGGCTAGGATAAAGGGGTAATGCAAGGTAAAATGTGATATTAAGGCCATGTTTGCATGATGGAAGCATAAATGGGTCCTAGTCAAGCATAGGGATGAGAACACTAAGGTGGGGGGCCCAAATGTGGTCGAAATTGTAAAGGGGTACAATTTAGGACGCTACAGTTAGTTAATAAAATTATTTAACTGATTAAAGAAAAAAAAATATTAAAATTAGCACTCACATGTATGGTACAATTTTTAGTGTCTACAATGCATACTAGCCACAATAAAAAAAAGAAATGCCTAATTGGAAGCTAAAGAGTTGGGTGGACCTTGCATGGAAACATCTAGGGATTTTGGGAGATTTTTTTGTGGCACATGCTTTTTTGGGGAAAATTTAATTGTGAATGAGCTGATGAACCATAGCATTAAACAGTCATAAAACATAATAATGGGGTCGGATATCAAGATGTGGTCCAGTTTGGATTTGATTATCTCAAAAGAGTAGGTAATTAAAGATTAACACACTTTTACTAGTCCATTTTGGGAGTGCTAAAAATATCACTATTAATTTTGAATATGCAACCAATTAAAGGCTGATGCATTATTGAGATTTGGTAGTGTAACTATTGAAGTTCATTTTGGGTGTACAAAATTTTCTACCATTGAGTTCGAAATAGTTAGGATAATTGTGTGGCTTTGAGTTAGGCAGAAATCAAGATGGTTTGGTTTTTCAAGGGAGGCAAGGTGGCTAAAGGTTATCTATTATTATTAACAAGTGTTATAGATAAGCGTTCACAAGTTGAAGATTGGTTAGACTATGGGTGGTCGTGCTTGACATTTTCTTATTTTCTTGCCTTAAAGGTTGAAATGATGGCAATTGATCAATCTCCTCTATCAAAATATAGTTGTCCCAAGATCAGATTTGTCGGAATAAAGATTTTTGTGGATTCAAAGAACATGTATGATGATACGATATCCCAAATGAATGACCAAATTTAAGAGATTGATGATGGTCCTTATTGAAATAAGTATTGATGAAAAATTTGGTCATCTAATAGATTCTCATTCCTGGTAGTCATGGGATTCCCTATACTTACTACTGCCAAATGGTAGTGGTTGAGACGTATGATTGGCTACCATTTTTTTACGAATTGCTAAGCTTGATACATACCTGATTGATCTATTCATTGAAATCAAGAGAGAATTTTCTTTGTGAGTCTTGAATCGATAGAGTGTTATCACATACAAAAACTAATGGTTAGGCGAAAGCAATTTGGACTAAAATGTAGATGTGAAGATGTAAACATAGAACAATAGCTAGAGAGGCTATTCAAAGTAGAAGATGATGGTCTCAAAAAAGTGGTTAAGCAAATCATTGGGTCCCATATGTTGCAAGGCTGACACAAGCATGGTTAGGTGTTGATGGAGACATTATGTACTAATGTTGCTTAGGTTTAGACACTAAACATCAAGGTTTGTGCACTTTGTGGTCAAAGAGAATATTATTCTTGAAGTAATAAATGCTATTCTCAAAAGTGGATTTATTGCTGCTGTCTTTGATGCAAAAGTTGTTAAGAGGAAACAAATTGTAGCTCAAGCTCTAGAGATTTTTCGAGAGTGTCTGGAAAATTGTGAAATGACACCATTCACTAATTATTGTTGGGGTCTGATGTAAAATCTGTTAAGAAGAAACAAATTGAAGCTCAAGCTCTAGAGATTTTTAGGGTCTGTTTGGAAAATTGTGAAATGATGTCATTTACTAATTATGTTAGTATTTTTGGTGACCTCCTTTCTATTCAACAGATTGAGTGTATCGATAAACAAATATAAACAAATAGATGAGATTAATACCATCTCATGTGCAATGCAAATTTTATTTTGATTTCAATATAGGAAGCTACCCACTCTAATAATACTTATCCTTAAAAAAATTCATTAATATATGATTAATAAATGTAATACAAATTATCATATTATAAAAACCAAGTAAAATTGAAAAAACTAAATATGAACCTCTTTTAAAATATATATTTTTAAAAATTTCTTATTTAATTTTTTTTTGTTTTGGTTGTTTTTTATTTTCTGTTTTTAAGAATTTTTTTTTTTGTTTTATTTTTTTTAATACATTGTCAGCCCTGAAATTACAATTTTTTTTAATTCCATAAACTGTAATCCTTACCCCCTTCCATAATATTGTTTCCTTGAAAATTAGCTGAAACTTTAATTTTATATTTTAATACCTCCCTTTTCTTTATCGTAAAAAAAGTACTCTCAGTTTTTTTTGTGTTGGATTGAAAACAGAAGCGCATATATTTCTTCCTTTGGTCTCAATCAACACAGAAAGAGCTGCTGGTAGTATTAATGTTCGGTGACTTGCTGTTTAGTTCGGGCAGCTTGCTATGTTACTGTAATTCACAGTCTTCTGACTGCACTCTTCATGTAATTTTTCTTCATCTATTGAAAAAGAAAATACAGAAAGAGCTTCCGGGATGCGTCTCTGAGAAAAATTGTCACAGATGACAAGTTCAGAACAATTATAGACAGTGACAATGGCAGCGATATCCTCAAGAAGGCTTCTGGATTCATATACCATCCACGATGATGACGTTGAAATGGTCTACACAGAGGAGCACATTGACGTTGTTATGAAGGATGCATGTGAAGAGCAAAAAGAGAAGATTGTGTACTGCTATTATTGCAACAAAATGGCCGGAGACATTAAGGATCCAATTGTAAATTTGTCCAACCTTCGGATGTACTGCAAAGCCTGCCTGCGCTACTGTAACAGGGGAAGTCCAATTCCACGGCATATCAGAGTTTTCGCTCCAGAATTAGGCGAGTGCAGCATCTGCATGGAGGGGCCCTGTGAAAACCCTACAATAACGCTATGTGGACATTTCTTCTGCGGACAATGTCTCGTTAAATGGGCTCAGAAATCGCGCCGTCGCACATATGCTTGTCCTCTCTGCAAGACCCGCCTTAATTCTACCATAGTCTTTCCTTTGATTCTCGAATCCTAATTCTGATGGATCCAGGTAAGTTTCTTTAAAATTAGAATTTTCATAAAGGCATTGAATTTTTCAATCATATCCCAATTTTCTTCTAGGGGGTGATAAATATATTGGAGGTGTGGATATTGCATACCTGGACATTTTGTATGAAACATTGTAAGTCAAATAAATTGAATTAAGGCATAGGTTCTCCATGTTTTTGTAGGAGGAAACGTAATCTGACAGAACAAGGGCTAAAGAATAGCCCTGACTAACAGGGTATAAAACAACCCTCTAATTAAACATGGGCTTACGAATAATCCTTTTAACCTCTTTTGAATGGGAAGTCCTCTGCTTCCTTGATCTATCAATCGAGTGCATCTTCCAATAGGTCCAGCCGTTCTTGGCCTTGGCTTCCTAAAATCGGCGGCCTTGTCTTTTGAAGCTCGTTGCCTTGACCTACTGAAGTTGATTGATTTGTCCCATTCTACGCTCGGATAGGAGCATGAATCTTCTTTTTTGGCTCGAGCCATACTATACACTCACTAATAAGGGATAAAGAGTACTCCTAGTTAATGTTGACTTACAATTGAGGTAAATCTCAGTATGTCTCGCACTCTTTCTCTTCTTTTCTTTTTGTAGCGCAGACTTTTTTTTTTTTTTTTGGAAAAAAAAGGGTAAAAATTTATTTAAGCGAAACCAGGCAGTACAAAGCAAGAGGCCAAGGGCCCAAACCAAACCTCAAACAAGGCCAACAACGAGAGCTCCCAAGGAAACAACTCCCAAAGAAAACTACAAATTCTTGTCATCCATGATTAACTTCCTCAAAGTCTTTGAATAATCAGGAGGTAAAGCTCCCCAACCATCCACATCCCATCCTTCTAAGCCCTCAAAAGCCCACTTAGCCAGGCAGTCAACAACTCTATTCCACTCATTGGGAATATGACAAAATAAAATGTAATCTAAGGGGTGACAGAGGTTTAAAATCTGCTTAGCCACTAAGGCCAGTTGCCAAGAAACACCATCCAACTGATGATTATTGAAAATGTCAACCACAATCTGCGAATCAGATTCGGAGATAATTCTCCTCCAACCAAGAGAGCATCCTCTCTCAATAGAATACAAAAGAGCAAGGATCTCCATCAAGTTATTTTACTGTTGTCCCTTATAAATGGAGAAGAGGAACACAATCCTCCCATCACAACCATGCCCAATACCGCCAACTCCTGCCTGTCCAGGATTCCCCCTGGAATATCCATCAGTATTGACTTTCAAAACTCCCTCAGGAGGAGGAGACCATCTTCCCTCTCTATGAACTTTTTGCTTGCACTGCCTTAATATCCTTCTAGTAGAGTGACTAATCCCATTGCCAACAAGGTTAAGTTTTTTAGCCACAGCCAAATCACCAGCATCAACAGGCACAGTCGTATCACATTTTGCACAAATAGTTTCTTGAAGTCTGCTGGCAATTTTTCTCCACACGAAAAGGCTCCCAATTTCTGAGCCTTGGAAGATTCTTCGATTCCTTTCCAGCCATAAGTTCCAAATAATAAAGGTCGGACCAAGAATCCAGGCAACCTGAAGGAAGCTTGTCTTAGCGGGAGGGCGTCCCAAGCTATCCCAAAAATCAATCAAAGAGGTAGCATGAACACAAGCATGATTCCAAGCACTCCACCACCTGTGCCAAACCTCCCTTGAGAAAGAGCACTGAAAGAAAAGGTGAGAAGTACTTTCTTTACTACTTCTACATAAAGCACAAATTGAAGGACCTTGGAAGCCTCTCTTCCTTAAATTCTCCCAAGTGAGACATATATTTTGAACAACGAACCGTAGGAAGAAGTTGCACTTAGGCCAAGACAAATGGTTCCAAACCTGCTTCCACCATGGGACACCTCCCCGACCATGCAACTTACCATCCAAAGCTAAGTAGCCAGAAGCAACAGAAAATTTTCCTTTTGGATCTGGACCCCAAGCCAAAACATCCCTCCCTTGAAGACCACTGCACAGTTTGCCAGCTAAGATTTTTTCAAGTTCTTGTCGGTTCTCTTCAGTACCCCTAGCAGGCCAATCACCAGGATCTTTCCAACAAGTAACCTCCAATTGTCCCATAATCTTAGTGGTCTTAAATTCCACCACTTTATTCCAACCAGCCTCACACAAAATATTACAAAGAGGTTGAAGGTGAGGAAACTGAGAGATGATCGGGGGATGGCCGTCCCAAGAATCATGCCAAAAAAGAGCATCAGATCCTTTATTATAGATCCAGAAAAGACCCTCAATGAAATTGGCCCCTTTTTAAACGGTGTCCCAAATTATGGAACCTTTCCCAAGAAGACCACACTATTCTCTTCCCCGAGGTACTTATAAGTAAGGATTTTGGCCCAATCTTGATCTTGGCAAGTGCACCATCTCCAATAAAGCTTAACAGCTAACACTTGCCCAATCATACTTGTAGGCTGAAGGCCAGGACCACCCTCCTGCTTGGGCCTACAGACTGACTCCCATCTAACAAGACTCCATTTTGAAGAAAGAAAATTACCAGACCAAAGAAATTGCCGAGAGAGAGCATCGAACTCCTTCACAAAGCTGGAGAGGGTAACCTACACAAAGCACCTGTATTTCGGAAGAGCTTGCACCACAGACTTCAACAGAGTTAGTCTTCTAGCAAACAAGAGCCATCTACAAGTCCAATGAGTAACTCTTTTACGAAATCTGTCTAGAATCTCTTTACAGAACTCCTTAAGCTGAGATCCCACACCTAAGGGAGTCCCAAGGTAAACCAGAGGAAGAGAGCCAATTTGGAATCTGAGAATCTGAGCAATCCTAACCTGAATAATCTGAGGGGTATTAAATAAAAAAAAAGAATAATTAGCCTCATTAATACATTGCCTTGATGCAGCCAGGTAAATATCCAAGGTCCTCTGAAAATTAACAGCTTCACTGATTCTGGCTCTACCCATTAGAGCAATGTCATCCACAAACTGGAGGTGGGAGAAAGAGGGAAGAATATTGCCCCAGCTCCAGCCCTGAATCATACCTTGTCTAACCTTGCTTTTGATAAACCTCCCAAGCTCCTCAGCCATGATGATAAACAAATAAGGAGATAGAAGATCCCCTTGCTGAAGACCTCTAGAAGCAGAGAACAACTCTGAAGGCTCTCCATTAACCAGAACTGAAAAGGTGGTGATAGAGACACAACTCATAAACCAATCAACCCATTCTCCTGCAAATCCAAAAGCCAAAAGAATCTTCTGAAGAAAAACCCACTTGACTCTGTCATAAGCTTTTGCCATGTCCAATTTAATAAACATAGCTTTCTCCTTAGAAGTCACCAAAGAATGAATGGCTTTAGCAGCAATCACTACCCCATCAAGAATTTGTCTTCCACCAACAAATCCACCCTGTTCATTAGAAATTATAGCTTTGAGGCAAACTTTGGGTCTCTCAGGGATTAGCTTAGTTGTGATCTTATAGACCACATTACAGAGAGCAATAGGTCTAAACTGATCTAATCTATTCGCACCTTCTTTTTTAGGAATAACATCTGCTTGTTTCTATGTGACTCTTGGACCACCTCAAGGAGATCAAATTTAATGATTTCTCAAAATTCCTAAAAAATTCAACGAAAAAGCCATCAGGGCCTGGGGCTTTTCCTTTTTTCATGTGAAAAACAACATCTTCCACCTCCTGCATCGAAATAGGGTGAATGAGAGCCACATTCATTTCATTAGAAACCAGAGAGGGAATACAATCAAGAATAAAAGATTGCTCCTCCCTAGTAGGAACAGAGTCTTCTGAGAACAAGGCTGAAAATTACTGGAGGGCTTCCTGAGAGATCTCACCCATAGAAGAGAGTTGAATACCTTCTGAAGAAACAAGAGAGGTAATGAGATTGCCATTTCTTCTGGCTCTGACAGAATTATGAAAAAAAATAGTATTCCTATCTCCTTCTTGTAACCAGTCGATTCTAGACTTTTGTTTCCAGAATATTTCTTTGCGAAATTCCCACTCCTCCAACTCCTTAACTGCCATTGACTCTTCTTTGCTTAAATCAGAGGTAAGCCCCTGATCACAGATCAACCGGGTGATAGAATCAAGACGAGACTGCGCTGCCCTCTTGTTGAAGTGAAGATTTCCAAAGCATTGTCTATTCCATCTTTTGAGCTTATACTTCACATATTGCAACCTTTTAACAAAGGTATACATAGCTCGTCTATAAGGGGGTTTCCCTTCATACCACCAATCAGCCACTAAATCCTGAAGAGAGAGATCACGCAACCACATAAGTTGGAACTTAAAAGAAGGGTTTTTTGAAGGCCTAGGAGAAACCATTGAGATTTTGATAGGCCAATGATCAGAACCTCTCCAATCTAAAATCTCTAAGCTCATATTCCATTTGTTCCCCAGCCAAAAGCAAGACACCATAAATCTATCAAGTCTCTCTGAAATTGCCTGCACTCCACTTCTCCTATTATTCCAAGTATATATACCATTATTTGGTTTAACATCAATAACATTCAGAAAATCTATATTATCATTAAGAAGGGTAGCAGAAGGATCAAGTCTAGCCACACCTCCTCTTTTTTCATCCAAATTGCAAACCGCATTGAAATCCCTAGCCAAAACCTAAGGGAGAAGGGGCACCAGAGAGCGGACAAATCTAATGTGAGCCCAAAGCTACGATTTGCCTAAGAGATCAATTGGAGCATAAACATTATTGAAAAGACATGTTTCACCTGAATCCATACAAGTGGCTATCATAGAGAGAGAAGAGCAACTTGAAATCCACCACAAAGGGACCACCTTCCTAGGATCCCAGAAGAGGGTTAATCCGCTTGAACTACCATGAGCCCCTATACATTGGCAAGCCCCTCGAGACCAAATTCTAGGAGCTCAACTCATCATACCTTCAACAGATAATTTAGTTTTCTGAACACAAACAAAATCTGGAAAATGGGAAGCAATCATATCACGAACAACCTTTTGTCTAGGGATGTTGTTCAAACCCCTTACATTCCAAGACAAAACAATCATTTATGGGATTGGGAGAAGTGTGAATCAATGGGTTTTACAAACCCAGACTCAACCAACGTGTCCCCGATAAGTTTTACCTTCTCTTCATCAGTCCTCCTCCCAATCTTAGACAATTTCTCTTGAGGCCCCTTTTTAAGGGGTTTTTGCTAAAGGCCCAATGCAGGAGAAGCCTTTTTGCTCTTCCCTGAATCCAGGGTCACTCTAGGGAGAGGAGCAGCCACAGCTGCATTAGGAGAGCCCTCTAGTAAGATCAAAGTCCCACCGAGATCTATTTCATCTGGTGCTTGAGGAAGCAAATCCGCTACTATCTACCCTTCCTGTCTATCCATCATAGCCAATTCCTGAGAATCATTACCTTTGTCCTCTTCTAAAATCACTCCCAAAGATTTAGCCCCAAAAGAAAGTTCCACTGGAATTCCTTCTTCTTGGACCAAGTCATCCAAAACTTCAAACTTGTTGAACACCCCATCATTTTGTCTATCTGTCCAGGATCTCTTCTGGCCTCTTCCTTTGTTATGAGACTTAACAGGATTGGAACCTTCCTTATCAACAGGCCCATCAGGCATAAGAGCCTTTCCTTTATCTACCTTAGGATTGGAATTAGAGGGATCAGTACTCCCTAAAGGTACTGACCTATTTCTAGGGCATCTCCTTTGCAAGTGTCCATACTCATGACAGATTCGACATCTAAATGGCAATGTTTCATAGTCCAATTGTTGGATCCAAGAAGAGGATTCCAGACAAATTTCCATGGAATCTGGTAACGGGTTATTTAAATCAACTTCCACACAAATTTGAGCATAATAAATTACCTTTTTGTCTTGAGTTTGCCTAGCCGAACCAATGGGCTTTCCAAGCAAAAGTGAAATTGAGTGAAGAATATCATCCCTCCAAAATTCCAGTGGAAGCCTTGGTAGACGGACCCATACAGGCACTCTTGAGGGAAGCTCTTCTACAGAGTTGAAGCCCACATGCCATGGCTTGATAAAGAGCCCAACCTGATTGAAGAAATATGGACCTCCTTCAAAGACTCTATTTCTATCTACCATGTAGGGAAACACAACCAGAAAATAGTTATTGGCTGCCAACATAATCTCCATATCTCCTTCAGGATTTCAGACCTGTCTAGCCCAAGATTCCAAAATGGGCATAGAAAGTCGGAGGCCCAAAAATTTGCAAACGAGAGCATGATTGCTCCAGTACAAAACATCATCTGAAACTGATTCAGGTTGGACAACCAAAACATGACGTTCTTGACATCTCGCCAAACACCCATTCACCTTTTTTATTCTAGGCTCTCCTTTCAAGGACAAAGACCCTTTGTTGATTGTAACTAGGGTATAGGGGTTCGGATTGCCTTAAGGCAACATCTGAACTCCTTTAGGACCGGGTCCTACCCTAATGTGGCCCTATCCTAAATCCACGCTAAAACACATCTATTAAATATTAGCACCAAATAACATTAGCACCTAAAATATAAGGAGACCGACTTCAAGAAAGGGCCGACCTTAATAAAGTAAAGAGGCATATAAATAAAGATCATTTTGCAAGTCAACATCAAAAAAGTTCAATTAACTCAGAATGCAAATTAGCTCTACTGTGCGAACCTAAGGAAGAGGGTGAATTATTCAGTTTGGTGTAATATTGTCCAAGGGGACATAGCATATCTTGAGGCAAGTCATTGAAGCATACAAGGATAGATTTGATGTGTCAAGATCAGATTCGAGCTAAGTATTGTACTATTATTTAGAGGAGAATATATAATCTGACCTATGGGTCTTTCATGCTGGGTTTTTCCTCCTTGTAGGTTTTCCCAGGGTATGCTTGTTTGTCTTCTATCATATTTCTAATTTATGTTGTCTTACTAAGTTTTGCAAATCTGATTACAATCTAGGGCACAATTTAATGCATGTTGGTTCACTAAACTACTGCAAATCTAATACAAACTAGGGCATAATTGAATAAGATAAATCTGATTATCGTACCTAGGGTTTAAATTAACATGGTATCAGAGCTCTAGGTGTTACTAACTTCTGATTTTAGCAGATCAATTGTTGCATATAGCTGTTGTTGTGTTCAGATTAAAGATGTCAGGTTTAAAGGCTGAAGATAGGCTTGAGGGAGCCATTGACTTTGCTGCTTGGAAAGTTCGTATTCTGTTGATCCTTGAAGAAAATGACCTACTGAAATTTGTAGAAGAAGAAAGGCTGTCTCCTCCAGAAGATGTTGAAGAGCTGAAACTGTTCAAGAAAGATTCCCTCAAGGCTAGAAGGATCATAATTGAGTCCGTCAAGAATCATCTTGTCACTGTCATATCAAAGTTTACATCTGCCAGAGAAATGATCAAACACTTGGAAGGGATCTATGAAGTCAACAATCTCAGTAGGGCTCTTGCCCTAAGACAGCAACTTCTACACATAAAAATGAAAGAAGAAGATTCAATCATAGCCTACTTCATGAAGATCAATGAACTAAAGGACAAGCTAAGCACTCTTGATTGCCAAATCTCAGATAAAGACCTTGTTATGATTGCATTAAATGGTCTACCAGATGAATGGGAACCATTCATTCGTAGCATTGGTGGAAGAGCTGATCGTCCCAACTTTGAGCGTCTTCAATCTGATTGCATCGAAGAGGAATCTCGAATTGAGGTAAGAGGAAAACTCAAAAACTCTCTCAAAGATAATCATGTTCTCTTATCTAAATCTACGAAAGGTGGTCATTGGGAGAAAGAAAAGAGAAGCAAAGATTTTAGATCCTCCTCCTATGATCCAAGGAAAAAGTCAAGAGATTCCTCTCACATTCGTTGCTTCAGATGTGATAAGTATGGTCACTATGTCAGAGATTGTCAAAATGACCCAAAGGAAAGGGAAGCTAACTTAAATGAGGTTGCCGAACAAAGTGAAGACTACCTTCTTATCTCTACTCTTTCCAGCAATGTTCCTACGGATAGCAATTCGTGGATACTTGACAGTGGTGCCTCTAGACACATCTCAGGATTTCATGAGCATCTTTCAGATCTGATTGAAAAAGACACCAATCTTCATGTTGTAATCGGTGATGATACTCGATACTCGGTAAAAGGTTCTAGTACTACCTCTCTAAAACTAGATTCTGGTATTTCCTTACAACTCTGTGATATTCTATTTGTACCTGGTATTAAAAGAAATCTTATTTCTATTTCGGCTTTAGAAGATAAGGGTTTGCAAATAGCATTTTCTGAAGGGAAAGTACTCGCTTGGTCTAAGAAATCTAACTTCAAATCTGCTCGTATTATTGGACATAGATGTGATAGTTTATATAAGCTTGCAGCCAATCCAATTCAAGCTCTCATTCATGAGACCCCTGAATCATGCGAGCTATGGCATAGAAGATTGGGTCATCTTCACTTTCAAGCTCTTCCCACTCTCGGTAAAATGGTCAAAGGTATGCCTAATCTCAGTTTATCTCATGATGATGCTTGTAAAGGTTGTGCAATGGGTAAGAATGTAAAGAATCCCTTTCATAAAAGCGATAGAAGGGCTAAAGAAAGGTTAGAGCTTATTCATTCAGATTTATGTGGTCCCATGTCAGTAGCATCTCCTAGCGGGTTCTTATATTATGTTATCTTCATAGATGATTTCTCTAGGAAAACATGGATCTATTTTCTTAAATCTAAAGAGTCTGAAGAAGTCCTAAACAGATTTAAAGAATTCAAAGCCTTAGTTGAAAATACTACAGGAAATCGAATTAAATGTTTGAGGTCTGACAATGGAGGTGAATACACCCCAGGTAGCTTCTATGACTTTTGTGTTAAAGCAGGAATTAAGATGGAGTTCTGTGTTCCTTACAACCCTCAGCAAAATGGAGTTGCTGAAAGAAAGAACAGGACCATTGTTGAAGCTGCAAGAGCCATGATTCATTATCAAGACTTGCAACCTTTTCTATGGGCAGAAGCATCCAAAACCGCAGTTTATATTCAGAATAGATGTCCTCATCAAGTCCTAAAGAATGTAACACCTGAAGAAGCATTTTTCAGGAATCAAACCTGACATCAGTCACCTAAGGATATTTGGAAGCCCTGTGTATGTTCATGTGCCTAAAGAAAAATGAACCAAGCTGGATCCATTTGGAAAGAAAGGCATCCTAGTAGGATACAACGAATCTTCCAAAGCTTTCAGGATCTACATTTCAGGTCAAAGGTATGTTGAGGTAAGTAGAGATGTAACCTTTGAAGAAGATATTGCTTTCAAAAGATCTAAAGGTTCATTAATCAACAATGATGATATGATGATGGAAAAACAAGATTCAATTGTTGATGCTAACCCTGAGTTACAGGAGGAGTCTACTGATCTCCCAGATTAGGGAGTTTAGAATGACTCATCAGAACCCATGCAATCTACCGATATACCTCAGGATATTGTGGTCTGCAAGAAGAGACCACTCTGGGTTAGAAATACAATTCAAGATGCTAAAGGGTTTGCTGCTCCCAGAGGAACCTTCAGAAACAGCAAGAGTGTCCAAAATCACGCCAACTACATTTCTGTGATGTGCAATATAATTGAGTCTGAACCCCACAATATTGGTGAAGCTATGTCCCATCATGCTTGGAAATTAGCCATGGATGAAGAGTATGGGTCTATCATCAGGAATGATGTCTGGGACATTGTACCTAGACCCAAAGGTAAGTCTGTTGTTTCCTCTAAATGGTTGTTTAAAATTAAACATAATGCTGATGGTAGTATTGAAAAATATAAAGCTAGGTTTGTAGCTCGTGGTTTTTCTCAAAAGGAAGGAATAGATTATGAAGAAACCTTTGCCCCTGTTGCTAGATATACCTTTATTATGTCTATAATAGCTATTGCTGCAGCCAAAGGTTGGGAGCTGCATCAAATGGACGTCAAGATAGCTTTCCTCAATGGAGTCATTGAGGAGGAAGTCTATATTGAGCAACTAGAAGGTTATGTAATCCATAAAAGAGATTCTCATGTTTGCAGGTTGAAGAAAGCCTTATACGGGCTCAAACAGGCTCCTCGCGCTTGGTATGAAAGAATTGATAAGTACTTACTAAGTTTAGGGTTTTCCAAGAATGATGCTGATGCTAACATTTACTTGAAAATTTATAATAATGAGATGCTTATTTTAGTTTTGTATGTAGATGATTTATTTCTCACGGGTGAAAATAAATTAATCATAAGATGTAAAAAGGAATTAGCCTCAAAATTTGAAATGAAAGATTTAGGTCTAATGCACTACTTCCTAGGGTTAGAAGTATGGCAAAGAGCTAATGAAATCTTTCTAAGTCAGGGAAAATATACTATTGATATTTTGAAAAGATTTAGAATGATAGATTGTAAACCTATGCGTACTCCTATGGAATCTAACTTAAAGAAGTTAAGTGTTTCTGCAGCTAACTCAGATTTTGCAGATCCTTTTGAGTACAGACAGTTGATTGGCTCCCTGATGTACCTAGTCAATACTAGGCCAGATATCTGTTATGCTGTGAATGCCCTCAATCAGTTCATGAGCTCACCGAAACATGTTCACCTGGTTGCTGCCAAGCACATTCTAAGATATCTACGTGGCACGATTGGTTATGGGCTGAAGTATACACTTAATACCCCAATCCTCCTGAAAGGCTACTCAGATTCATATTGGGCAGGAAGTGTCAAGGACAGGAAAAGCACTTCAGGCATCTGCTTCAACTTGGGCTCCGCAGTAATCTCTTGGGCATGCAGGAAGCAATCTTCAGTAGCATTAAGCGCTGCAGAAGCTAAGTACATTGCCACATCTGTTGCATCCAGAGAAGCAGTGTGGCTCTGTAAGCTTCTTGTTGGATTATTTGGTCAAGTCAATGATCCTACCACCATTCATTGTGATAATCAAAGTTGTATAAAGATGTCAGTAAATCCTGTATTTCATGATCGGTCCAAACATGTGGAAACACACTATCATTACATTTGGGATATGGTGTAGAGAGTTGCCATTCACCTAAAGTACATTAGCACAGATGAACAAATTGCTGGCATCCTCACCAAACCCTTATCCAGAGTGAAGTTTGAGTACTTCAGAGATAGACTCAGTGTCATGGAAAACGGAACCCTGATTGAGAGGGAGCTTCAATCTCAGTGACTATTGGTAGCACTTTGAATCATTCTTTGCTTGTGTGCAAGAATGAATTTCATCCAATCTATGCTTGTGTGCTAGATGGATAGTTGTAATAATGTAAAGACCCACTGATGTATTACACTTTCTATGCTTGTGTGCTAGAACCATCCTATGCTTGTGTGCTAGGTGGAAGATGTAATTATATGCTTGTGTGCTAGATCCATTATATGCTTGTGTGCTAGATCCATTCTATGCTTGTGTGCTAGATGGAACTTAAAAGGTTCAGATTATGTATTCTCCTCCTCCCTAGTTAAGAGGGAGTGTTGATTGTAACTAGGGTATAGGGGTTCGAATTGCCTTAAGGCAACATCCGAACTCCTTTAGGACCGGGTCCTACCCTAACGTGGCCCTATCCTAAATCCACGCTAAAACACATCTATTAAATATTAGCACCAAATAACATTAGCACCTAAAATATAAGGTGACCGACTTCAAGAAAGGGCCGACCTTAATAAAGTAAAGAGGCATATAAATAAAGATCATTTTGCAAGTCAACATCAAAAAAGTTCAATTAACTTAGAATGCAAATTAGCTCTGCTGTGCGAACCTAAGAGGGCGAATTATTCAGTTTGGTGTAATATTGTCCAAGGGGACATAGCATATCTTGAGGCAAGTCATTGAAGCATACAAGGATAGATTTGATGTGTCAAGATCAGATTCGAGCTAAGTATTGTACTGTTATTTAGAGGAGAATATATAATCTGACCTATGGGTCTTTCATGTTGGGTTTTTCCTCCTTGGAGGTTTTCCCAGGGTATGCTTGTTTGTCTTCTATCATATTTCTAATTTATGTTGTCTTACTAAGTTCTGCAAATCTGATTACAATCTAGGGCACAATTTAATACATGTTGGTTCACTAAACTACTGCAAATCTAATACAAACCAAGGCATAATTGAATAAGATAAATCTGATTATTATACCTAGGGTTTAAATTAACACCCTTCACCTGATGAATTCTTGTTTGAAGGCTCCTTGAAATTTGCATGCAAAGAAGAAATCAGATCCAAGATCTCCATAGCTTTAGAATCCATCAATTTCAAAGCAGCACCCCTTTCCTCCATTAAGAATAGGGAAAAATGTTGGTGTTGGAAATAAACCACACCCGAACTGATGATGGACTGGTCCAAGAGGGGCCATAGCTCAGTGGTAGAGCAGTCCAGCAGCGTATGGAAGGTCCTAGGTTCGAGTCCTAGGTGGTCCATGTTTCAACATGGTATCAGAGCCAGGCCTAGGCTAGGCGCCCCAAGCACACGAGAGGTGTGGCTTAAGGGGGGGTGTTGGTGTTGGAAATAAGCCACACTCGAACCGACGATGGACTGGTCCAAGAGGGGCTAGTAGCTCAGTGGTAGAGCACTCCAGCAACGTATGGAAGGTCCTAGGTTCGAGTCCTAGCTGGTCCACGTCTCAACAAAAAGCACGTCTCAAAGCCAACAACAACCAAAAGAGAAAGAGCCCTACCAGAGAAACCCACACTCTTCCTAGCCAAGAAGGGAGGCCAACCACACACCCACCTCAGCACCAGGCAGGCCCAAGCTCAAACAAAGGAAGAAAAATCGAAGACGCCGTGAAACCAGACAAGGAAGCAACACCCACGTGAAGAGGGAATAGGGGTAAGGAAGGCGGCACCCACCAAATGCCAAGCCAAACCCCACAGCAGCAAACGACCCCCCTAGACCAGCAGAAACGACCCCCCAAAACAGACACGGAAAGCACAGAGCACAGGAAAAATGGCAGCTAGTGTAATGTCCCCTATTTATGCCCTGTTCATTATCAAAATAATATCTAAGTTATGCTCCGTATTAAAGCAAATTCAATTTTATTTTGTAGCAACTCTAGAGAACCAACCCCAATCGCTAACTATTTCGTCCCTTTTCCCAGAAGAGGCTCTTGCTCGTCTAGGGCGCTTGACACCAGTTCTCTCTCACGTCCCAGATTACTCGACCCAATCCTCTCATCCTTAGGGCACGCAACCCAGATTTAGAGGAGTCTTTTACCCTTAGGGCACCTCTTGACTGGATTTACTCTGCCTCTCCCTAGCAACATCCATCTCCCTTGGGGATTTGGAGAAATACGGATTCGGCTGACGATTCGATGGAATTCAGTATTCGTTATTTAACTTGATACTTATCGGTTAAATTCAATATGTAGTTATTGATAAGTATTTGAGCTTTTATCTATCGCAAGTTTAGATTGATTCATTTATACATGGTGAATTCGTTCAGATTTCTTATGCTAATTATCTTACATTCATTCCCATAATCCTATTGTTTTAAAACCATACATGTTCATACATTTGTTAGTATATTTATTGTGTAATTGTTGTTGGTACATAGCAAATGTAAATTCATGCTCAATTTAATATCTATTATCATTGTATTTGATATTCCCTAATAACATTCGTAGTTGTATTATCTATGATAGCCCAGTGCCAAATTACTAAGGAACCTAGCCAGAATAGTGTTTAGAATACATACTGATTTCAGATGCCAATCCAAGTGACTGCTGCTGTTATTGACCATGTATTATCTTCCCACATTTTTCTGCAGAAGTTCCTTTTTCTTTTTTCTTTCGTTTTTTTCCCTTTCCCATTTGAAACCCTCCCACATAATATAGCTGTGGTGGTAAATGATTAATGGCTGCCACCGTTTGACTGCGGAATACACTGATTCGATCATACCCTTTCATCAGCGTTTGCCTTTGTGATTAATCTTCGGCTAATGCTTGTAATCATATTGGCATTGGATAACTTTTAATGATTATTGGCGTGAGTATAACATATAATGATTTTTAATATAATTATAGTAATGTCGTTTCATCTTAAATATTAATAATTCATTTCACATTTTCACATATGTTAATAGTGAATTAATCGATTAATATAATTAACTGTGTTTTATAAAACATAATTACTGATATATATATCTGATTATTATAATTATCATTATTATTTTATATTTTATACTAGATTATATCGTACAACACATATACCCTCATGCTGAATATAATATAATATCTCATGGTTAGTTTGTAGATCAAATAGAATAAATATACATATTAAATTTAGATATGGGATTGTATTCTGAGAACATTCTTTTATCAGTGTATCATTACATATGGATAGGGTTATCACAGTCCACCCCTCCTGAATTTGCTTGACCTCAAGCAACTTAAGGTTAGGGTGGTCAAATATTTCTGCTCCTTCCCATATTGTGTCTTCTTCTGGTAACCCCTTCCACTTAATCAAGTATTATGGAATGACCTTATTTCTTAATCTCTTTTCCCTTACATTAAGGACCCTTTCTGGTTCTAGAATGAGCTTACCCTCATCATCCAATGGTGGTAATTCTTCACATGGTATAGTATGTTGCCCCAGCACTTTCTTAAGCCGTGAAACATGGAAGACATTGTGAATTCGGCTATTCCCTGGCAGATCCAATTCATATGCTACTTCACCAATTCTCCTTAAGATTTTGTAAGGGCCGTAAAAGCGTGGTGTAAGTTTTTCCGCTCCACTTGTTTTGATGGATGATTGCTTATATGGTTGCAATCGTAGGAAGACCAAGTCTCCAACCTCGAACATTCATTCAATTCGATTGTGGTCAGCATATAGCTTTTGTTGGTTTTGAGCATGGTGTAAGTTATCTTTGAGAGCATTCATGATGTCAATGTTCTGCTGCGAAAAATCCTTAGCCCTGGTACTTTTCTTTTTGGAAGAACTAAGCTGTTGTAGGAAATAGGTTCATAACTGTATAGTGCTCTAAAGGGGCTCATTCCAATGGATAGGTGGTATGCAGTGTTATAACAATATTCACCCAGGTGTAGCCATTTTACCCATGCATTCTATTGTCTCGTAACGTAATTCCTCAAATATCCTTCTATCCATTTATTGATGATTTCAGTTTGCCCATCGGTCTGAGGATGGTAGCTTGTACTTGGGGTCAATTCGGTTCCTGATAGCCGAAAAAGTTCTTGCCAAAATATGCTTAGAAACCTGCTATCCATGTCACTGACAATGCTCTTAGGCAAGCCATGTAGTCGGAACACTTCTTTGAAGAATAGTTCGGCAATTTCAGGGGCTCGGTATTCAGTGGAGATGGCCATGAAATGGGCATACTTAGTCAGCCGATCCACCACCACGTATATGCAATCCTTCCCTTGGACCTTTGGGAGGCCCACGATGAAATCCATAGAGATACCTTCCCATTTTTGTTTTGGTACCGGTAGGTGTTGGAGTAATCCTGCTGGATGGGTTTTTTCAGCTTTGTTTTGTTGACAAGTCATGCACTCTTGGACATGCTTCAATACGTCCCCCTTTAGGCCCTTCCATGAATATTTCTCCCTGATTTGTTTATATGTTTTATAATATCTCGGGTGTCCTGCCATAGGGTTGTCATGGTGTTCCCTAATTATCTTTTCCTTAATCTTGGATCCCAGTGTGAGATATACTCTATTTTTGTAAAGGATGAGTCCCTCTACCACTTTATAGTCTTGTTGTTGTATGTTTCCTTCAATGATGTCATTTGCATGGGCGTTTTTGGCATATTCAGCCATAAGGGAGTGCTTCCAATCTGCCGCAACGTCTATTATGGTGCACAGATATGCCCTTCTGGATAGCGCATTTGCTACCATATTGTTTTTTCCCTTCACATATTCTATATCAAAATTGTAGGCCTGTAGTTTGCTTACCCATTTTTGTTGTCGGTCATTAAGATCTCTTTGCTTTAAGAAGAACTGTAGGCTGTTATGATGTGTTTTAACCAAGAACTTCCCACAAACAAGGTATTGCCTAAATTTTGCCAAAGCATGCATGATGGCTAGCATTTCTTTGTCATATATGGAATAAAGTCTTTCGGTCGTGGTGAGTTTCCTGCTTTCAAAGGCAATTGGATGCTTGTTTTGCATGAGGACTGCACCAATGCCATCTCCTGAGGCATCACACTGTAGTTCGAAAGGCAAGCCAAAGTTGGGGATGGCCAATACCGGGCATGTGCTCATCACCATTTTGAGGTTGTCAAAAGCTTGTTGGGCTTGTTCCAACCATCCGAAAGTTCCCTTTCTGGTTAGGTCTGTGAGGGGGGCTGCAATCTTGGAGAACCCCTTCACAAACCTTCGGTAATAACTACATAATCCCAGAAACCCTCTTAGTTGTGTTAAGGTTTTAGGTTTTGGCCATTCCTTAATAGCTTTGATTTTTTCCTCATCAACGCTAACACCTTGTTCAGTGAATTTGTGGCCTAGGTGCAAGATTTCTTTAAGCCCAAATTCACATTTTGAAGCTTTGGCATAAAGTGACTCTTTTTCCAGAATTTCCAATACTTCGTCAATATGCTTAAGATGGCCTTCCCAAGTTTTACTAAATATCAAGATGTCATCAAAGAACATTAACAAAAACTTCTTGAGTTGTTTCCTGAAGGTATGGTTCATACAAGATTGAAATGTAGCAAGGGCATTGGTTAGCCCGAAAGGTATGACTAAGAATTCAAAGTGCCCATAATGGCATCTAAATGCTGTCTTATGAATGTCTTCTTTTCTCATTCTGATTTGGTGGTATCCTGACCTTAGGTCAATCTTAGAGAAGTATTTGGCCCCATGGAGCTCATCCATAAGTTCATCCACCCTTGGAATAGGGTACCGATTTTTTATAGTTTTCTTATTTAGTGCCCTGTAGTCTATACACATTCTCATCGTTCCATCCTTCTTCTTGACAAGTACAACCGAAGAGGCAAATGAGCTGGAACTAGGTTGAATGTGTCCCATCTCAAGCAATTCATTAATAGTCTATAAGGAGTGGTGATCACTGGTTGTGCCCCCTTTTCTAATTCTATTATGTGTTCAAATCCTCTTTTGGGAGGCAATCCTGGAGGGATGTCGTCAAAAACCCTTTTGTGCTTTTTGAGAATGAGTTCTATGTCTCTGTGTATGGCTCTTCCTTGGGAAGTAGATTTGTCAAGGATCGTACATTGTGCTGCCCATTGTCCTTGCCCTTTTCTAAAAATCATAAACACATTAATATTTGTAATTAGGACAAGGTAGTTTCTAGAAGGGAAACAACAATAATATTATCAATAGTAAACTTTTTACCTAATAATTCTTTCCATTCTCTTGCAAGAAACTACTTTAGATGTTCCGTTAGGAATGCCTTGCAATGTCACTTCCTTACCTTCATGTTGGAAGAGGATTGTTAAGTTGGGAAGATCAGTCATGTAACATCCCAAAGAGTATATCCAGGGTGAACATAGGATCACATCTTCATCTAAGGGTACGACGTAGAAATCCTCCTTGATGGGATGTTTGCCTAGGAGTATCTCCAGTTGGGGAACTAATCTGCTGCATTTGATCATATCTCCGGTGGCTGTTGCTGCTGTAGACCCTTCAAAGCTTTCAGTTTTGATCTTTCTCTTTGCCACTAAGTCTCCACTAATGAAGTTGTGGGATGACCCGCTATCCACTAGGACTATTATTCTTTGTCCTCTAAGCATACTTTTGATGTGAAATAGTTGATTTTTGCAGGTATGAGTGATAGTAGCTAAGGTTACATGCTCCCCTTCTTCAGCTTTAGCCCTTTTGTTATCATTTTCCTCTAGTTCCTCATTGGAGGTAACCTCCATCATTTGGGCTCGACCCTTTTTTCCACATTTGTGGCCTGGTTCCCATTTCTCCTCACAGTGATAACAAAGTTTTTCCTTCTTTGGGCAAGAATGACCTCGTTCCCATGGTCCTTTACATACGCAGCATAAGTTCTTCCTCTTAAGTTCATCACGCTCTTCCCTAGTTTGTGATGGTTTGTGTATTTCATTCCTTTTGGGAAAGGATTTGCCCTGATTGAAAGAGGGTTTACTGCTGGTTGCTGTTACTTCAAGGTTTAATGCTTTCTCAATGACATCTTCTAGAGATAGTGGGTTGATTGCTCTTACTAGCCCTTTGAGTGAGTCTCTCAAGCCTTCCACAAATAAGTAGGTAAGTCTGTCTTCTTCAATTCCTGAAACTCGGACTGATATTTTCTGGAATTCAGTTATGTAATTCTCTATGGACCCTTGTTGTTTTAAGTGTGTTAGCCTTTTAAAATCCTCTTGGGGGTGTCTCCTCTCAAACCTCTTAATAAGTTTTTGTGAAAATTCTTCATAGGAGGTTATTTTTTGATGCCCTTGGGTGATGAGCCCATGGTGCCACCAATCAAGGGCAAGACCCTCCAAGTGAAGGATGGCAAATTGGAGTGCATCTTCTTCTGTCATTTGGTTAAGTGTGAGGTAGGTATTTAGCTTTTGCAACCAGGCGTGGGCTGTGATCTTATCCATCCCATCATAGTTAGGGAGTGTTACCCTATTCACCTTATGTCTCAACTCCCTATTTGGTTGTTTGTTTCTTCTCCTAGGTGCCTCCTGTCTCTTGGCTTCACAAAACTCTCTAAATGTTATGAGTTCCCTAACTTCGGGATCCAAATTCCCAAATGCTCTAGCAATTTCTTCCGTGCTAATGGAGAGAGAGTCAATTTCCTCTTCTTCCCTTGGAGTATCTTCCCTGAGTAGGAATGGGGGTTTAGGTATCCTAGGTGTAGATGATCCATTATTATTTCTTGATTGACCCGAACTGATATCTCTCATTTGAGGGATTATTTTTGTGAGTAGTATTTCCCATGTTTTGTAGGGCTTGAAGTAGTGCCTGATTTTGTCTTTCAATTTTTGCATTTTGATCTATGATTGTTTGGTTTGTTTTTTCCATGAAGGATCTTATTTCATTGATCATTTGTTCATTCATAATGGAAGTAGCCCTTCTAGTACGTAGCATAAATTATTCTGTCCCTCAGGCTGGCAGGAATGTTGCTCTGATACCCATTGTAATGCCCCCTATTTATGCTCTGTTCATTATCAAAATAATATCTAAGTTATGCTCCTTATTAAAGCAAATTCAATTTTATTTTGTAGCAACTCTAGAGAACCAACCCCAATCACTAACTATTCCGTCCCTTTTCCCAGAAGAGGCTCTTGCTCGTCTAGGGCGCTTGACACCAGTTCTCTCTCAGGTCCCAGATTAC
Organism: Cryptomeria japonica; assembly: GCF_030272615.1. Lineage (NCBI taxonomy): Eukaryota > Viridiplantae > Streptophyta > Pinopsida > Cupressales > Cupressaceae > Cryptomeria > Cryptomeria japonica. Next base: position 521,705,714 of record NC_081415.1, read on the forward strand.
TCGACTCAGTCCTCTCATCCTTAGGGCACGCAACCCAGATTTAGGAGGAGTCTTTTACCCTTAGGGCACCTCTTGACTGGATTTACTCTGCCTCTCCCTAGCAGCATCCATCTCCCTTGGGGATTTTGAGAAATACAGATTCAGCTGACGATTAGATGGAATTCAGTATTCGTTATTTAACTTGATACTTATCGGTTAAATTCAATATGTAGTTATTGATAAGTATTTGAGCTTTTATCTATCGCAAGTTTAGATTGATTCATTTATACATGGTGAATTCGTTCAGATTTCTTATGCTAATTATCTTAGATTCATTCCCATAATCTTATTGTTTTAAAACCATACATGTTCATACATTTGTTAGTATATTTATTGTGTAATTGTTGTTGGTACATAGCAATTGTAAATTCATGCTTAATTTAATATCTATTATCATTGTATTTGATATTCTCTAATAACATTCGTAGTTGTATTATGAATTATCTATGATAGCCCAGTGCCAAATTACTAAGGAACCTAGCCAGAATAGCGTTTAGAATACATACTGATTTCAGATGCCAGTCCAAGTGACTGCTGCTGTTACTGACCACGTATTCTCTTCCCACGTTTTTCTGCAGAAGTTCCTTTTTCTTTTGTCTTTCATTTTTTTTCCCTTTCCCATTTGAAACCCTCCCACATAATATAGCTGTGGTGGTAAATGATTTACGTCTGCCACCGTTTGACTGGGGAATACGCTGATTCGATCGTACCCTTTCATCAGTGTTTGCCTTTGCGATTAATCTTCGGCTAATGCTTGTAATCATATCGGCATTGGATAACTTTTAATGATTATTGGCGTGAGTATAACATATAATGATTTTTAATATAATTATGGTAATGTCGTTTCATCTTAAATATTAATAATTCATTTCACATTTTCACACATGTTAATAGTGAATTGATCAATTAATATAATTAACTGTGTTTTATAAAACATTATTACTGATATATATATCTGATTATTATAATTATCATTCTTATTTTATATTTTATACTAGATTATATCGTACAACACATATACCCTCGTGCTGAATATAATATAATATCTCATGGTTAGTTTGTAGATCAAATAGAATAAATATACATATTGAATTTAGATATGGGATTGTATTCTGAGAACATTATTTTATCATTGTATATCATCACATATGGATAGGGTTATCACAGCTAGGGTTTCCCCTGGAACGCCCCGCCATGCCCAAATCCGCTGTTCATTGTCCTCATCTTGTCTTTGGTTCATTAATATACTCTTGTAGCAAAGACTTAGAAGACTGTGGTTTGATTACTTTTTTGCAGATGCTCTACTATCTTGTTAATCTCTCAGATATTTTGATGACAGGTAAATTGCAGCAAAGGGAAAAACAGCCAGTTTTTCATCGCACCAGTGTAACGTATGTCTTCACTGGTCTCATCATTTATCATCTCAGGTGAATTATGCTTCAGAATGTTTTGTAAAATTTTACACCCAATACCCTCCCACATGAATGGAAGTGCATATTGAGTGTATTGATATATTGTCAAGGCAGAACACTGTTGCTGTAGATTTGAATGATTGAACTTATTAACCTTAGGGATATGTTGAAATGTGTCGACCTCCTGGATTTTTTTCTTTGATTTTTGCCATTTAGATGTCAGGTGGGCCTGACTTGATAATTTTCTGTTGTATAGATCTTCAAGGCATGAGTTACATTTGTTGTAGCCTCGAAACATTGAATATGCTCATTTTCTAATGTAAAGTTCTTTAAGGCATCTGATACTTATGTTACAGCCCTGGAGCATTGAATATGGGCTAATTTTCTGTTAAATAGATCTTCAAGGCATGGGAAACTTACATTATAACCTTGAAACATTTAAATATAGCATAGAGAGACTGAAAGTTCTCAATTCTCAAGGTTTTTCTTTTTCTCTTGTAATTAAGATATTGACCATCTATCCAGTGGCTTTAACATGTTTATTTGTAAATTTAAGTTTTTGGCTTGAGCCTTAAAGCACGGAATGTTTCATCCTAATCATAGGCTTTATCTAACAGTATTTTTCCAAGTTATTTTTATGCTTCCATGCCTGCTTTTGCTTCATGACTTTCTTTAAAAATCTTGGTTGGGTATTTTAGTTATACAGGAAGTTTTGAAAAGTAGCCAATTGTTTTAGTTTTTTAATACTAGTTAATGCATCCATACCTGCTTTTGCTTCATGACTTTCTTTAAAAATCTTGGTTGGGTATTTTAGTTATACAAAAGTTTTGAAAAGTAGCCAATTGTTTTAGTTTTTTAATACTAGTTACTGTTTTTATGGTTAGTTGTGCTACACAAAGATGTCTCCCCACCCCTCTAAGCCCTGTCCCCGTTCCCTGATGCATTTTAGGATGGTGGGACGTTAGGGGACATCCTCTGGCCATTTCTCTCAACTTAGAAAATGTGGAAACATCCTGGAATGCATCCCTAAAATCAGAATGGCAGAAGACTCATAGGGGATGCCCAGCCTTCCCTGAGACAGTAAGGATGTCTCCGGATGGCCGGACACATTTCAGATGTCCCTTCACCATCGTGGGCACTGCTAGGCATCCCCTGTTCGAAAGCAAATTTTAATAATGTTTAAAAATATCATTCATAATATTAAAAAAAGAAAGCAGCAATAAATATAATATGACGGGACTATAACATCAGTATAACAGCAGTTAAATTAATCATGACAGCAGTGACAGCAACAAAATAGCATAACAGCAATAAATATATCATGATTCAGATTCATAGTTAATGATATAAGTTATATGACAGTTAATACAAACAGCAATTATTTGGATTCTAATTCCATAGTTCAAAAAAAGTCTCGAACTTCAAAATTCTTGATATGGTATTAGAGTCAGTTGCAAAAGATATTAAAGGTTCATTTGCCATGGTCTAGTACAGTGTAGTACTATTTGAGAAGTACAAATAAGCAATTTATTTTTGGAGTGTGGTTGGCATGCAGGCTTTTGCAGACATGATCCAACATCATTTTAACATTGGCATGTTATATTGCTGCCCATTAACTTGTAGGCACCCACACGCACGCACACACACGCACGCACACACACGCATGTTTGCAGACATGATCCAACATCATTTTAACATTGGCATGTTATATTGCTGCCCATTAACTTGTAGGCACCCACACGCACGCACACACACGCACGCACGCACACGCATGCACACACACGCACGCACGCACACGCACACACACACTTTTCATATATATATTGTCGTCCCTCTGCCATCCCCAAAATAAGGCCCTTAAATTGCTGTCCCTGAAATGTGTCCCCTGCCATCCTGCTGTTCCTGTTCCAGAAATGCCGTGGAACATTTTGGAGACTCTGAAACGGAACAGCCAACTAAATTTTCAAGACTGTTAAACATAATAGCTAATTAGTTGTAATAAATTTGTCATTAATCTTTTTGCCACTTGAGATCACTTAGATAATTTTCTCAGATTTTCAGGAACATTACTGATTTTACAACACTTGCATTTGTTCAAAAAGTGATGCAGCATATATTGGCTTTTGTGAAACCTAGACAATTGAATGCTAATATAATTGGCATTTATCTTCTTTCCATTTGAGAATGTTTTGTAAAGTAACTGAAATTATAGAGCCATTCAGGGAAGAACGAGCCTATACAATTGAAACTGAAAGTCTTAACAATGGCTTGATTATTTTTTGTAACTCATAACAAGACCAAGATGATAGAGTCTATTTTGGAAAAGGAAGATCATTCTTTTCTGTACTAGGAAATGCTCAAAGAAATTTAAACCAGTGAACAAAAAATTTGGATTGTTGAGGAACTTTAGTGACCAAGTTATTTCTGATTTCAGCCTGTTTTCAGTGGCTCCATAAAAACATGAAGAAGAATGTTGAATAGAAATGGACATTATGGCATCAGGCTGAGGTGAATTTTGCTAGAAGTTTCTAGAAATGTCATTACTTGCCATTTCCATGGAGTGTAAAAGCACCTTACAAATATGAAGTTTTATTAATACAAATAGATCAAAAATACCTAAATATAACCATGGATACATGAGGATGCATCCCCATCCCCATCTCTATGTCCTCATTTCCATTGCCACTACTGTGACATGGGGACAGCAGCGCATGTCCCCTGGCTGTCCCCTGTCCTCAAGGGAAATCAGAGATGTGCTACCTTTTGTATTTTTTATTTTTATAAAAGAGTTTTTTCAGAATACATAGACGAAAGTGCTTGAGGGGTCTTCATGCCCCCTATGAAACCCTAAATACACCCTATATGTAAATGAAACCATTCCCAATTACCGCAACCATTTATGTACTTGCAGCTGTGAATTTGAAGAGGAAGGTAGCATGTATAGTCTATGACTAGAGATCCCTGAATATTCTTCTTGCTCAAATAAATGAAACTTATGAAACTCATCACTTGAAGGCATGAGATTTTAAACACACCCTGCTTGATGCAAAATATGATAGATTTTTTCAAAATGTACAGTAGACCCTAAGGTACCTCAAGAAAGTTGGATATAACAATTTGCTTGATATGTTTCTCTCCAAACAATGTTTAATCGGGATCGTATGCTGACACTCTTATTCTCATGTGTTCTAAAGTTGGAAACATGATGATTCTTTGTTCAGAAGACAAAAATCTGGGTTGTTGGGTAGCATTCTTCTGTTGTTTGGTTCTACAGAGTAACAGATTGGGCACATCATATGTTTAATGCTTCTATTTCTTTTGCTAAAGCCAAGGGCCAGTATAGTTACTAAGTATAATTTATTTTGTGTCCTTAACTGTTTGCTATAAACACATGTACTTTTGTAGCTTGATATTTGAGATTTTTATGAAATGTAATATTTAAGAAAGGTTAAACCTTATATTTTTTAATTTCCACACACACACATTAAACCATAGTTTGAGGATTCAGACTCGGCCTGGACTTGGCAGCCCAAAATAGGACTCAGACTTGGGACTTGGCAAAAAACTCGGCTAGGACTCGGCAAAGAAGAAAACCGTAGTTTTACCAAAAAAATAAAAATAAAAATAAAATGATTTAGAGAACATAGGAGCCTAATTTGATTATCAGTTTGTCATAATTCAAACATTACACATTTATATGATCTTCAAACACTCAATATTTGAAAGTTCATCATTCAAATTTCATAATTTCATACACATAGTTTCAAATTCAAATGTATAACATGATATGTCAAAATGAGAAAAACAACCAAATACAATCTACATCTTTCTCTTTCCTCTCCTAATGTAACTCAATTTTTCAGACCTTGAACTAGAAACTAGAAGGTGCTACTGCCATGGTATCTAAATGATGATGAATTATTTCTTGATCTTCAAATTATTCTTCGTCCTCCTCCATTGTATCCAATTCTATTGGGGGTTTGGGAGTGGAGACCCTAATGGGTTTGAGGGGCAGCAATGATAAGCTGCACTAAGTGTTAGTTATGAGAAAAACCCAACGATAGGAGGAGTGCGGGGAAACTTTGGATGATTAAAAATGGATGAGTTTGAGCCAAAATATGAAGAAATGGACGGGTTTGAGTCAAAATATGAAAAACTAGACAAGAAAGTGCAAAAAGAATTGAAAAAAATTTAAAAAGTAAAAAAAAAAAAAAGTTTTAAAGCTGCCTTGACGTTTGACTGGATGCATGAAAGTCCTTGGTCGGGACTTGTGAGTCGTTGCCTAGAACTCATGAATTTGATGAGTTTTGGCGATTTTTGGCAAAGTCCTGAAAACCATGCATAAAACACTTCCAGAGGCATCCCTTGGCCTCCTAAATTGGTGTTTTTGAAACATGCCCTGTTGTTCCCTGCCATCTGACGAGTTTTGGTGATTTTTGGCAGAGTCCTGAAACTGTGCATAAAACACTTACAGAGGCATCCCTTGGCCTCCTGAATTGGTGTTATTGAAATATGTTTCGTTGTTCCCTGCCATCCTTGTCTTGGAAATGCTATGGAATAGGGAAAATCATAGTAGCAAAAATCGTTTAGGTAAAAAATTGGCAAACCAAAAGTATAAGGTTTTTTGAAAAAATTGGATTTAAAAAAAACATAAAAAATTGTAGAAAAAGAGACAAAAAACTATTTTTTAAAATAAGTTTAGGGCATTTTCATAGCATAGAGATATAAAGAGCAAATAAAATAGACTTTAACCCGTGAATTGTAGAAAATAGTTTTTTGTTGTTTATATTCATATTATTGATTACATAGGCAAATAATCAGTTAACTTTTAAGAGGGCAGTCACCAAATACACCAAATAGTTGTCTAAGTCAGATCAAATATTAACTAAGTCTATGAAGTAACTGAGATCAAAAGTTAACAAACAAATAGTAAAAGTGAAAGCCATTTTGAAGTGATCCAAGAATTTCATTATGATTGAGGCAAGGAATTTTGTAGGGTTATTATTTTAGAAAGCTTATCAAATCATATTCCACAATTGCAATGCTTTATATCATAGTAACAAAAATCATTTGGGGAAAAAATCGCCAAACCAAAAGTATAAGATTTTTTGAAAAAATGGGTAAGAAATTGGATTTTAAAAAATCTTAAAAATTTGTAGAAAAATAGACACAATCTAGTTTTTTTTAAAAACTTAAGGGCATTTCCATAGCATAGAGATATAGAGAGTAAATAAAATAGAGTTTAACCCATGAATTGTAGAAAATAGATTTTGTTGTTTATATTCATGTTGTTGATTACATAGGCAAATATTCATTTAACTTTTTAAAAGGGCAGTCACCAAATACACCAAATAGTTGTCTAAGTCTGAGATCAAAGATTAGCTAAGTCTATGAAGTAGCTAAGCTCAAAATTTATCAGACTGAGATCCAACTATTGTTAGGAATCTAGTAAAAGTGGAAGCCATTTTGAAGTGATCCAAGACTTTCATTGTGATTGAGGCAAGGAGTTTTCTAGGGGTATTAGCTAAGTCTATGAAGTAGCTGAGATCAAAATTTATCTGACAGAGATCCAACTATTGTTAGGAATTTAGTAAAAGTGGAAGCCATTTTGAAGTGATCCAAGACTTTCATTGTGATTGAGGCAAGGAGTTTAACCCATGAATTGTAGAAAATAGATTTTTGTTGTTTATATTCATATTGTTGATTACATAGGCAAATATTCATTTAACTTTTTAAAGGGCAGTCACCAAATACACCAAATAGTTGGCTAAGTCTGAGATCAAAGATTAGCTAAGTCTATGAAGTAGTTGAGTTTAAAATTTATCAGACAGAGATCCAACAATCGTTAGGAATTTAGTAAAAGTGGAAGCCATTTTGAAGTGATCCAAGACTTTCATTGTGATTGAGGCAAGGAGTTTTCTAGGGGTAGTTCAATATTTGAGAAAGCTTATCGAATCATATTCCATAGTTGCAATGCTTTATATTCCCTGATGGCAATTGGTAAGTCCTTTATATGGGGTAGAATTCAACAAAAGGCATTTGTTTAGCTGAAGTAAAAGATTAGCAAGCCACTGGTTTTGGCAATACCTAGCTTGCAACTACTATTTTAGGTAGAGACAAATTTTAATGATTGTGTGTTGGAGGCTCTTTTATTACAACTCTGTAAGCTTGGTTGTTGTCATTCAAATTTTTTTCGTGGAGCACTTTAGATATATTGCTCACATAATGAATTGTATGTCTTTGTTTGAGCAAAAATAAACTATATCAATTATAAATTAAAAATCATATATCTATATCTACATATATTAAATATGTCTTTGAACGTTTAGTTTTGTGGTAGAAAAACTCCATTGGTGAGGTAGCCACCAAGGTCCAAGCCCCTACTAGGCCATTGGGCTTGTGGGATTTCTACCTTTGTTGGGTCGTTGAGCTCGTGGGTTTGAACAAGTGAAGTGTCGGGAATGATGAACCCCCCCAAAATGGACAAAATAACAAACTTTTTCAACGTTGATTCCACATTGACTGTGATTTTGTCTCAGACCAACACTACTTCTAAGCAATTCGGTAATTTCACACATTTTTCTAGGGTTTTGCAAGTTTTTACAATGATTTTTTTCATTTTTTTTCCATTTTTGGGGTTTTTAACATGATTTTAACGTGATTTAAATGCAAAAAATCTTTGAAAATTGGGTCAACACTTAGTCAACAATTTTTTCATGAATTAGGATTTTTTCAGGGAATAAATCGGCCAGCTCCAGGATTCAGGATTAATCAAGTATAATCGCGATTTTTTGCAGACTATTGCTTCATTAGGGAAAATAACATAAATAAACTACAAGAAACTGAAATTCTAAAGACTAAGATCAATAACACTTCACCAATTTCATAATCCATCCGATAAACTCATAATAATAGACATAATATAAAACATGATTTGCATTGAGAGATGCCAAAAAAGAAATCTTGCATCATGCATAGTACATAGGCAATTATCTTAGCAATCAAAGTCTTCATCCAATTGACTCCATTTTTTTAAATAAAGAGTTGGGTTTGTATAAGGGCTCAAATCCTTGTACAAAGACTAGCAAAGATTTAACATTGAAGCCCACCAAATAACACAGAAACAACAAACAAAGACAAACAAAAGGGTTAACCAACACCAAGGCTCATAGCCAACAGCCAAGACAATGAAACTAACATCATAAAGACTGTAAGAAGAAGGTAGAAAATCACATTGCTCAAATAGACATCTGTCAAAGTGAAACATAAGCCCTCATAAAAGATATGAAACCTTCAATCATGGTTCTTGACAGGCTACCTAAATCCTTAAAGCTTAGTTTGATTCCAATTTGACAACTAATACAAATGATAAATGTTTCAAGGCTCTCAAGAGAAAATTCCCTAATGGTTCAACTCTTATTTCAATTTAAAATATAAAAATTAATTTCTTGGTTGGGTTGCTTGTCCACATCCACATGGCTTCATGAGTTACAACATGTGTTTCTTAGGGCCCTGAAGTTTTCAAATCCAAATATGTATTGAAATTGACCCTCATTGAAGATTTTGCATCAAATTCTCCATTTTGTTTATATACTTTCATTATGTGTCATTGATCATCTTTAGATGCCATTGGATCAATGCTTTTCTTTCTAGTGAGCACTTTCTTCTTGGCTAGGTCAAGGAATGGCTCAAATTCCTCTAGCCACTCATTCTTGCATGACTTCACATACAACTCATCAATTGAATGTGCTTGTGTCAATTAGATCTAATCTTTCAGGTTTCTATTTAGTTCTCTCTTCACCTCTATTCTAAGTTCTCCCATCTCTAGTAAAATTTCACTTTACCACAAATTGAAGATGATATAATAGAAAACTAGATTTTGTTTTCCACACTAACGAACACTACTACATATGAACACTAACCAATCAATAACAAAATAATGTAAGGAGTAATAATATTTTTTTGATATGTAAAGTGGACTTGAGGTCAATGCCAATTGTATTTAACCATCGCAGTAAACATGAAAATATTTTTGAAGTTTAGCTAGCTTGTAATTAACAAACCAATCAATAACAAAATAATGTAAGGAAGTAATAATATTTTTTTAATATGTAAAAGTGGACTTGGGATCAATGCCAATTGTATTTAACCATCATAGTAAACATGAAAATATTTTTTAAGTTTAACTAGCTTGTAATTAACAAAACCTAGAAATTTGAGCAAGGCTATAAAAAACATGAACATCTATATACTTTGCTTTGTGCTAAATACAAAAATTACATAGCAAAGAAGCTAGATAACATAGCATATGATTGTAAACTAGATTAAGTCATCGACCTCCTTGTTGCTAGGTCCAACTATCAAAAAACTTTTACTAGCAATCAATCCTACATTATTGATTATATTTTTGATGGCACACTTTGCCTGATCACACATGAGGAGGTTGGTAAATAACATTTAATTCACTTGTTGTTTCATCAACTTCCCTTAGATTCCCTTTTAGCAACTTATTTTGAACAAGATTCACTATATTTTGGAAACATTCCTTTAAATTGCATGAAAAAGCCATGGAGACTAGACCTCTAAATTCATAGCCAACATTGGGAGTGACCTAGTAGAGGATATTTTAGTGATTTCTAGAAAAGACAACATGGGAATCATTTGGACTAGGGGCCTTATACAAGAGCATTTGAAATAATGCCAATTTTATATTTTTTGAGAAAGGTGTCATCAATTCTGATTTTGAATTGTAGTTACCAAGAGGGGATATTGTTAAGCATTATATTTTGATCCCTTAACACAAAAGCTTCTCTACATCTTCAAAGCTCTTCAAATAGTCCTATTTCTTCTGCCCTAATTTCCAAATGATCTGTTAAAGCTCTTCCATCCCTAGAAGAAATATAAGCAATTTGACTGACAAATCTCCGATGTTGGGTGAGTTATGGATATTTTGGTGTTTATGTCCCTATGTTTTAGCCATAGCTCTCTTGATTTTTGTCACCAAAAGATCTCGTTCCTCAGAAGGATTTTAGACATTTCTGCAAGAAGGGATTACTTCAAGAGAAAAGATGATTGATCCATTTTTGAAGAAAGCACTATTTGATTCAAAGAAACTAATTCCAATTTCAATGTCAATAATTTAACAAAAAAAAAAATTGGTGTAGTTAACATTCCAATTCAGGAGGCAACCTTTTAAATGAATAAGTTTCTTAGCAAGTATGAACATCTTTGTACCTTTTAGGGGAGTTGGATCTGACCACCAAAAATTTAATGCAGTCCAAAAAGTTTGGATCATGCAACCACATTTTTCAAATTAAATGGGTTATTTTGCAGAGGGGAGTCACCAATGATATTGAGCGAAATTGGAAAATGTTCTGATCCCAAAACTGATGAGATATTACTCTTCACAATCCAATTTTTGTTCATCCAAGATGGAGGATTAAATGAAGAAGAGGGATTGCCCCCATGGCCAATGGTTGTAGGAATGACATTTTGAGTTGATGTAGCCATGATGTTGGAGGTAAAAGTAGGAATAGTCAAAGGAATTGAAGGATTGACTTGTGTTGAAGGTTGTGAATAACCTAGGTTCTCAGCACAACTCTTGATAGGCATGGCATTAGAATCAACAATATGTGCAATGTCACACATTATATCAATTCCATTCTTATCACTTTGAATCATGCGCTTAAGGCCTTCAATTAATGGAAGAGCTTCACTATTAGGGTATTCTTGGGACATCCATTGTTGAAAGTTATCAAATTGACTGTCCAAAGTGGAAAGTTGATCTATAGAGATCCTAGTTAAAGCTTCTTCTTCATCATGGGATTCATCAATGGGGTGAATAGGCACATGATTAGGATGGGAAGAAATAGCATGATCCTCATTAAATAAGTCACCCAAAATAGGCTTCATCTCCTCAGTAATTAAACCTTGGGAGCCCTGAATTCTAATGTTTTGTCTAACAGGGATAGTATAGGTAGGACTAATAGTGGTGCAACTCATGCACTAGAAGGAAAATTTGAATTTTGAATTTTGGAACAAAGCTTTACAAAATTGATTAATGCAAATTGTAAGAAAAAACAATTTAAACTTTGTTGGAAGAAGGGGATGACACAATTTCCAAAAATGAAAGGAAATTGGAATTTTAAAATTAGGGCCAAGGGAATACCACTTAATTTTAAAATCAGAATTTTTAAAATCAAGGCAGACTAAAATTAAACTCTTAATTTTATTTTTTTTTTAATTTGAAATGTTGAATTTTGGAGGTATTTTCAATTCTAGAGGGATCAAAAAGTGACAAAATCAGCCAATCTTCTGGATTTAGGTTATTAAATATAGGTCATAACAGTCTCCTGAAATTTCGGGAAAAAAGATGAGGACTGTGGCGGGAATGCACATGGTCTGCCCAACCGACCAACTTTTTTCAAAATTTTCAAGGATGAATATTACGATGATTTCAAAGCTAACCCCCCAAAATTGATAAATTTTACAATTTCTAGATGAGCGAAATTAAGGTTCAAATGTAAAAATCGGGCCCTATTAGGGTTTTGAAGAAAAAGAGGAATTGAATTGCAAATTTGAAAAATGTCAAACCTAATGGATAGGGACACCTTGGAAAATGTTTAGAAATCTGAATTGGAATGAAATTGATTGAAATTTGCACAAAATCTAATTAAATTTGAAAATTAGGGTTTTATGACCTAACCACTTAATTTGAAATTTGAATTTTGGGAAAAATGAGTGAAATTGAAAATTTGAATTGTAGAAATGAAAACAAGTCTGAGAACAATCAGAAATTTGAAAATTAAATGGAAATCCAATCTTTGCACAAGTTCGAGATGATTTTTGAAAATTAGGGTTTTAACAAGTAACCGCTTAATTTTGTAAATTTGATTTGCAAATTGAACAAGACAACGAGGAAATTGAATTTAACAAACAAAATCATTTTCAGATCTAAGATAACCACAAGCAATTTTTACAAATCACAAGTTCAATTTTAATTTTAAAAACTAGGGTTTTTGATTATTTAACCACTAAGTTTGCAGAAATTTGAAACTTGCAAATGAAAAATATGCAATTTTGTTCAAATTAGGAAAGCATACAAGACGTTGGGTTCACCAAAATGTAATGGTTAGTGAAAAATGTGTGAATGAGAGATCAAGAGAAAAAGTACACTTTCCCTCCAATGAGAGATGAGAATTTCACTACAAATTTCCCTTCAAACACTTTTCACGCATTACATTGGAAGAGGGGCAAGAAAATTCACTAGATTCAACCTCCAAAGAAGAAGATAGAATTATGAATGAAATGGGAATGATAAGTTAATCCTCTCTTCTATTTGAAATGGAAAAGAATTGATTGAATCATGTATAGAGACTAAGTGCAAACGTGACAAAGAACTGATTATAACTTGAGATCGGAGTATGGGATGAAGTTGTGCACCTGGATCTGGCAACAATATGTCGAGATGAAGTCGCCCTACGAATTTGATTAAAAGTTGTCCGGACTGTGGCTAGTGTAAACGATCCTTTGAAAAATCTGTGAAACGAAAAGGGTTTTTTCGCCTCTGCAAATGGAGTCCAAATTCGAAAGTACAGCTCCGCACCTGCAACCTACACACAAAAAAGAGAGGAAAAGGGGTTGGGATTGGGGGTTTGCCTTCAATTCAAACCCTAGTTTTGGAATTAACCAAGTAATGGAAGAAAGTACATGCAAGTAAATGTAAATGAAAGACTAAAATGTAAATCACCTCAAGGGAGGTTGTGATAGCAATGTTGATAGAAATGCTCATGTGGAATTAAATGTTGGAATTAATCTCCTCTTCAATGGTTGAATCCTGGACTTGAATGCAACACCTAGCCTTGAAGGGAGACTTGAGAATGCTCAATGCTTGAAAGGAATGTTTGAATGCTCTTGAATGTTTGATCTCATGTAAACTTCCCACTCATCCCACTTATCCAACTTATGCAAATGAGAGGGTAAATGCAACTTTTATACTTGTCAATTAGGGTTAACAAAACTGCTTTTTGTCACAGGCCAACATCGGGGAAGTTTTCCCGCTCACTGCACAACCTACAATGCAAGCTCTAGAAAGGGTCTGGCCCCAAAATAGGGTAGGGACAGGGGTGCCACGCACCTGTCTTGGGAGGACAAGGGCGCCACACCCCTATCCTAGGGGGGACAAGGGCACCACTCCCCTGTCCTGCCCCTTTCTCCAGGGCAGAGTGCAGACAGGGTGGTGCAAAGGCCAAGGGAGAAGAAGATCCTGAGGGTTGAATAGTCTTCGGTCTCCGATCAGGCTAGGGGATTCGATTTCGCATGCGTGAGGACCCTAATGCGGTCGGAAATTGCTAGGGTCACAATTTTATGAAACTACACTATGATTGACAAGAAAACTATTTAAGCATTTAGCAATGTTGCTAAAATCCATTTTTTTGTTATTTCAAGTGTAGTAGCCATTCTTTGAAATTGTATCAGCCAAATTGTCATCTTCTCAAAAAAGCAACCAAATCTAAATGAGATTGAGTGGTTATGGACAGCCCACCATGTTTACCACTAGAAGATAGAATGGCATTGAAGTAACTGCCTACAATAACCAAATTGTCTTTCCATAGATGACATAATTGTTCCAAGTTGTTCCTAAAGTCTTATCCACTAAAAAGAAAGAAAACAAGAACTGAGGAATAATTAAAGATTCTACACAACTGCCAATTCTAACTAGATACTAGGACAATGTCGCCAACATAAGAAGGAGACCACAAAATCCTTCTGAACCACCCTTGGTGTTAACAAATTCATCTCCATCTTTGCCATTTCTTTATTAAGGCCTGAACTTCATCTTTGGTAAGCTTAGTTTCTTGGATTAGAATGATCTTAGTTTTGGAAATTTATAGTTGTTTCCTAGCTTCACTAAGCACCATTTGTTAGGGACATTTAAGCCTCTTAACATTCTATGACAATATGATTGTTGCTCCTAGGGAGGGAATTTTACCCCTTAGAGACAAAAAAATGCAAGACAAATGAGAAAAACCAATGAGATATGTTGATGTTCGCAAATGTCCCATCAAAAGTGAAAGTAGCAAGAAGAAAGAGAAAGTACCATTTGAATCTTATTAACAATTTCCTTGTGTGATTTATTCCTCCAATTTCCTACTTTTACCTTCTATTTCACAATTTGTCTTGGTTTTCAGAGACTCGAATTGATCAATATTCAAAAACTTGACTACGACAAGATTTCCTTCATCATTCAAAGAGGGTTTCTCAGCATCACTAATGTTTTTGGGTAGGGGAGAGTTCAAATTGATGTCCATAGTCAGGCATATTCCCAATACTTTGCTAGGGGCAAGGTGGGAGTTCTCCAATGATTTGCCATTTTCATTTTTCATAGAAGATAAGTGTCAATTTTACTAATGGAAGGACTATTTTGATCCAAAACTAGGGGCAAAGAATCCAAATTCTCAAGAATAGAGAGTTTGGTGTTGGAAACCCAATTTTCTTTGACTTGGGACTTGAAATATTCTAATGGCCTTGTTGGCAGGGAAAAGGAGAGTTCAGACATAGTTCTGGAGAACATGCCACATCTTACGTATCAAGGTTGCAAAGCCTAAGACTTGGAAGATAGCATGTAGACTAGGGATACTATGTATGGATCATGACCCATCCCATAGATATAAATATATTGTAAGATGCAATCACCGGTAGGAGATGTATGCAAACCTATATAAGAAGAGATAGAATATGAGAAAGGAATATATATGATATGAATGTATAGACGAATATAAGGATTTTTAAGGGTGTATATGATATACTAAATGAATACAAATACTTTTGGGTTCCAATATAATGTGTTGTGTATATTCTTGATATTCAGTTAAATAGATAATCTCCCATCCATATTGTTGATGTGTTTTTTATGACAACATTGAACATAGAATAAAGTTACCAACGGTCACCTTACTCTCTCTTGATCAAAATTAGTCTGTATGCTAAGATTGCACAAAAAGTTCAAACGGCTAACTCCAAGGTTCCTTCAGTGCGTGGACGTGACTCAGTTGATTGATAGGTTTGTTGTTAACCCAAGGGGCATTGTGTATTCAATTGAAGAGGATAACAAACTCGTGCAAGTTCAAGGATTTCTATGTGAATGATTTGCAATGCAAGCCCTATTTTTGGATTTTTGAAATACGCTGAAAGTAAATTAGAATAGGGTAGAGAGAACTATGTTGAGTCTAATCTAATCCTAAAAAACAAGAGACAAGATCACTCATGCAAAATCAAACCATGATTCGCTTTGCCAGTAGAGAACAACTACGCGAAGGCGGTGCAATCTTTAAAGGGTGTGTAGAGGTTTTTCAGATCACCAATGTGGACCATCGAATCAAACAATCTTCACTAATAATCGAAGTTAAGCATACACACATAATAGAGGCTCGGGCTAACTTTGCACGGTATGCAACAATCGGTTGCACACCAAAAGTATGAGCTCGCACTTTGCAACAAGGAATCCTATCAAATCCAGTTCTTCTAACAACATGAAAGCAAATCTAATCTATGAAGAGAGCAAGACCATGCAGATTGCTAAAATAGAACAAGAATACACCATCAAAGTTGAACAATGTATTAAGTTGGCTACTTCACAATCTTTAGCAACAATCTCAGACAATAATCTCTCCTCTTTTAAATGAGGGGGGGTCACCCCTTTATATAGGCCTCAAGCCATGATTACATGCAAAACCCTAGTTAGGGTTTCACCCTAGAAGATTCCCCACTCAAGATGCAACAAGGTGGGAATCAACAATAAATACCCCATAAAGCCCATATACAATTAATTATAATCCTGCCAAAAATGGCACCCATAAAGCATTAATTAACCATTACATTCAAAAAGTGTCCACTATGCAATGAATGTACCCTCATACAAAAATCGCCCATGACGCCATAAATGCACCATCATCTCCTGAACATGATGGCTACATGCAGAAGGAATCTACCATAATGCCATAAATGTGACGACTGCATGTGAAAGATGCTCCATTAATTCTTCATGCAATGACCGGGTCACCATTTGGTCAAATATTCCGGCAATGAATGTGCCACCATACTGCCATGCTGTCAATAGATCCTTGCCATGCAAGTGGACCCTGTCGTCGTATATCCGCTCCTAGACATCTAGAATTATTGGAGAGAGAAAATTTGATTCAGGAAGAATTTTCTTGAAGTCTCTTTAGCTTTCCTTGCTTGGAGAAGGTTTTCCATCAATTTTCACCATCTCCTATTTTTTAGGAATTTTCCACAAATTAGGGTTTCAAGCCCAGGAGGGAGAGAATTCTCCTATGAATCCAAATCTGTAAAATTTTTGAAATTTGGATGTGATTTGATGCCGGAGAATGGATTTTTCAAAATTTATTCCAGGAGAAATTCTGCTTTTCGTTCCTCCTTGACCCTTGGATTTTCATGCCTTCGACAAATTTTCAAGTTTTCAAGCCTGAGCATGGAATTCACTCTTCATGGCGAAATTCATCACTTCCTTGATTCTCCTTGACTTAGTCATTTCAACATTCTTTCTTTGGCCAGAGTGCGATTCTCAATTGCGAAGGAATTCATGAGTTTTCCATAGGACCCCATCTTTAGCGCTCTTCATCTTTGTTAGGCACAATCTTGCATTTGTCATGGAATTTCAACATTTTCTCCATTTCCAAGGCATCTTGATTTTAGCGCCTTCCTCCAATCTAGGGTGCTATTTCACCTTTGGCATGGAATTCACTCATTTTTCCATCTCTCCATGCACATCTCTTTTTGGTGCGCTTCCTTGTCTCATGGCAAAATTTCTTCATGGGGAGGAATTCATGATTTTTCTACCAATTCAGGACATGTATATATATGAAATATAACATTCAAGTATAAGTTATAATTCAAGATATATATTATATATATTGGCAGGATGTTTGAGAGTGGTTTCAGGTCCCTAGGAATCATAATGCAAATTCTGGATTTTGGAAGATCTTTCAAATTTTCAGACTTAGTGAAATTTCAGGTCATTTTCGGATTAAGATGAGATTGGTGGATTGATGGGAATTTTCAGACTTGGATGATTTTGCATGCTTTCCTCTTCTGGAATAGGAGTTCCAAACTCAACCATTTTTTTGATCCAACTTGTCTGCCTTCTGACTCTTCTGGATTTAGAAATGATCTTCAGGAGTGTTCAGTCTTTAGCGTCTTCAGGGATGTTTAGTTTTTAGTGTTTTCCTGTGAAGAACCTCGCAAAAATAGATTTTCCCAAATAGTAAGTGTTTCAAAATGTCAAGTTTTGGGCAAAATAGTGCAGAAAAGCACTCACTAAAAATAGAAACTTACTAAAAATAGAAAGTTAGTTTTTTTGGCAAAATTAGACCAATCCTGGAGGCAGTGAAACTTACTAAAAATAGTAAGTGCTTAGAATTTGCTCAAATTGTATTGGGAGGTTCCTTGAAGGGTCCTGATTCCAATTCCATGCTCAGTTTTTCTAAAACCCTTAAAGAAACCCCTAAAATCTAGGACTGAAGGCATAAACTCTAAAATTAACAAAATGAGTCCTAGACTTAACCAAACTCACTCAAATGAAAAGAAGACTAGAGAGACTACCATGAAAAGACCCCAAAAACCAAAACAAAAGACCAAGAGGGCCTAAAAAGTAGGGGGTCCCCATTTGCAATGGGGCGATGTGTGAAAACGTCACAACACGTATTTAATTCCCTGTTCCCTTAATAGAACTAAGTCCGAGGTATAAACTACAACAATAAGAAATTCATTGGGGTTCATAACTCTGGTATGTGTCCCGTAGATTTCTTGCTAACATTGGTTCCATTGTCAAGACCTTGGTTAGGTCTTACTAAGGATAGCGGGGGAAATTTTCAAAATCTATAAACCACATGGAGGAGAAAAGGAGAAGATGAAAAGAACATGACAATATGCAACACTATCCTCTTGACATCTACCCTGTGAAAGGGGTTCAAGTGCCAAGGGGATGGGGAATGGAAAGGGGGAAGAGGTCCGAAAGGGATCCTTGGAAAGATGTGATCATTAGGAAAATTACTAGATAATTACCATGAGATAAAATAAAGGAGTAATGCAATCCCAAAACAAAACACCCATGGCAAGAGGAGACAAAAGGAATACAAGAGAAATTAAGGAGCAAATCAAATTAGCAAGGAAAGTGGCAATAGCCAACCCAAATAGTGAGGAAAGGAGACAAAGTCAGTTAATTGAAAGAGAGGAAAGACATTGTGAGAGGATGGAAATTACGAAGAAGATAAGAGTGTAGCATGCCAATGAGGGTGTTGTTGAGTGCGCCAAGGTGTGTGTTGGCAAGGAGAAAGAAGAAACAAGGAAAAGAATGTGGAGACACGGAAGAGATCAAATTCATGTTGGGAAGAAGGCCAATTAATAACTAATTTGAAGAGGAATATTGATGAATATAGAATATCTAGAAGGTTATTAGGGGAATGTAGTAGAAAGGAGGCTCCTACCCTACCACAACTTTTCAAAAACCCCAAAACCAATCCAAGCTTGTTAAACATAACAATCAATCTAGATGACAAATTTATGGAATTCTTGTAGAATTTCGAGAAATCTTACCTCTGCATAAAGAATATTTAGAGGAGTTAGTTAATAGGAGCATAAGAAGATTAAGAAGAGAGGAAATAGAAAAGGAAGGAAAAGTTAATATGAATTTGGGTGTAGAATTTAAGTTCATTAACTAATGAAATGTCACTAACAAACAAAAAGATGAAATGATGTTTTGAAGAGTCACAACCCCTTAAATATGATCCATTTCTTAGCCATATAAAAGTAGAAGGATTTCAGTAGAAGAGATACCACCAAATAAAGAAGAAAAGAGACAAAAGAAAGAAGAGAAAATAGAGAAAGTGGTTGCTTGGGATGAAATTCTGGGCAGATAATACTTTGACATCAAATTAAAGAGAGATAAGAGCAAAGAAGAAAAGCTCCAGATAATTCTAAGTGTAAAGGAGAAAAAGGAGAGTTCACATAACTAGAAACCCAAATTCGAAAGGAAAGCACACGCGATGGAAGGATCAATTAAGATGCCAGTCTTTGGCAAGGATACCATCAAGGCTGTAAAACATGTTTTCTTGTTAGAATCCCTTTGGGAAAGGAAAGGAGTGGAAGAAGATAGATAAAAACTATTGGACTTTGTGTCCTCTTTGAGAAAAGATGAGTTAGATTGGTACATAAAAACATATCCTAAACATGGAAGCAATTGGAATGAGGTTAAAGATGACTTCTTGATAAATTTTGCTACTTAGGACATTTGCACAGAAAGTGTAAGTAAAATGAGGGATCTAGTACAAAGGGAGAATGAATCAATAAAGGCTTATGATAAAAGATTCAAGGAGGTATTCCATAAGCTAGAAGAAGCATTATTCAAGAAGCAAAATATTGAATGGTTTACATCCGAACTGCAAAAAGGCATTAGGGTAGCCTTGGATGGAACAATATTTGACTCCTATACAAATCTAATAGCAATGGCTTACTAGATCGAAGCACATCCTTGGTGGAGACCAAAAAAGGATGAAACTAAAGAAGCACTCAAAGAACTCCAATTATTAGTACAAAAACTGACAATTTAGAATGTAATCTTAGCAAAAGGAGAACCCAAGAATGCAAAAGAGATATGGTGCACATATTGTTCTTGGGAAGGACATGTTTGGAATGAATGCCCAAAGGCACAAGGAGAAAGGACAACTGCCACATTACATGTGGAGGTGAAAAGAATAAAAGATAATTCATCATATTGCACTATCTATAGAAAATTGAACACCCACCTCACCAATGATTGTCTTGCTTATTAGACTCCAATCCAGAATGGAAGAAATAATTGCAACTAGAGATGTTATAACCATAATTGCAATGTGGATGTAGAAAGGAATACTAAAGATGGAAGTTACAAACAACCCCCTTGGAGGGGCAACAATAATGCTTGTGCCTTGCACAATAACCCACCGCAAGACTATATTGAGGATAATCAGCATCCAAACTATAGAAGAGGCAGAGGTTGAAGAAGAAACAATGATGCCACATGTTTTAATTGTGGAAATTTTGGTTATTATACAATTGTGTGGGGGAGATAATAAAAAGAAATGGCCCTTTTGTGGAGATAAATCCCATGACTTGTATAAATGTGAAAGTGCAAAACAATTCTTTCAAAATGTAGGGACACCATCAAGGCGTGATGATTTACAAAGAGGAGCTAGAGTTATGTGGAGAGTACCACTGCAGAGAGTAAGGGGATGCCTAAGAATGGGCATATTTTCCTCTAATACATCAAATGAGGAGTATTCCAAAGAAGAACAAGTGGTATAAATAAATAAAAAGAAGAAGTCCAAACTGAAGAAGAAGGCCATAGTGCTCACAAGACAAGGGATTGATACTAGAAAACAAAACCATAAAGAAACTAATGTGAAGTACACAGAGTCTAGTCCAGAAAGAGATTCGGATTACATCTCACAAAATAAAAATCAACATTAAAAGATAGTGGAGAAGGCTAAATAGTATATCCTTTAGCAACAACAAGATGAAGTGGCTTGTTTTACTATAAAGGAGGTAAGGATGTTAAAAGAGTTGGCCTCTTTGGCCCAACAAAAAAAATCTAGTGGTGAAGCTAAAGCAATTGGGAAACTACTGGAATAAGAAAAAGCAGCAAGTAAACCAATTGTCTAAGGACTAGAATTGGAAGAATGGCCCTTTGCTCACTAATCCACATCTAAACAATAATAAAATTAAGTATATGATGGTTGTTCTAGCTACAGATTTGAATATCGTATCGACTAACAAATGGGAGAGACTAGGAAGACCAAAACTGGTAAAAATATCAATGAACATGAGCCTAGCAAACGGTTTAGGCATGGAAACCTTGGGCACATGGAAAAATGTAGAGGAAAACATTAAAGGCATAAAACAAATTGTGGACTTTGAGGTGGTAGAGATAAAAGAACCATTTAATGCCTTTAGATCCTTGTTGGGATTAAGATGGTTTGTCAATTCAAATGGTATTGTTGATTCTCGAAAAGAAAAAAAATCCTTTGTAGATGATAACAAAATAGTGCACATTCCACTTGGAGATCCAAAAGACAAAACATTTGTAGAAGAAATTGCACAAGATAGAGAAGGGGATGACCTAATAAATCTCTACACCATATCAAAACTCCTAGATGCCAAAGAAGACGAAGATCCCAATAGCTCCAAAGAAATTGAGCTTGATAGTGATTAGGATAGTATAAATAGTGAGGAAGTTGTTGATGCCTAGATGAAAGGAAAACATGAATTAACATCCTGAAAGGTCTATGAGTTTTGGAGAGATTTTTTAATACATAGAAAACTCATTAGACCTTCACAAAACACTACAAAGCACTTTAGGGTACCACACATCAAGCACTATCATGCCAAACCTTCGCCCCAAGTACAACCTAGAAATTGTCTATGCAAAATGTTTAAAAATGCATCACTAACCGGACCATTAACATTTAGAAGATTATGTAAGCTTGATAAAAAGTCACTCATACTCACCAAAGGAAACATCTATAAAGATTATATAGCAAGGCTACAAGACTGGAAGGCATTGGGAAGATTGGAGAACTAAAACCTTATTCCACACACCGACCCTAAGAAGTTCAAATACGGTATAGGGGAAGAATAAAGTAAACTTAGGGAATAAAGTGGTTGGAAAAAGAGTCACAGAAGGTTAATGGGTAGAAAATTGTAGGAAAAGAAACAAATGATTACAATAATAAAGGCACCTCATTTAGGCAATTCTATAAGTATGTCTCATCAATATCACATTGTTACTTTGCACTTTTTATATCTCATGTATCTTGCTCTTGCAAACAAAGCTCTTCACATTCAAACACTAGATATACCTTGTCTGTTCATTGCCACACTTTGAAATTGCTAAGATGGTTGCACCTATTCTTGTTGATTTCTCATAGAGACCTTGCATTAAATACAAAATGTTCCCTTACAAAGCAATGGATGTTGATTTTGTAGGAGCTTTCTCCAAGGTGTCCATTGACATTATATACATAGGATATTAGGCTATATATTCATGCTTCGATTGTAGATATTGATCACACAAAGTTCAAAGACCTCAAGGTTACTTGCAGCCTGACACAAACAATTTCTTAGCACAATACAATAGGATATCGAAGAAGTTGGACATATAGAAGGAGTTCTTGGACTTTACCACCAATGAGGAATGGGTTAGCATGATATTAAGCCAATTGCATAATGAGTACTTATACCTTGATAAACCCTATAGGATTATCAAGGAAGCAATTCAAGTGGTCATTGGACAATGGGTGCAAGGAGAGGTACCACCAAAGAAAGCCATAGAAATGTAGAAGTTACTAAGCTGATTGGAGCTACATAAAATGATGAGTACTTATACCTTGATAAACCCTATAGGATTACAGAGGAAGCAATTCAAGTGGTCATTGGACAATGGGCACAAGGAGAGGTACCACCAAGGAAAGCCGTAAAAATGTAGAAGTTACTGTTATCACAAAAGCTTGCACCCTTGTTGAGCTACCAACTCAGCAACCTTGTGAAACATGGAAACAACCCCGAAGTGTGGGACCTTGTGCAAGGGAGTTGAATCTCTGGAGAAGGCCGACTTCCTTCTCAATCCAGGTGCAAGTGTTGAACCAACTCAACACTTCAAAACTAACAACTAGGCCTATTCTAACAAATTGCAGAGGAAAAGGGAAGAGAGAATACTTGAAATAGAAGGAGGTTATGCACCAAGAAGAGATTGTTCCTCTCCCCACCGAGATGACACAGAATTAACTAAAACACCCAGGAGATGCACAAACTTTAGTTGCATGAGTGACTCCAATGCATGTATGGAGGTTAGAATTCACTGAGTGTCAAGAGGGGATAAGGATTCCCACAAGTCACACTCAGAAAACAAGTTAACACAATATATATGGAGAGAAAAGCCACAAGACATACACCTATGATGAAGGTAAGAAAACATACACAATATGCATAGGTTGAAAGAAGGCAAGAATGGTAATTTTCAATTAATTATAAGGCCAATGGCCAAACTTACAGTTGCATAAATGTAAGATAAATACAAGAGAAGTGGGAGAGCATGGGAAAGCTCAAGCCAGCAGGGAGAGAACCCCTTACAATGAGGCTTGACAACCTTTATATAGAAAAGATGGGTTGCAAGGGTGATCATGACCCCTGCATGTCAGTCTGGAAGTGCAGGGAAGTGCTTGCACTTGACTTGTACATGCAAGCAACCTAGCCATACCACCAAAGGGAAATCCTGAGAAGATGGACTAACCTTCCAAAGTCAGACATGACATAAGTCACCAAGCATGGCCTCATACCTCCCTTGATGGAAATCTTGCCAAAAACATTTAATACACCCTTGTGGCTCCACAAAAGAGAGTGCACAAGTCACCAAAAATGTCGGAGCATTAAAAGCCTTGAGTGTCGATCATGCCATCCGAAAGTGTCGCCATTCAGAAGGAAGTCTAGAGACTTTGGAAGCTCGGACTCCCGAAGTGAGGAAGACGAGGGAAGGAGAAAGGAACTTCGGAACCTCGGGGTTCCGAAGGACTTCAAAACCTCGAGGTTCTGGAGTTCTGGAGAACTTCAAAAGGCTAAGGAAAGAACTTTAGAACATCGGGGTTCCAGAGTTTTTGGATAGAGAGAGGAAGAGAAGAAAAGGAACTTCAGAACCTTGGGGTTCCGGAGTTCCAGAGAGAAGAAAGGGAAGCGAGGAAGAGGACTTTGGAACCTCGGGGTTCCAGAGTTCCAAAGAAAAGAAGGAAGAAGGGCTATGAGGGAACTTCAGAACCTCGGGGTTGCAGAGTTCTGGGGAAGGCAAGGGAAGGGAACTTCGGAACCTCGGGGTTCCGGAGTTCCAGGGAACTGGGCAAAGGAACTTTGAAACCTCGGGGTTCCGGGAAATGGGAGAATAAAAGAAGGAAGTTCAAAACCTCGGGGTTTAGGAGTTCCGGGAAAGGGGAGAAGAAAAGAAGGAACTTCAAAACCTTGAGATTCTGAAGTTCCAGAGGAGGGGCTAAGCTAGGGAAGGGAACTTTGGAACCTCAGGGTTTTGGAGTTCTGAAGAAGGGAAGGGGAAGGGAGAAGAACTTCGGAACCTTGAGGTTTTAGAGTTCCAGAGAAACCAGAGAAAAGCTTAGGGAAGGAAGGGAACTTCAGAACCTCAAGGTTCCAAAGTTTCGAAGCAGGAAAGAAAACAGATAAGGCAAAGAACTTCGGAACCTCGAGGTTTCGGAGTTCTGGAGAGAGGAAAAGAGGGCCTAGGAACTTCCGACAAGGAAACACTTCAAACCATGATTCCACTGCTTTTAACCTTCATCAACTGGGGCAACGCTGGTCCATGGATAATATCATTTTAGTATTTCATATCATTTCATCCATCATAGCTTTGCATTATCCATATAGTTGCACTTTGCATCTTTCATACCACAGTCCATTCATCTTTTGTCATCTTGAAAGTAAAACCAATGTAATCTAAGAGAAAATTATCGAGTCAAAGATTAGGAGGTGATAGGACACAATGGGACAAAAAATAAAGGTCTACTTGTTTTAGTTTACTTCTTCTATTTGTCTCATTGGTGATTTGGATTCTCTGTAAGGTCTTATTGGGTTTGTGGTAGCTTAAATTTATAGTCTTGTAGTTGTTCAGATTTCCATGTCACATTAAATTAAAAGATGGAGATAAATATATCTTATTCCTTTGTTCTTTTCCCAAATCTTGGGAAAATCTTATTGTTTCTATTAGCAGTGGTAGTACAGAGTCAAATATGGACAACTCAATTTCCATACTTCTTTTAAAGGAGGTGAGAAGAAAGTATATAAATATTGGCTCCCAAGATGCCTTGCATGTATGAGGAAGGTCCAAAGAAAAAGGACCTAAAGGAGATAAAAGAGGGAAAGTCTAAATGATGATCAAACACCCCTAAAAAGAGAAAGAGTCTTGGAATTGTAGGAAAAGAGGGCATGTGAAGAAGAAATGTAGAGTTAAGAAAAATAATGTTGATTCCTCCATGAAAAATTCCTCAGATGATGATTCTGATGCTTTGTTTATTTTTGCGAATATTGTTAGTGATGATGCTTGGCTTATTGATTTAGGTGCCCCCTACCACATGACTCCTCACAAGTAGTGGTTTTCCTCTTACAAATCATATGATGGGGGAGAGGTTTTCCTTGGTGACAAAAGTATGAAGAAGGTTGTTGGTAAAGGAAAGGTAAAATTATGTTTCAATGGTGGAAGAGTAAAAACCATTATGATATTTTGCATATTCCAGGACTTGCAAGAAATTTTCTTTTTGTATCCAATTTGATTCATTTTGGAGTGCATGTGACATTTGACAAGTTTGGTTGTAGGTTGGTAAGAGGGAGTTTGGTGATAGCTAAAGGATGATAAAAATACATGTATGATGTGGCACCAAATATTGGGTCACATTGGTCAAAAAGGTCTTAGGATCATTCTAAATAAAAAGTTGGTTGATGGTCTTTCTCATTATTTTGTTGACAAAAATGATTTATGTGAGTATTGTGTATTTGGTAACAAAATAGATCAACATTTTCCAAAGGAATCTATAATGTAAAGCGATTATTAGAGATTATTCATTCAGATGTGTGTCGTTGATGGATGTTTTTTCTTTGGGTAAATCGCGATATTATGTTTCCTTCATTAATGATTTCTTGAGATACACTTGGATTGATTTTATACATTCTAAACCTAATTTTTTTCTAGGTTTAAGGAATTTAAGGCCTTAGTGGGAAAGCAATCAGATAACAAGATAAAAGTGTTGAGGATTGAAAATGTAAGTGAATATTGTTTGAGGGAATTTGATGAGTTCTGTAAGCATGCAGGTATTGTTCAATAGAAGACTACTCCACTCCCCAACAAAAAGGGATAGTAGAAAGAATGAACCAAACCATAATGGAAAGAGCTAGGAACATGTTGAGTGGTGCTAAGCTTGATAGATGCTTTTGGGCAGAAGCTATTGGTACTACTTATTATTTGATTAATAGATCTCCTTGTTTAACTCTTACTAATGAAACTCCTTATGAAGTGTGGATAGGTAGAAATCCATTGGTTGCACACTTAAGGGTCTTTGGTTTTGAGGATTTTGATCATGTGCCTCAAGAGAAGCAAACTAAACTAGATCCAAAAGCACAAAAATTCATCTTTATTGGTTATGATGAGAATGTAAAAGGCTGTAAGCTTTGGAATCCTCTAACCCAAAAAATGGTTCTTCCTAGACATGTTATTTTCAGGGTTTTAGAGCTTATTGAGGTGAAGAACAACTAAAGGAGAAGACAAAGACAATGCACTTTGAAAAAAAGATTGAGAAGCAAGAAGATGCATATGTGGAAGAACAGATAGATGGATCTGAGGATGGAGAAGAAGAAGAGGGTTTAGAGAGTTTGAGTGATGTGCATTTTGAGCATACAAAGGAAGATTAACAGGTGGAGCCCATTACTCCTACCTTGAGGGGGTCCACAAGGCAATGAAATCCAATTGAAAGGTATAGCCCACCAAATTTTTTGTTGTATATTTGCTTTGTTAAGTGTTGAAAATGAACCTAGATTCTCTACAGAGACTCTCTCTTTAGAGGAAAGTGAGTCTTGGATGTAGGTTATGCAGGAGGAATAGATGGCCTTAGACAATTGTGACACCTAGGATCTTGTAAGTTTGCCCAAAGGAAGGAACCTCAATGGATGAAAGTAGATATTTAAAAAGAAGTTTGGAGCAGATAGACAATTACAACTGATGCCCTGCAAAATGGCACAAGGTTAGTCAATGATAAAATAACACAAAAGACACAAAACCATTAGTGTTAGTCAATAAAAAACTAATCTAAAAAGGTATACCAAGAGAGACACTAAAAACATGCTAATATATCTAACTAAAGAGACAAAGATAATGAGACATCTCCAAATGCCTCTTAGCATGATATTAGCTCCTTTCTCCCTTGTTCCTCTCCTCTCCAAGTTCCAAAATAGTGTAGCTCTCAGCAGCTTTTTGCACTATGGATGCTTATGAAGGATTGAGATTGTAGTATAGCTCTAAATGTGAAATGAAAAGCTAATACTATGCTAAAATGATATATTTTAACCAAAATGATAAGATGTTAGATTGCTTATGCTAAATGCTCTCTTAAAATGCCTATAGCTTAAATGCATACAAGTTTTCAGGATCCAGATTATGAAGAAATGAGCTCTATTTATAGGAAAAATGGAGCAATGGATGGTCAGGATTAAAAGGTTTAATCAAGGGCCAAGCTTGAAAGTTGGGGATCCATGTGCACAATTTGCACCAACGAAATGGTGACAAGTGTCAACATAGGGTTGGGTTGAGAGAAGGGGTTGGAGGCATTAAATGCCTGAGGAGACCTCATGGTTATCTAGAAGGTAAGGGTCAAGCCTAAATTAGGATTACCCACTGGATTAAGAGTTAATCCAAGGATAAACCTTTGTGCAAATGATTAAGAGATAATCATGGTCAAAGCATTAAAGGCTTGATGAGACCCTTGGGTTGGGTGAAGGTTGAGTTAAAACAAATGTTTTAACCATGTAAGAGGGTTTGAGTTAATGATTAATGGTTATTGGAGACTTTGGGGGATTAAGTGGTTGAAAGTTGGAAGCCTTTAATGGCTATCAAAGACTTTGAGGAATTAAGTGGTTGAAGGTTGAAAGCCTTTAATGGTTATCAAAGACTTTGAGGTTTGAGAAGTGACCTCTCATTTGCTTAGGAATGTGACAAAGTTTAGAAGATGGTTTAGGCTAATTAGAAGCGATTAGAAGAATCTAGAAGAGGATTAGATTTGCAAGTGGTTTTGGTGGGTGAGGAAAAATAGGATTTTATTAAAATAAAAATTCATTTATTTCAATAAATGTGTGCAAGTTGCATTTGTAGGAAAATGCAAGTGGGGGGGGGGGGGTTTAAAATGATTTTAAATAAATGTTAATTTATTTAAAAGAGGAAAAGGAGGATTTTAATTAAATAAATTGATTTTATTTATTTAATTGATTGGAATTTGATTTAATGAATTAATTAAAATAAATTGAATAATTTATTTAATTAATAGAAGAATGTTTGGAGATGAATTAATTAAATATTAATTTAATTAACTGATGGCTAGTGGATTTTTAATCAAATAAATACAAAATATTCATTTAATTAAAATGGACAGATTTGTGTGACTACAACAACAATATAAGGCCAGACTGGTGGCTAAGGGCTACTCCTAGAGAGAGGGAGTTGATTTTGGTGATTTTTTCTTTCTTGCTGTAAAATTGACTTCTATTAGATTCCTATTGTATATTGATACTATTTGTGATTTTGAAATAGAGGTAATGGATGTTAAAACTACTTTCTTTCATCTTGAGGAGGATTTATATGCGACAACTTGATGATTTCATTGTGAAAGGGAAAGAACTATTGATTTGTAGGTTAAAGAGATCTTTGTATGGTTTGAAATATTCACTTAGGACGTGGTACCAAAAGTTTGATACTTTTGTATTGAATTTGGGTTATAAGAAGAGTTAGGAAGATCATTGTGTTTATATTAAGGTTATGGATGATCATTTACTAATCATTGTCTTCTATGTTGATGACATGTTGTTTATAAGCAACAACAAGGTGATGATTAGAGAAATCAAGCCCCATATTTCTAGCAAATTTGTTATGAAAGACTTGGTGGTTGCAAAATATATTCTTGAGATGGAGATTAGCAAAGAACAAGTTTACATAAAGCTTTTGTTAAGCCAAAGTAAGTATGTTGATACTATTTTGCAGAGGTTTAATATATATGATTCTAAGTGAGTTAGTATTCCTTTTCCAGTTGGTACTTAGTTGAGTTTAGACACGTCTCTAAGTTCTGATGACAAGATTTACTATTTAAAATAATTAAAATAAATATAAGGACCATATTGCATTGATCAATTGATGAGACATTGAAGCTTTATTTACAAGATAGATATACATGCAAGAAATTGAATGTAACAAAACCTAGAACTTAGTAATAGAATTTAATAAAACATTGCTTTTAAATGAATAATTAATCACTCTCAATTCATTAATAACTATGCTCTATACTCTTTCCTTATCACTATTTTTTTTTTGACAAGTAAATCGCTGCAGAGGGGCAACACCCATTATATTAATATAAAAGATTTATATAGTGTATTGTATTTCATCTTTGAAATTTCTACCATAAACTAAAAACTATTACCCCTGCTAAAGCTAACATGGCTAGAGCCCGTGCTATTAAATTTGAATGCCCCCAAACCAACCTAACAAAAAACCAAACTTTCCAACCTACATCCTACCTATACAATAGAGGCCCATCAAAACATAACCAAAAGTGGTCGAGTAAGTCTCAAAATTCAGGACTAATGCCCTACAAAATAACATAGTAGCTATCAACAATTAAACAAAAACCTATAACCTCTGGCTCAAGTGTTTTCTACATCTGCATCCTCGGGGTCCACGACTTTTGAGTCATTGTCCTCCTCATCCTTCGAGCTCTGCTCTTGGGCTTTTGGTTTTTGGACCAAGAATGCTCGCAGGACCACCAGGCATTCCAAACCACAATCTGCATGGGCTTCCAAGTCCACCATCTCCTCTAGAAGTCGATCGTCATCCGGATACCACTCCTCCCCATGGCCAAATCCCCAATCATTTTTTGGTTCTTCCTCACCGTTTTCCTGCATACTGATGTCATGTCTACCATGCAAACCCTCCACCGAGACATACTACCTTTTCCATGGCTTGTTAAAACCAGCCCTTAGCAGGAAGGATATATTTCGGTCCTTGCCATCCCATTTAGTAACCAAACTTTCCTAGTCAAGATATTTCACCACGACAAATTTCTTGACCTCCACACCCGCTTAAAGAGACATGTAATAATTTTGCGATAGTGGGGTGCGAAGATTGGCATCCACATTATCCAGGACTGTGTCAATTTCACCCAAAAAGCAATGTCTAAAAATCATGAGTCATTTTCTCGACTCGCTACTTACTCACTCCCATATAGATCAACATAGCAATAAACATAGACGGGATATCAAAATTTACCCAACAATGATGATAAGCCCTGAGAAATTCCCCACCCAAGATCCTTTTCACAACATGCAGAATGAGGGAATGCTTAGTGGCCATGACTGCTAATAGCTGCTTGTCAGAAATCTCCCCCCAAAAAGCCATATGGTGCTTGGTGGATTCCAACATAATTGGTGTGTCTATCCCTAGCTTCTTTGAATCTCGTAACCCAACTCCTATCTGTCTTAAAAAATACAAAGCAGTGTGAAAAATGCAATGGTTGGGGGCCTATAAATAGACTCGGCCCATATTCTTTCATGCAGGCCTACTGGCGTGAAATATCCCATCAACCCTATCATTAATTAGCCTTCATGCCACATAGCTCCTTAGCCATTGCAATTGCAATGACAATAAGCAAGAAAATCTGGCTCATATAGACAATGCCAAATCATATCTACCCAGAGTGTTAAATCAAAGTGCAAAAACCAGCTATCCGAGAAAAACGAGGAAAGAGTGATGCAATGGAATGAAAAAAGGATGCCCAACTGAAGTCATGATGTGACCCGCATGCAACTAAATTATGAAATACGAGATGTCGCCGCCTTTGCCAAACCATCCACCACCTCGTTGCCTTCCCTATACACGTGACTTATACGAAATTCCTCCAAGCCATCCAACAATGATTTGATTGGACGAATCCATTGGTTAAGGATCCAAATTGGAGTCTCATTCCTCCTGATAGTATTAATTACATTCAACAAGTCACCTTCCAAGTGGATTCTCTGGAACTCCTTCATGACAGCTGCCTGAAGGCCACGTAAAGATGCCCTAAACTCTGCCATGTTGTTTATCATGAAGCCAATGTGTTCTGAAACTTCTTCCAGCAAATTGCCAAATTCATCCCTAATGACACATTTGATGCCACTTGCTTTCGGATTTCCCAAAGAAGCCCTATCAAAATTAATCTTGACCCATCCCGGAGAAGTGAATTTCCACTGAGTTAGGGGCCTAGCCTTAGTCGACAGATTTCTGCCATTACTTCTGAAGAGGGTGGGGATTGTGAGATTTAGGAAGGTGAGTTTCAGTCTACAATCCTAATCCGTATATGAATTCTTTTTCAAAGTTTTCTTTCTGGCAGCTTCATTGGTTATATCTATCAATTGTGACTCAATCTTTTGACATAGGGTTCCCACCTCCATGGCTTTATCTTGAAAAATTCTCCGATTGTGTTCCTTCCATAATTTCCAAATCTGTAGGGATGGAAGGATCTACCATAGATCCCCAAAAACTATCTTAGATGATTTTTGTGGCCATATTTTAAACCAGTCATCAATCCCAGTCGGGAATGGGTAGGTGAATTTTAATTTTTTCATAAAGTGCCACCAACATTAGTTTGAGAACTCACATGACAATAGAATATGGTCAACCAACTCCAAACTATTCTTGCAAAGAACACATCTCCTCGGGCCAAGTACACCAAATTTCATTAATCTGTCACTTGTTAGAATTCTCTTCTGCAAAGCCAATCGAGCGAAAACCCCTGCTTGCAGCAGACAATGTTTGTTTCACAATAGTTTTGTCAACCATTCTTGATTTATTCTAGTAGCTTCCTTGAGCTTGTAGACCAGGCTGACTTTATATTTCCCATCCTTGGATCCACACCATTGAATCTTGTCTTCCTCCCCTGAAGGAATGATCATGTAGCTGCTTAGAATGTTGCTTAATCTATCCTTTTGTTGTTGATCAACCACCAAATTATCAAAGGGTCGCCATTCCCACTTGTTTACTCCATTTTGATGTACTATTTCCCCAAAATCACTAACCTTGCTCCCCATAGGCAACTTGTCTTGTCCTTGATTTCATTCAAATCTGGAAACTCACTTAGTCTCGTCCTGCCTCCCCACGAATCATTCCAGAAGGAGGCGTTTTGGCCATTTCCAATTTCCCATGTAACATGGTCGCTGATGATGTCCTTGCATTCTAGATATAAATCCAAATCGCTGAACCCTTGGGAGGGTTAAGAGTTGTAAGAATCCTCTTTGGTTCCAACGAATCAAGGTATTTGTGCTTGAGGATCTTAATCCATTTATGTTCATATCCACTACATAGGGCCCACACTAGCTTTGCACCCATCGCTAGATTCATTATTGAGAGCTAATGAATTCTTGCACCCCTTGACTCCTTGGGTCGAATAACATTCTACCAAGCTACCAATGGGAAATTGT
This sequence comes from Cryptomeria japonica, assembly GCF_030272615.1. Lineage (NCBI taxonomy): Eukaryota > Viridiplantae > Streptophyta > Pinopsida > Cupressales > Cupressaceae > Cryptomeria > Cryptomeria japonica. Next base: position 521,738,479 of record NC_081415.1, read on the forward strand.
TTTGGTTGCCTGTACCATTCCACATTAATTTCCTCATGATTTGATTGAGTTCATTTTCCATAGTCGAAGGAATTTTCAAACATGCCATTGAAAAAACAAGAATTGCAGCCAATACTGACTTGATCATGGTTAGCCTCCCAACCGAAGAAAGCCATTTCCCTTTCCAGTTTTCCAGCTTGGCCTTGCATTTTGCTATCAACTTATCCCAATAGCAGATCTTGTTTAACCCCACAAACAGGGGTGTTCCTAGGAACCTTCCTCGGAAATTGGCCACCTTTAGATTTAAAATTGTAGACAGAGTATATTGTAGCCTAGGTTGAGTGTAAATGAAAAAAACTTCTGATTTATTCCAGTTTATGCTCTGCCCTAAAGCCTTGCAATATTCATCCAAGCAAGACTTAATGGTTCTTTCCTCACACCTACTCGAGACACCAAAGAGGATGGTGTCATCTACAAATTGAAGATGAGTTGAATGCTCAACCCCATTTGCCACATTCACCCCCAACCAACACCTGTTTTGATGCAATTTGGAAATTGATCTTCCAAGGGCCTCTTCCATAATGATGAAGATAAAAGGGGAGATTGGGTCCCCTTGTCTAATTCCTCATGTAGAAGGGAAAAAGCCATGAGAAGATCCATTGACTAATACAAAGAACTTAGGTGTAGATAAGCAACTCTTTAACCACTTGATCCAACAGTTTCCAAAGCCAAATCTCTCTAGTACTTGAAAGAGGAACTCCCTATCCACCATATCATAAGCTTTTAGGATGTCTAACTTCAAAATCATGCAAGCATTCTTGGTTTTTCTGGCTGAGTGAAGAGTTTCATGGGTCGTTATGATGCCTTCCACAATCGATCTCCCAGGGGAAAACCCACTCTGCTCAACCAATACAATGTGGTTGATAATCCATTCCAATTTGTTTTCTATAATCTTCGTTACAATCTTATATACTGTGTTACAAAGAGCTATCGATCTGAAGTCTCCCATCTCTTGAGGGCAGTTATTTTTTGGAATTAGAGAAAGGAAGGTATGGTTGATAGCTCCCATTATTGTTGTCTTACTTCTTGAATCCTCCACAACTTGATGAATATCCTTTCCTATGAGACCCCAATAGGATTGGAAGAAAGTTGTCGGGAAACCATTTGGTCCTGGGGCCTTATCTGGATTGAGTTGGAATGTTTCTTTCGTGACTTCCTCTTCCTCAATTCTACTGTAAAGCTCCCTAGTTTGCTCTTCAGATATTAAGGCTGGGATGGAATCCAATAATTTGTCCCTAACTGTTATGTCCACTTGATTGTCTCTGTTTAGAATAGTTTTAAAAAAGTCAACTACCTCTCTGCTTACCTCCTTTGAGTTCTAGGCTAGGCTACCATCTGATCTTCTAATCTCGGATATATTCTACTTCTTCTCCTATTAGCAATTGCAATTCTATGAAAGAACTTGGTGTTTATGTAACCTTCCTTGAGCCATATTTCTCTAGACTTTTGTCTCTAGTGTATTTCTTCCCTTTTCAAAGTTTCAGTGAGCTCATTTTTCAGCTTCTTTTCCTTTAGGAAGTCTACATTGCTCATACCATTGCAAATAACAGTTTCATTGATTTTGCCAAGTTCCTCCTCCACTCTTCTTTTTTCTACAAAAATATTCTTGAATTGAACTTGATTCCACTCTTTAAGCTTCGATTTAATGTATTTTAGCTTTTTGCAAAGTTTTTACATGTGTGAGTTGTTCCCCACATCAATTTCTCCCCACCACTCAACAATTGTGTTATGTAAGTTGGGATCCCTACTCCACATTTTCTCAAACTTGAAAGGGATGCCTCCCTCGGGATGGCATGATGAGATGTTTAACCGAATAGGGAAGGGGTTTGAGCCTATAAGGGGGAGTATGGATGCTTCTAGGAGGGTGTTTTGTGCAACCCAGTCTCCATGCAACAAGAACTTGTCTAGTCTTTCTGCTATATTGGTGAAACTTGCCCTCCTGTTTGTCCAGGTAAAAAAAACATTTTTAGGTACTATATCCATCAATTGATTGTGGTCCACAAACCTTTGAAAGTCCCTTTGAACTGTAATGGGTCTCTGGATTCCACCCATCTTCTATCGGTCATCCAGAATGACATTGAAGTTTGCTGCAATGATGCTCCTTACCCAACTATTACCTTCTAGCTTGCTTGTGATGAGATTCCAAAGTTCCCTTTTTTTCAGAAGTAGTTGTGGGTCCATATACATTGAAAATAAAGAAAGATTTGTTGTTTCTTAGCACAGTTATCCTGCTTCACTGCCAATGTTTGCCCTCATCCACGACTTTTCCCTTAACCTCTAATGGATTCCAAATTATTCCGATACCTCCCAATGCCCCATCTGCTTCCACAAATTTCCCAAACCACTGTCTCCATAACCTCATTCTTTTTTCAAAATTAGTCCTACTCCATTTTGATTCTTGGAGAATCCATATGTCTCCTTTCGACTCATCTATTTGATGCTTGATCAATTGCCATTTTTTAAGGGCATTTAAGCCCCTGACATTCCACGTTGTGATCCTCATTTTCCTTGGGGAAGGGTTGCTCCCTTCCTTGCCAAAAGTTTGGTTTGCCTAGCTGCTTTTGTAGTAATTTCTAACATAGTTTTGTTAGACTTACGCCCTCTCCTTCCTTTCGGCTTGATGTTAGGTTTATAGATCTTGGATACAAAAGCCTCAAATCCCTTTTTGTTGTAGTCTCCAATCTCATCGAACTCTACCGCATCTTCCTCTTCCCACTCAAACTCAAAGTCCTCATCCTCACTAGTTTCCTACTGAGGTTCTAAGATCTCTATGTCTCTACTCTCTACATGATCTACAGGGGTGTGTTCATTTGCCCAGCTACTCAAAGGGGGTTGGTCATGGTTGCAATTCCCCTCATGAGACTCCATCCCCTGAGCTCCTAAAGCTAGAGAGGTCTGATCCTCCCCATGTCTATCTGACATGTCCCTTATTTGCATCTAAATCTCCGATTGTATAGTTTTTGCTTCCAAAAGCAGTGCTTGTAGACCTATTGCGCTTCCTTCCACCATTGTGTCTGTGTGCTCCTTAGCTATAATCTTCTGTTCTATCATCTCTTGATGTGGTTCCAAAATTGAATTGGGCCCGATCGCAGGGGCTCCCATGATTTCCTCAAATGATAGCTCCCATTGTGATCCTTCTGAGTCCTTATCTTCATCCACCCCTCCAACTCCTCCTAGATCCGAGAGTGGATCATTTAACTGGTCATTAACTTTGCAGCCATTTCTAACCAAATCCTTGCTTGTGAGCATGTGAGTGCTTTTGGTTGATAGGTTATATTCCAACCCCACATGTTCTCTAGAGAAGCATTTTGGGCATATGAAAATTTGGTGTCCTTTGTCTATTCTTTGCGTCCACACTGTACCCGCACCCAAAATCTTAACCTTGCTTGGCATTGCTAAAACTTGGCTAACATTGACACATACACTGGCAAAGATACCCCAAATCCTATCCTCTAGAATGTCATCCAAAAAGATGAAAGACCCCAGGCTTTTGCTTATTTATTTTAGCATCTTCCTGCTCCAGTAATCTGATCGAATGTTGTAAAATCTGACCCATATCGGGCTATCAGGTAGGGTGTGAGTTTGAGGGTTAAAATTTGGTTGAACTCCAATACCATCCAATATGTAAGGGCCATTGTTTAGGGCTTTCCATTGCTCATTCTTATCCGCAAATTCAATCATGAAATAATCATTAGGAAGCGAATTAATCCTAATTCCATTCCCCCATTGCTCTTTGCACCAGTTTGTGAAACTGCCTCTATGCCAGTGACCCCCACCCCATTTGACAAACAAGCCTTTGCTTCGAAAACATTCCGTAATTTTTCAATTTTACTGTTTTCCAATTGAATAGTGGCCATGGTGGTATTAGTTACCTGTTCTTGTGCGTCGATAGGTTTCCGAGAGCTCTCTCCAAGTTCTTTGAAATTTCCTTTTTTTTCTCTAAACTTCATTGGTTTGTGGGCCTGCTCCTGACCCTCTAGATCTCCAATTGTCAACTTGATCAACTTACAGGATACTTGTTTGCTTGAACCACCCACTCCTACCTTTTTTAAATCCATTTCTTTGAAGGTGCTCCGCTACACTTGAGGTTAAGTGTCCCTTTTCCTTCAGATTTTGTTTAGAGTTTGACCATTGTTTGGTCCATGGGGGTCCGGATTTGTCTGATCGCTTCCTGAGAGCTAATTTATGCCCTCTGTCCAGCCACGGGTCCATATTTTGGTAATATGGGTGGCATTTGTCAATCCATCTTCTTCCTTTGAACACCCATTGTGGCCGATACATATACTGATCCACTTGAAATCCATTGTTTGCTGGGGGTGCCAATTGCGATCATTTTGGGTTTGTAGTTCTCCATTTCTCTTTTGCAGCCTGATTTTGGATTGTCTCCATCGGGATTGCCTCCTCCGCCTCTTGTGCCCAGAGTCCAACGCCTCCTTTGCTCGATCCATCCTCATTGCCATGCTTTGCAGTCTTCTGCTTCTTCTGCGTCTGTGAATCTTTGGCTATTCGTGCCATTTTCTGCCTTTTCCTGTATAGAAGTAAGGCAAGGTACAAATTTTATTTATTTGGACTTAATCTTTTTCCTTATCACTATTTTAATTGTATTATGATTGTGATTATTAACTTGATTCAATCATATCAAATACAATACTAAATATTCTATCACTTCATTTATAACATGGTTGTATTTTTTATTTAATATTACTTAATTGAATCTAGACAACTCTAAAAACTCATCCAACATGATGATAGTAGATTTTGGAAAGTCAAATACTCTAAACCTTAGAGTAAATAAACTTAATGATGATGGCTTTAAGATTTAGTGTTATAATTCAATTTAATGTTCAATTAGATTTAAGATTAGTGTTTAATTTGTGTTAAGGTTGTATAAGTGTATGAGTGCAATTTAGGTTTGGAAGTAGAGTTAGGCTTCAATTTTTGTTTAGTATTAGGCTTCAAATTTGTTTGGTGTTAGGGTTAAGTTTAATTTGGTTTCAAAATTATGATCCAAGATTGGATTATATTAGTTTAAAAACATGTAATGAGGACATATTAATTAGAATTGAGATCACTTGATAAGACACTAATTGGGGTTCTCATTTAATTAAAAAATCATTAAAATAGGATTAGTATAAAGCTCAATTCAAGGTTTAAGGTTAAAGTTCAATTTGATTGAGTGTCAAGGATAGGGTTCAATCTGGCTTAATGTGTAATTTAGTTTAAGATTAAGGTTAATGTTATTTATTTTTTTAAAATGATATCTTGAGTGTCTTCTACATGAAATTTATTTATAAAATATAGATATGCTAGTTATGATAATAGAATTTAAATGACCAAAATTTAATTTAATTTTAGTTATCTCATTTAATTTCATTCACAAACATCAAATTAACTGCAAAATATTTTAATAATATATTTGAATTTATGAGAATATAAAATAGAGTAAAAGTGTGAGAATAAAAAATTTAAGAATGAACCTTACCCTAACTTTGTGCTTCTCAAAATCTTATGTGGAATTTCAAATCACTCCCAATTTTTTACAGTAGCTTACTTGGCAAGTCCCCTGCTTATAATTAAGCTTTCAGCACCACATCATCAAGTATGGTGCCACATCAACATGCTTTTTGCTAAGGTGTCCAAAATAGCCCAAAAAAAAAATTGAGACCAATAGGTGTGCAAAAGAAGCCCAATAATTGTGTCGTTGACATGGCATCACCTGATTGGTTACTTTTAACAATATTAGTACATTTCCTAACGACTTTTGGTACATTTCCTAACAAAAATTGATATTTTATGTTTCAAACAATAGGTTTTATTTGTTCAATTTTTAGAACAAAAGGTATCAACAACCCTCACAACAATGACACTGTCTACCCAGCCCCTAAATTCCCTCACATCGCACCCATCACATGCATGCCATACATACAACATTCCTTCACCATAATTTTACCCATCCACTTTTCTTGTCGGCAATTCATTTATTATCTCAACTTAACTGAGATAAGCCCAATTATCTCACCGTAACTACTCCAGAAAAATTTGCCAAGAAATGCAAATTCGAACTGGAGATGTACAAGGGAAAAGCGGGAAGAGAGGAGATTGAAGCCTTTTCAAACAACTATAGTTCAGATTGCTGAATCAGAAGGAATAATTGAAAAGGTTGATCGAGGGGAAATAAAGCTGGAGCCAATTGGGAGATAAGCTAGGTGGATGCCCTGGAATATCAATCCTTGCAGCTGATGATGACTGCCTTGCCACTTTCGGCATTGCAGATCGATATCAAGCAATGGCACAGATCGATGAAGTCAGGGAGAAAGGACAAACATTCGATAAATGCAAATGACTGCATGCAATTCATTTTTGGTTTAGTTTCTATTGCTTTTCCCCCCCATCGTTTGCAATCTCTCAAAAGACTGCTGAATTTCTAAATTTTCTACACAAATCAGCACAAAAACCAGTGGGTTGTTCCCAAACTTCTGAATTTCTAAACTATTTAAAGATTTTATATTTTTAATCCCTGTAGCGCGTGACTTGCAGGCATGAAGCTGGGGGGCAGAATCACGGTGACGCCTTGCTCAGGGGTGCTATTTTCGATTATGTGGATGTTGGGATCCTAAACAACATTGGAGTGTGTAGTCACATAAATCTGTCCACTTAATTAAATGAATACTTAGTATTTATTTGATTATTTAACCATCAATTAATAATTAATTCATCTTAACCCTCTTCTTCTATTAAATAAATAAATTATTCAATTTATTTGATTTAATTCACTTAACCAAATTCAGACCATTAATTAAATAAATAAATTATATTTATTTAATTAAATATTCTCTCACATTTAAATAAATTAATATTTATTTAAATCCCCCAAAATCCCACCTCTCACATTTAAATAAATTAACATTTATTTAAATCACCTTTATCCTCTACCCACTTGCATTTTCCTAAAAAAGCAAGTTGCACAATCACATTTAAATAAATTAACATTTATTTAAATCACCTTTATCCTCTACCCACTTGCATTTTCCTACAAAAGCAAGTTGCACAATTATTTTAAATAAATTATTTATTTAAAATCCTATTTATCCTCACCCACTTGAAACCTTTAATGGTTTCCTTTAAAGTCTTCAAACTTGATGGCTTTAAAGTCTTCAAACTTGATGGCTTCCTTCTATAGTCTTCTTAAGCCTTTAATGGTTTCCCTTAAAGTCTTCAAACTTGATGGCTTTAAAGTCTTCAAACTTAATGGCTTCCCTTAAAGTCTTCTTAAGACTTTAATGGTTTTCCTTAAAGTTTTCAAGCCTTTAATGGTTTCTCTTCCTTTTTCTCATTTAAATAAATTAATATTTATTTGAATATTTATCCAAATGCAAATTACACCATTTAATTGAAATAAATGATTTTATTTTAATTGAAAATACCAAAATTCCTCCCACTTGCATTTTCCTACAAAATCCACTTGCATGCTTAAACCCCTTCTAGATTCTTCTAAACCTTTCCTAATTAACCTAATCCATCCCCTAAATATTGTCACATTCCTAAGCAAATTGGAGTCACTTCTCAAAGACTCCAAAGTCTTTGAAAAGCAATTAATGCTTTGTGTGTTCAACAAATTAACCTCTAAAGTCTTCCAAACCACTTATGGCTCTTACATGACCATTAATGGTTAATTCCACTTGCACCCATGGTTAAGGGCTTTGACCCCTAACTTAACCCTCATGTAACCCATGTGTCTCTTCAAAGCATTTATTTCTTTGACTAGGGTAACCATCATGTCCCCTCAAGCATTTAATGCTCCTTATCACTCCTCTCAAGCCTCCTCATTGTGACACTTGTCAACATGGGATTGGGTTGAAAGTCTCACATGGATTGAATATCTTTCAATCCTAACCCTTGTTAAGATTACTCAATCTCAACCCTTCATTTCCTCATTTCTTCTATAAATAGAACCCTTCTCCTCAAGCAAAGAAGGAAGCATTAGAGTATTGTTGTTATACTGGCATTAGCATAGAGCTTTCTCATAGCATCACTATCTACACTTGCATAGCATTTGCTTATCATATTCAACCATCTTGAATCTCCATATGGCATCCATGGCTAGTGCTAAAAGCTGAGAGCTACACTCATTTGGGACTTGGAGAGGAGAGGAACAAGGGAGGAGCAACTATGAGCATCTTGATTAGCTATTTTATTCTATGTTTATATGCTTTCTATTTCATGCTTAATATCTCTCTTGATATGCCTGTTTAGGATAATCTTTTGTTGCTAACACTAACGTTTGTTTCTTGTGCTCTTGTGTGTGTTGCCATCAAACAGATTTTCAAATCTTTTTTGCAGAGCATCAGAGTGCAATTCGTATGAATAATTTTTATGACACTCTAATGACTCATTTTACATCTTTTTCATCTACTAGGGAGAATGAATCATAATTAGTTTTCTTTGCAAGCTAATATTATCATAATGCCACAACACTTGCAATATTTTGTTCAATATAAAAACATGGTGGTGCAGATCATTGGAGTTATAGATTTGTTGTAGAGGGTTTTATGTCGATTAGCCTCGGAGGAAATGATTACGTTCTTGTCTCACTCAGATCTATTCACTATAGATTACCGGATTACAGTCTCGCTTAGATCTATTCAGTATAGATTACCAGATTTCGCTTCGGTTAATAGTTTCAGAATCTGAGAAAAATCTTGAAGATTCACAAGTCTGTTTAAATTTTTTTCCCATTTTATTTTGCATTTTTTAATAATTTTTGTTTTATATTAAAATATGATTATATTTTTTTATTTTAAACAATAAGTTAATATTGTTTTAATTAATTTCTAATCATATTAAAATATTATTACATATACTTTTTATTTTAAATGAAAAGCTAATATATTTACTTTATTTCAAAATAAATTAACATTTTTATTTTTATTTTATTTTATAATATTTGTTCTAATTCATTTAAAATATGAAATATAAATTATAAAATACATAATTTAATATTAAATATAAAATATTTAAGTTAATTTAATATATAAAGTTAAATATAAACTATTAATAGTAAAATGAAATGTAAAAATATGAAATACAAAAAAAAAATATAGAACATGAAACTTAGAATTTAAAAAATACAAAATAAAAAATATGAATTTTGATATACAATTTTAAATATAATTTAGAAAACATTCAATATTAAATTATTAAATCTAAAATATAAAATTAAGGTTTTTAATATAAAATTAACGTTTAAAATTTTTATCTAAAAATATGTTTACAATAGATAATTTTAAAAAGCAACAAATAGTTTAAAAATGTATATAAGTTCAACATAAATTTAGTTATTATAAATTTAATTTAATTTAATTTAAGTTAATTTAAATTAATTTAATAAACAAATAAAAACTATAATTGTTTTTTACAAAAATACACCATAATTATGAATATAAGTTGAGATTAAAAAATATGTCAATTCTATTCATGAAGTAATCTTAGTAGCACATTGAACAATACAAACATTGAATAAATTAACAATTAATAATACAACATTTCAACTACTAATATGGACCTCAATTATGATCTCATTATGTTTAGTTAGGCCAATGAGCCAATTTTTCACATATACTATATAGTCAAAAGTACAATATACAAATGATGTGATGTCTCTATCATGAATCTTTAAGGTATTCTCTGTGTGCTCCAATTGTTGAAGGGGAAAGTAATTGAACTTACCCTCCTTCCCAAAAATCAATCTAGCATTAATTATTTAATTTAGGCTATCAAAAAGCTAAAACTATATTAACTTGTATCCATTATCCATAGTAGTGTTGATCATGATCCTCCATTATAATATCATCAAATCCTATAAATTACACAATCTAGTCAATAAATTAATTTAAAAAATAAACATTCAAAGTTGTTAGAAAATCATTTTATAATTTTATTACCATCTCCATCTTGTCTTACATCCATTATTCTTGGTATTTGGTTAAGATCAATAGGATATGGTACCCTATGTTGTTCGACATGTTGATGATCATCTATAGTTGGAATGACATCTGTATATAATAAATCAACACATATAATACATTTATCTGCTATTTATTTGATTAAGTTTGGAAAAATAGTTAGAACTGGATTTTTATTGATCATCCAAAGCTACAACAATATGTACATAATTTCATAAATAACATAGACAATGCATTAACTAAAATAGTGCACAATATACTTACTATAGATAATATGATTTCACTTTTAATTACCTGTAATGGTTTGTTGAAATTCTAAAATAGGGATAACATTGAGCATTGATGGTTGATCTCCACAAATTATATCTTCTATTTATTTGATTAAGTATACAAAAAAATGTTAGAAGTAGTATTCTATTGATTATCTGAACCTAGATAGAAGTGCATTTAATAAATCAACATTGACATGCATTTAGTGTAATAGCACACAACATACTTAATATTAATAATATTAACATTCTTAAGTACCTGGAATGGTTTGTTGAAATTCTTGAGTGGGGATAACACTGAGCATTGATGGTTGACTTCCACATACTGTATCTACTATTTATTTTCAAAGTATGGAAATTAGTTATAAATAGCATTATATTGATTATCTAAAGTTTAAGGGATGTATGCTTTTAATAAATCAAGATGGCTACTGCATCTTAAGTGAAATAATACAAGTATACTTAACATAAATAATATTTACATTCTTACTTACTTGGAATGGTTTGTTGAAATTCTTGAGCGGAGACTCTTTTATTCAAATCTTGATGAATGACATTTCGCCTTTGATGAATAAATTGACATTTACGGAATTTGCTTGGACTAAACCATGGTGGCTTTCATTGCATAGGCATGTCCTCTGAGCCAGGGATTGGTGTAAATTTGGAAGCAGATGCAAGAGATGCTTGGAAATCTTTTCTAAATCATTCAATACATTGACTAAAAATATGTTTTTCACTTTCTCCATTTGGTAAATTTTGGAATTGTGAATTTTAAATAATCAACAAAATTTTGAAAGTTGTCATTGGAAGAATTTGATGATTTTGAGCCATCTATAACAGAAAGAATATTAATTAAGTCAAAAAAATATTCAAAAAAAATTAATATTTCATTAATAAAAAGGTGATATTGAAATTTACCAATTCTTTGGTCATCCCTAATCACATCTTGATCTTCTTTTGGAATACAACCACCTAAATTGAAATTAGAATTAGTTAATTTTAAGAACAATAAAATTAAATAAATATTTTATTATAAAGTTATATCAAAATTACCAGTGGTGTTATTGTCAATAGCAAAACTCTCTTCGACATTTTCATCAATATCAACAACCAAAGGAGTAACACCATTTGTAATTAAATAAGATTTATTTAGTTTGTTTTAAGATAAAAAAAAATTAAAAACTATAGATACAATAGATAAATGTTAAAGGACACTTACCAGTAATTTGATCTTGCTGAATTGTTTTGTTCCTCTTTAGGAAATCTAAAATCTTCAGCACATGCTTGCATGTGTTTCCTCTTTTTGCCCATGGACAATCACACACATATAAATGTGGTCCAAATTTTCTCTCAAGGTACCATTTCATTGGAATAGATTGACTTCTTACCTTATATGTGTTAGGAAGATCATATACACAACAATATGTATCTGGTATTATTTTTGACCTCTCTAAAGTAGTTATGTAATACCTCTCTTTTTTAAAGTTTGTTAAAAATCCAGATAACTGTAGATATCTTTTGTTTTTGTAAAATAGCTCAACCCTATGAAGAAGTGTATGTATAAGCCAATCCATCCTCCTTGTACACTTTTTAGCACGATCACTTAGATAATGACTTTTGATGTGAAAGTGGTATGATTCTACTGAAGCATTAGTTTCCTGATTTGTGTAAGAGAAGTTTCTAAAAAAATTTGCCCACATTGCTTTACAAACATAATGTTCTCTTAGTAAGAAAAAAATAACTAAAATAACATAAAAACATAGAAACCAAAATTGAAGAATTAGACAAACTTACCAACACGACTTCCATCATTGCACCAAGTTTTTTGAAAGTATTCAATAAATTTCCATCATTGCACCAAGTTTTCATCATCACTCACTATGTACATTATCTCACCCAATCTATCAAACATTCATGTACCAACATCCTTATTGCTAGCATACCTAGATTATAAAAAAAAATTCAACTTGTCTATTCAAACATATAATTCTAGATACATGTTGTAATTAAAGACCAACTTACATGTACACATTTTTCATCCATGCTTTGCGTACATGCCAAATGCATAAAAGTACTCGACAATTGAAGGACAACCTACAAGTTTTATTATAAATCACGATAAGTCATGTCGTAACAAATTCTTGTAAACTAATCAATTATATTGAGTTGATATTAGTTTAAATATAAAAAACTAAATCCTATAAGAACCCGATGGCTTCAATTTCAGTGGTTGCATCATCTGTCATGAATGCATTGACATGCCAATCTTCTTTAAATTGTCTTCCTAATTTATAAACTTCTGTTAGCCATTCATATATATCCTCAACTTTATTTCTTGAGGATATGGCCCATGCAATAGGTACACCAACCTCTTGCTCATCAAAAACAAGCAAGGTGTATAATTGATACTACATATTAATAAAGCATTGATAAATTAATATTTTTTTAAAAAAGAAAAGAACAAATTAAAAATATTAAATTCAAAGTTGACATTGTTTCACTTACACCATATTTATTTGTTGAGAATGTTGAATCCATTGCAATTATTGAGTTATGTGAATGCTTGATCATCATTTCTTGCATCCATGGTGTCTGGATTCCAATGATAAATGGAACGTTTTTTGCAGTGTTTGGTGTTTTGTGGTAGAAGAAGTTATCTTTCTCTTCTACATGCCATAAACTAACACTTTTTGCACCATCTTCATTCTTTTGGGATCTAATTGAGTGCACTCTTTTCCATGCATTCAACACATCTTTTCTTAATAAGCATGCATCCCTCTTATTCATCAACTGAGTCAATCGATGATCTAATTAATGTTCACATATTGTGTTGATTCCCACACCCATTAGTAATAAAGATTCAATATAAGATTTGCATTCATTTGACAACCTTGGTGCAAAACGACTCCTTGGATCACCAGAAGAGTCATCCTTTCCATGGCAAAACTCACCATTAGCATCACAATGGGTAAACTCATTATACCTAATTATTGCAACTTGTGGTCTACCATACATGACTCTAACATGAAAGTGACTTTGACAACCTCTTTTTTGGGTAAACCTTATTTTCCTTTCCATGTTTTCAGGTTTATTTATGTTATCCTCAGGGCCATATGCACACCAATACCTATTTATATAGATACAAAATATAAATTTAAATCAATGAAAAAAATTAAAATATACAAAAAATGACATGCTTATTAGTTAAATAGTAAATCATGACAAACCTTGAATATATCTTGGTAGCATGGTTGGTAGGGTTTGTTGAGTTGTTCTCTTGCATATAAATTCCGTCTTTGTACTATCTAATAAACCTTCTCCTTTGACAAATTGAGGGAGTCTGTCAAGATGGATTACAACACATAAGTCCATCACACCATTATCATGTCCAATAGGTGTCCATTCAAGGTCCTCACTTGAGAATTAATTTCTTTGGTTGGAAACATCTTGCACATGTAGTTCAATAAGTGATTCCCATTTACTCTTTTTGCCCATCCTAAATAAAATCAAGATGGTCAATAATCCTCTATCTTACCAAAAAAATTATGAACAAATATATTTATTTTTTTGTTTACTCAATGATATAACTCTATTTTATGTATATATAGGAACCTCAAATTATTATTTGTCTAATTATCCTACCTATAGTGAATACTATAATTCTAATGTGGTCATACATAAATATTATATGGTTACTTGATTCATCTTATCAACATACATCAAAGCACCTTGCCAACATGCCAACATAAGGGTGGCCAGGCAAAAATATCATATGGTTTCTTGATTCATCTTTTTGATAGTTTATGAATACTAATTTTGTTGTCACTCCTTTTGGTACCGACATGACAACATTTTAAAAAGTACTAGATATACATTTTGAGTTTTCTTCCCTCATGTTTCTTCTCATTATAGTAGATAGGTCTTTGACAAACTAGTTTGGTTTTCTTTCCTCTTAATAGGATAAATGTTTACTTTGGAAGATTCATACGAAAATTAAGAACTATAATCCTGATAGGATAGATAATTAGAAAATAAATTATAATTTCATAAAAATTTATTTCAAAATGTGAATCACAATTTATATTGAAATTTATACCTTGGAACCAAAATTTATGAATGAAACCAGAATTTTTGAATGATTAATGTTTGCTGTTGTTCAGTAATAATGTATTCTGAAATTTAAAAAAATCAACACAGAACCAGAAGGTTGTTTCCACACAGCACACTCATCTGTATTTTGAGAGATGCGCAGCATTGATTTTACAATGGTGGGAGAAACAAGAAAAAACAGAAAACATGCGGTTCGATTTTTCATTTCCTTGGCAATTTTTTTGCAGTAATTACTGTCAGTTAAGACGAGTTACCTTAGATTATTTTGGTTAAACTGAGATGAATATTTTTTTCTGCACTAGTTACGCTGAGATAACTGGGCTGATCTCAGTTAAGTTGAGATGGCCATCATATGCGATGAATAACTGCAGGTTAATAATTTATTTTTGCCCTCGTAAATAGCTTCTTATGGGGGATAACTGCAGGTTAATTATTTTTTTTGTCCTCATGTATAGCCGCTTTTGGTGGATAAACGCATGTATAAAATGTAAAATTTGCGGCGAAATTTATTCTTTTTATGAAAAAGCATTCTCTTAATTAATTAATTGTAAAGTATAATACAATTGTTTTGGTAACTTTTATTTTAAAAGAAATATGAAGTATCACCTAAAAAATTTAATAAAAAAATTTAAAATCAAAGATTTTTTTTTTTTTAAATGTAAGTAAATATAAAAAATAAGAGATAATATTATTTTTTATAGTTAATTATTATATTAAGTAAAAATATAAAATTAAAAGTGAATAAAATATAAAATGCAAATTTTATTACAAAATTAAAATCATAAATTTCTATGTTAATTTTAGATTTACAATATAAAATATAAAATTAATAAAAACACTTAAAAAATATACTATACAATACAATAAATTTAAGTGTAAAAATTAGTCTATTTAAAAAATATATATTTTACACATAATTTTAAAGAATATATAATACTTATGAATATAGTTAAAAAAATAAAAATTTAAGATTTTAAAATATAAACTTAAAAAATTAATATAAATAAAATATAATTTAATTCATTTATATTTTATTAGAATATAAGTAAATGATATAATTTTAAATATTAAATATAAAGATATGTGAAAAAATAAAATTTATCAAAATAGAGATTACCCATTTTTCTATAAAGCTAATAAAATTAAATATAATATTGCTTAATATTATATAGATTTCTAGTGGACTAAATATGGATGTTAATAACATAAATTTGATTGCATACTTATCAAATATCACATCATTTATAGTATGTATAAATTATGTTATGTATAATTGATCAATTGAACCAATTTTTTATGCATAATATGTAACTCAAAAGTATCATAGATATAAACGTGTAATTGACAAGTGAACCAAATTTTTACAAATAATATGTAACTCAAAAGTATATGTGCAAGTAACTCCCTCCATGATCCCATTGTGAAAGGGGAAGGTAATTGAACTCACACATTAAAACAATACCTTTTATCCCCAAACATTAAATCTAACATTAGATACTTAACAAACTACCAAAATATGTAAGTGCAAGAAATTGTATTGATCATGGTCCTCCATTAGAATCTTGTCAGAACCTGTAAATTACAAAATTGAATTATTAAATCAATTCAAAATTCAAAAATTCATTTTTAAAAAAAATCACTTCATATTTTTTTTACCATCTCCAATTTGTGTCGCAAATTGACATAGATAAAGAGTCAAGTGTAAGAGTAAAATATGTATAGTTAATCTAAATAACTTTAGTGTTCTTAATTACCTGGAATAGTTTGTTGAAATATCTGAGTGGGGATAACACTAAGTGTTGATGGTTGAGTTTCACAAATTGCACCTATTATTTATTTGATCAAATATATATATATATATATATATATAAGTGGTTAAAAATAGGAACTAATAAATATTCCATTTAATTAAGGAACACTTTTAATAGTTACAAAAATTACCATCTATATTCTGTACTTCATCTGTTTTTTTTTTAGATCAATAGAGAAGGGCAACTGGCGTCTAGCATTTTTTTCTTCATCCAAAGCTATAATGACATATTAATAACATTTAAAATAAAAGAAAGAATTATTGCTATGTAAAAGTACTAAAATAATTTTGAAAGTATGTACTCACAATGTTGTTGCTTGATATTAACAGTTTCATTGACTATTGCTATGCCTGAACGATTGAAGACCTTTTTATCCTTTTTTTTCTACCATTTTTACAGGGAAACTGGAATTTTTCATGCCCCTCAACTCTTTCATTTAAGCCTTGACGAATTGGTTTCTTCTTTGATGAATAGAATGAGGTTTGTGCATTTTGCTTCGACTAAACCATGTTGATAATCTTTTCATAGGCATATTCAAAATAATTTTTTCATCATCTTTGCTTGGTAAATCTTGGAGTAGTGAATGTACATAATTAACTGAATTTTGGAACTTATCATTGGAGATGATTTCCCAGCATCTATAATAGACATAAAAATTATAATATCAAAAAAAGTAAAAAAAAATAATTTCTATAAATGGTGATATTGAAATTACTTGTTTTTAGGTCTTCACCAGTGGCAACAAAAATTACCTGTTTTTTGGTCTTCACCAGTGGCAACAATAGTCATATCTTGATTTGCAAAAGGAATGAAACAATCTATAATTAGAATAAGAATTAATTAATTTTAAGAACCATGAAAATCAATCAATATTTTATTATAAAGACGACATCAACATTCCCAATGTTATTATTCTCACGACTACAATTCCCCGTGACATTATCATCATCATTAACAAATGGAGCAATATTTGTAATTCATTAAGAATATTTTAGTTAGTTTTAAGAAAAACTATAGTAATTATTAAAAAAATATACATAAAATACTTCAATGTTAAATGAGACTTACCAACAACTTGTTCATGCTCATTCATTTTCTTTCTCTTTAGGAGATCTGAAATCTTCAACACATGTTTGCATGTATTCCCCCTTTGTGCCCACTGACAATCACATGATCATATGGATGACAATCTGTATCTGGTATTGTTTTTGACCTCTTTCTTGGAGTCATATAATATCTTTCTTTTTTGAAGTTAGTTAAAAATCCAGATAGCTGCAAATATCTTTTGTTTTTATAAAATGGCTCTACCCTATGAAGAAGTGTATGGATAAGCCAATCCATTCTCCTTGTGCATTTCTTAGCACGATCATTTAGACAATGACTCTTGATGTGGCAGTGGTAAGACTCTATGGAAGCATTGGTTTCCTGATTTGCATGAGAGAAATTTCGAAAGCTTTTTGCCCACATTGCTATACAAACAAATTTAATGATGTCTTAGTAAATACAAAAAATGACAAAAATAATACAATTATATAGAAAGAAAAATAAATAATTTTACAAACTTACCAATATGACCCTCATCATGGCACCAAGTTTTTTGAAAGTAATCAATGAATTTCTTCTCTTCTTTGAATTCCTCAATGAATTCTTTAATCAATTGAGCAATGTTATCTTCATTATCACTCATTGCATGCATTATATCACCCAATCTATCAAAAAAAATTTCTCCAACATCCTTACTATTGACATACCTAGATTATAAAAAATAATATCAATTTTAGGGTTAAAATGTGTAATTTTCTACATAATTTTTTAAAATATTAACTTACCTGTACACATTTTTTAGCCATGCTCTACACACATGCCAGATACATAGAAGTACTTGACAACCAAAAGATAATCTACAAGTTGAATTATAGAAATTGATAAATTACATTGTAAAAAAAAAAAATGTTAAATTGAAATTACCATTCAATCTCAACATTGGCATCATCTGTCATGAATGCATTGACATTCAATCTTAGCACTGACATCATCTTTCATAAATGCATTGACATGCCAATCTTCTTTACACTTTTTCCCTTGTTTGTAAACTTCTGCTAGCCACTCATTTAGATCATCAACTTTACTTCTTGAGGATATGGCCCATGCAATAGGTACACCAGCCTCTTGTTCATAAAAAATCAACAAGGTATATAACTGATACTACACATAAGTATACCATTGATAAATTAAGATATTTAATTAAATCAAATAAATGATACAATTAAAATATACAAATATAGTTAACATTACTTACACCATATTTATTTGTTGAGAATGTTGAATCCATTGCAATAATTGAGTTGTGAGAATGTTTTGCCATCATTTCTTGCATCCATGATGTTTGAATACCTAGGATAAAAGGAACATTTTCTATGTTGTCTGGTCTTTTGTAGTAGAAAAAATTATCTTTCTCTTGTGCATGCCACAAGCTGACACTTTTTGCATCATCTTCGTTCTTTTGGGATCGAATAGAGCATACTCTTTTCCAAGCATTCAACACATCTTTCCTCAATAAAGATGTATCTCTCTTATTCATCAACTTGATCAAACTTTGATCCAAGTATTGTTGTTCACATATTGTGTCAATCCCCACCCCCATTAGTAATAAAGATTCAATATATGATTTGCATTCATTTGACAACCTTGGTGCAAAATTGCTTCTTGGGTCACAAGAAGGGTCATTCCTCCCATGACGAATGGCTCCACTCATTATATCTAATTATTGCAACTTGTGGTCTACCATACATGACCTTAACATGAAAGTGGGCTCGACAACCCCTTTTTTGGGTAAAATTTTGTATCCTTTGCTCATTTGTGGGTTTACCTCTATTGTCTTCGGGGCCAAAAGCACACCAATATTTGTTTATACACACACACACAATATATATATATATATATATATATATATATATATATATATATATATATATATATATATATATATATATATATATATATATATATATATATATATATATATATATATAAAGTGGTACAACAAAAGTAAAATATAAAAAATAACATAGTTAATAGGTATATCAAATCTAGACAAACCTTGAGTATATCTTGGTAGTGTGGTTAGTAGGGTTTGTTGATTTGTCCTCTCTATGCATTTTGCATATAAATTGTGTTTCTGCACCATCCAACAAACCTTCTCCTTTGATAAAATGAGGGAGTCTTTCAAGAGGGATTGCAACACATAAGTCTATCTTAGTATTATTGTCTCCAATAGGTGTCCATTCAAGGTCTTCACTTGAGAAGTGATTTCCTTGGTTGGGAATGTCTTGCACATGTAGTTCGAGGAGTGATTCCCATTTATTTTTTCTGACCATTCTGAAAAAAATTAAGTTCATTAGTAGTTCCATATCTTGTAAAAAAAATGCATGAACAAGGATATCTAATAAAATTCAATATTTTGTTAATACAATCTAATGGTGCTTGTATTTCATATATTAAATAAAATGCTCAAAAACATACATAATAGATACATTGGACTCAATGTTTATAATATAGTATTATTTAAATATATAATTCAAAGATCACAATAAATATGAAAATCTACACACTTTAAAATCTTAATTTTTTTATGGGGTTGAAATGATTGTAGATATTATTAAGAAAAATTGAAAAACTGTGTATTATACTTAGATTCTCCTAATTAGACAATCGTCCTGTGGAGTGGCGTATGAAATTTCGACTTGGTTGTGTGAGAAAAACATAACATCTAAAATTTCAAACTCTATTGACTATTATAGCAGTGATTTTTTAATATTTTTTAAAAGTATTTACATTGTCCTTTGTTCACCAAGGCCCTTTTAATTATTTATCTAGTTTTGGTTTCTGCTACCATATTTTACATGGATTTTTTTTAAAACAATAACACTTCAGTCACATCCTAATTTTAATGTTTAGTTTGAAGAATTACTAAGGGTCTAACCAACAATAATCTAGCAGGGTTTACTCCTCTACAAGTGGATTTATCAAGAAATCTGTGAGCCCTTTATCTAAATTACAATCGACTTAGAGCTTTTTCCTTTCCCAATTGTTTTATTCGACGAGTCTATGTGTCCTCGATGTCAGCAACAATAAATTAATTCTTCCTTTCCTTTAATCCTATTTTGTTTCAGTTATTTCCTTTCAATTGATTATGATGGAATGTTGAATTATTCCATTTTACCCTCTCTATATTGATTTGAAACACCCTTAAAATTGTTGAGAGGCTGTGTGTAAAGATCGTTTTGATTTGGCAACAAGAGGTTGGAAAGTTTAAATACTTCTTTAGACAAACATAAGTTGGAAAACATTAGAAAGGTCTTCATGCAATGCTAGAAAGGTCTTCATGCAATGCAACAGCGTCAAAAAGAACATCAACACAAGAGAAGAGATCTGGTCTTCTACGGAGAGATTCAATGAAGACATTTTTTATCCAAAATACCTACAAAGAGATGAAATCCAAACATTGATTGCATTTTTTTCTTTTAGAACGGATAAAACAACAATGACAAGACAAAAACAAAAAATATGAAAAGACATAAAACAAAGACATAAAACAAATTCTTTTATAAAATACTCAAAAAATTTAATGCTCAGAGAAATGCACAACTTTTAACATTAGCTTGTCTCCAACCTGTAAAATGAAGCACTTCTGATTGACACAAAATGAATAGAAACTTGTAAATCCCCTGGAGACAAATAGTTGCCTTTGTACTATGCAGACAATTTATAAAAGATGTATGGTTATGAATTTTTTTGAGAGTCTGTCTTTTATAAACTAAAGTTGAAATATATTTCATGCACAGCGTGTAAAAAAATGGAACTGTAGATTGTTTCTTCAAACCCTGCGATCATACAGTTAAAAAATTTTAAAAAATAAAAAATAATCACAATTTAAAACTGTGTGTAAGTGCATTCAAGTTTTTTTTCAGGCACTGTGCATTCTGCATTCGAGTTTCTTTTCATGCACTGTGCATTCGAGTTTTTTTTCAGGCACTGTGCATTCTGCATTTGAGTTTCTTTTCATGCACTGTGCATTCGAGTTGCTTCTTCAAGCCCTACAATACGATAAAAATTAAAAAAACCCCCAAAAATCATAAATCAAAAATAAGAAACAGCCAGAAAACCGGATTTTATGGAGTTAAAAACGAAAAGACCAAGTAAAACGGTATTAAACTAGAGTAAGTAAATCCCCCTAAACTTCCGTTATGGAGGATATGCGCATGAGCATGCATGATGGGGTATACAATTTTGGGTGCTTTATAGCCTGAGCCCTCTTCCCTAGTCCGGTTATAGAATTTACGATGGAATTTCCAGATCTTCACGACTGGATATTGGATGTATTCAAAAGGGTTAGGGCCGAGGGACGCAGGATTTTGGGCAACGGCTCCACAGGTAAATATGTTAAAGATGTTGTTTTCGCTGACAATAAATACACACTGCAGTTCTCCGTTGTTTACCCCAAAGGACGAATGGCTCTGTGTATCGAGTTCTTGATGAGCGGCTCTCTGCTACACGCTTTGACATGTGATTTAGGGATATATGATATTCAGAATGATAAAAAAACAATGGAACACAATTTTCTTCCTCTGTCTTCATTTTTGTTTTGGGGTTTATTCTCGCCTCTTTCCTCCGATGAAGAACAAGCAGGTTTCCTACGTTTTTCTTTCTTACAATCTTTATTAGACATAGAGGGACACATAATTGAACCCCCAGAATACAAGCAGTTATTTAACTCCCTAATTGCTGTGACATGTTCTTCTTTTCTTTCCTACTCGGTTTGACAAAGAATCTGATGTGTTTTCTTCCTGCTCCAAAATCTTGGCGGAAGCACACCAAAAAGTTCGTTTACTCCTTGGACCTGCTGGGATAGATCATTTCATGCTTCATTGGGCTTCCCGATTCACCGCAGAATCATTAGCTTGCCCTAAGCCGTATCCATCCATGTTGAAAATTTCAGGCAACTTACACACCAGGAGATCGTGGTTGGTTACGTCATATTCTCCACTGCTTTCTATGCAGATCATGAGCAAATTTGCGACCGCTGAAAGACGTCTCCATCGAGCTTTGAGTTACTACATGCTACGCTGCAGCTTTCAGTTCAGCTACATTGTAAATGTTCTTTCAGATTTGATTGAAGTTGGGCTGCACTTAAATGATATCACGTGCGATGTGCTTCCATTGGAACCAATGTACCTCGAGTCTATGACTATCATAGGTGATTTTCCAAATGAACGACACTTCCCTGCTAAAATCCGCTTGAGAGTTGGCGCTGAGAATGAATGGGCTGTCCATTCGGTTTCTTTGTCTCGATCATCGCCGAATCCGTACGAGGCCACATTCAGACCACCCAAGAATGCAGGTTTCACTCTAGCTACATCCACGGTGAGGATGAAACAAAATTGGGCCTTTGAGGAGTCAGTCGTCAACTTCAGCGATGCACAAATGGATTGGACTCTGTATGATAGCACCACCAGAAAAACGGTATTTAGCTGCGAGCCTCCAAAATTTTCAGTGTTGGTCCCAAAAACATGGCCCATTAGCAGGTATTTCAAGGCTCGTAGAGCTTTCACCGAGGAAGGAGAGGCGGCCTTTGCCAAGGATGTTTATTCAAATCCCATAATATGGAGGCTCAGCAAGAGTTTGGAGGGGCAGACATTGAAATGGATTGTTCAAGGCTCCATTTTCTTAACCTATTGGCCAAATACACTCGGCACTCGATTTTCGGAGACTAGATGCCATGATTTCCGTGAAGAAGTTGATCTTCCATTGCTACCGTCTTCTTCATTTACACCCAATTGAATATACAAAGTGGTGACCAATTTAAGGTAAGCTTTAATAAATTTTTTTACTCTTCTATGCCTTATATATACAGATAATATCTAAGTGTTCTTTGTGGATCCTTTATAATAAAAAATTGTGGTAGCAAGATTTTATACAATTGCTCCAGGGTTAAATTTTAGGACTGTAGATACGCGATAACTAAATAACTTCAAAGGTGAGTAGAATGTGTTTGTAGTATGTACACACTGCTTCTGTGTGTAGTGAGTATACTGTATGTGACCTCCTGTACTTTGCATATAAAGCATCTTCAGAAACCGAAAATAAAAGGGCCATTGTACTAATTTTGCCTTTTGTCTGGTCTAATATAAATCCCTGTAAAACTATATTAATCTATATTTTTAGATTCATCAACAATTATTTTATCTTCATGAGCGTAAAACTGGTAAAATTAACAGTATAAAGACATCAAACAGCATGATTAGATTGCACATTTGCTTTTTCTGGTCCTAGCAGTGTGGCTCACATTTGACAATGTTTGTTGGGTAGTTGAAGTACTTCTGCTAATTTCTTGTGTAATTTATAATTCTCTACAACACTCTACCATTGCGTCCAAACAGATGCTCAAGATTTGGTTGCAGCACTTCGGGCCAAGTTCTCTGCTGCTCATACTTTCATCAAAGATTTTTATAAACACTGATTTGTACCTTATAAAATTGTTTCTATTGTCCACACTTCTTTTGGAAAGTGCAAAGGCCGTATCAACAAGTAAATGAATTAGGTACTGCACAACACCTTTGTGAACTTCCTCAACAGGTTTGTCTTAAATAAATTAAATCAGAATAATGAATCAATCAGGCCCAGTACAACTGGACTTTGAATAGATATTATTTTCATTGGCAGTCTGGGTCACTTGTACTTTATGTAAAAGACATGGCTTTGGAGAAGATGGGGAACTCATATATCAACCAAATAAATAAATGAGCTTCTCTATCCTTACCACAACACATACTGTCTCCCTCAATTGGATTGGATAAGGTGCATTAGATACTGTATAGGAATTATTTTCAATTAATTTTATTGAGCACAATCCAAGTGCTCTGTTCTGAACAGTGGGGAAAATAAGCATAGATGCAATAAGATTATCCATCATGGTGGTTTCAGTCCATACAGTTTCTTAGAATTGTTTTGCAGTGCCATTAACAAATCTTATTTAAGATTTGTCACCAACACATTCCATTTCCCTGTATAAAAGAGGAAGATTAACAACTGCTGACCCCTTTCCTCTTGCATTAGTCTTAAGAACGAACAATATGTATTTAATCAAGAATCTTTTGCAGATCACTACTCCTCAAGGCATCTTCCAAATGCTGGTCCAACTCGTCAGGACAATATTTATGAAATTTAAAAGTTGGAATTAATGGCCTGATTGTATCTTAAAGAAAAGCAATGAGAGCGTGCATGTTATTTCTGTTTATACTCTCTTGTCAGTTTCCTTTCCTATAGATAACACACTTCCATTTACTTGGTATGTGAACAAACGTGCTTTTTGAAAGGATCAAAAGTACTGGGCTCTGTCTACAGCAATTACTTTAAATTACCCAATTTAAACATGTATGGAAATGATCTTTATGATGTTTTGAGCATTACGAAAAATACAGAATCCCAGTGTTTTTTTGGTTTCAAGTAACTTAGATTAAAACATAAACAGTGATGAATTGAAGCAAGGATAAAATGTACATGCTGGCTTTTAGGAATACGATGATTGTGATGGGAGAACTGATTGCTCCAATCGGGGAAACACTTCCATGTTTATTGACAGTAACCAAGATGACAAAAAGTAATTGCAAACTCCATGATCATCTTTGGTTTAGGAATTTTTTTTGAAAAAATGTCAATCTATTATCCATTGTTGGTCATCTACCCCTTTTTGAAAGTGTTTGCACATTTACCAAAGTCGTGTTTGCCCCAATAGATGTTGTTCATCCCTTTTGGTTTGCCCTCTATAGCAAAATAGGTGAATTGAAGTAGGGGACACAAAGGTTTCCTTCAAAATCTGACATCTTAGCTAACTCATAAAAGTTAAAACTTAATTTGAACCCTAAAAATCTCTACAAATGTCAAAATGTCAATACTACTACATAGTGTAGCCAATGTAAGACAAAATTGCTGAACCACAAAATGAGCCATAATTTTTATTGGTGATCAAAATTGTTAGTCCCAAATCCCTAAAACTAAGCCTCTTCTTGAGTGCTAGGGGTGTCAAACAGAGGGTAGAACTTTCAACCTTATGATCAAGTAGGACAGCTTTGGACCAATTATTGAGGTGGGTAAAGCCTCCTTCACTTCTAGCTCTACTAAACCAAGGGAGGGTTTCCTGAAGGCACTGTAATGTCCCCTATTTGGGAATGCCCTAATTTAGCCCTAAATCTCAATTTCCATATGAACAAGAGCTGGTTAGGGATACCTTTCACCTGATTGATGCCCTGCAAAACAGGTTAGAAACTATTTACAACAATAATTCATAAAACAGTTCCTCTTAATTAGGAATCATTAAGCATATAGCAGAAATATCAACTTAATCATAAGATATCTTAAGTATGTTTGGGGAAGCTCAACCATAGCAGAGCTAGGATAAGGTGACTTCGATAGGGTGTCCTGAATCCTCTACCTGTTGTGACCTTTTCACATCACCCCATTGCAGATGGCTACCCTCTCTTTTTGCTTTCCAGTTGTGTCAGTTCCTATGGTTAGGGTGGCTTAGTATCGTTTTTGAACTCCAAAGTGAACTTTATCTATAAGGTATGATCAAATCCCCAAGGCTCCAAGTTGCAAGTGAAAATAGGTCTTAGGGTTTATATGGTTTCCAATGTCAAAATTCAAAAGCTATTCATGAAAATCAAATTCCTACTCCTCCTTTGGATTTGAGCAATAGCGATAAAATGGTTACAAGATCATGTGAATTTTGGGGGTGATAGATGAATTTGTTCCTATGGAGGTTGTTTTTCCACTCCTAAGCGTTTAATTTAAAGAAAATGATGAGAAAAATCCAACAAGTCCCTATGGAGATCGATTTTTTACTTGGGGGATTGAATGAATGAAGTAATTTGGACAAGCAATGCAAATTTGAACAAAAGAATTTCATGAGCAATTGAATCAAATATCAATTTTATCCATATGGAATTCAAATTTCCACTCTAGGTAGAAGATGAAAGGAGATGAAACAAAGTCATGGATCAAAAAGTTCTTCTATAATTGAACTTTGCTATGAGCAAATTCATACAGACTAATTTGTCCTTAGAGAGATCGATTCTCCACCATGATGTGAACAAGGTCTAAATGAAATTCCTTAAGGACAAAAATATGGATTAAAAGGTCCCTATAAGGTTCGATTTTCCACTTACAGCATGAAAAACAAATTTCTTAAGGGTATTGCAACAAATTCATAATGACAAAAGGTAGGGACTAATTTGTCCCTATGGAAGTTGAATCTCCACTTGACAGAATACCTAGCTACCATTGAGCAAAAAATAGGGACTAATTTTGTGTCCCTATCTAGATTGGATTTCTATTCAAAGACAAATCATGCTATGGGTAATGCAAATTTTCTATAAGGTTTAAAATCAGTCCCTATGCATATTGATTCTCCACCATTTCATTTGGTGGAGTGAACTAAGGTAAGCGAATTCCATAGGTTCTAAAGCAGTCCCTATAGGGACTAAATCAGTCCCTAACCATATCGAATTTCCACCACAATGACAATTCAAAACCAAGCGCTTTAACTTATGTTTATTTGAAAATCACATGAAGGAAGGGATGTCAGCTTAATTGTTAAGTGATAAACAAATTTGAAAGCAAACATGAAACACTTCCAAGCAAGTCAGCTGGAAGTATATGTAAACCAAGAGGTGCGATCATTGAGAACAAAGCATATATATATGATGAAGGGGAATCGCTCAATTAGAATCAAATTCAAACCTGCCCTTCTAAATTCGCATTCAAGCAGAGTTTAACAAGTTCGCATTGAGGAAAGACACAAAATTCGCTCTAAGAAAGAATTGTTTCAAAATTGCAGCAAGGGAGAATAGAAATAAGTTCGATTAACAATTTCCCATTAAGGAGGACACGGAAAACTGCATCAAGAAGTAAACAAATTTGCATACAAAGGGAAGAAGATAGACCACCATCAGCATAAGGAATTGAGCATTGAAAAGGCGAATTATATAAGATAAATCATTGCAAGAAGATATTTAAGAGGGCTGATCAAAGATCAAAGCCCATATTGTCCTATACCAAGGGAGAGGAATTAAAATTGTGGGAAAAACATTCAGCTTTCTAATGGAGACTTTGTGAGAATTTTCATTTTCAGATATTTTAAGTATGTTTCTTTCATTGAAATGACATTTAAAATGTTGAATTTTGATCTTAGGATCGAATTTTGAATTCACAAGTAGAAATCAGAACTTAGGGAATTTTAGAATTGATTAATCATCTTTAACATTTTTATTGCACTTCAAAGTTATGGAATTCAAGCTTCATGTCGTCGGGGTTGAAATCCAAAGTAGGTGCTAGAAAGACTCAAATGAAGAAGGTGCTCAAAGTTTTTTTTTCCAGAATAACAAATGTCATCTAAGTGGAAGAAAGTTGGAGACACCAACTTTGAACAATTGAATATAGCCAAGGTCAAGCAAAGGATGTATCGAACCCAGGATCAAATACCTTCTCCTTTGGCAATCAGCATGATGAAGAACGGAGTATATCAAGAAGCAGGATTCCCACCAACAGTGCAATGCAGTGAACTAATGGTCGAGTGTGCAAGGCATTATGACCCTCAATCAAGGATGATAAAGACACCTAAAGGGATGGTACTTACATTCCTCAATGAAGATTCAATAAGAGAATCATTTGGGATTCCTTATCATCAAGGGATGTTGACTCGGACTAAGGAAGAATCTCAAGCAATGTTTGAGAAGAAGCTTGATTCATCTATGACTCTCATCAACAATGAGTGGGTCATTGAGCCAAGGAGACATCATTCCAAGCTACCGAAGAAACTCATAAGCATAGATTTCAAGGAGGAATATGGTGATATGATATTCCTATTGAATAGGATCATGGGGGCTCCTCAAGGCGCATTGTTTGAAACATGGATGTTTTACTTCATAGATGAGATTTCAGCTGGATAGTAATGATAAATTGGACGAGATGATAAGTGACAACTTGGATATTCAGCTAAGGAACTTGGAAAGGACAAGGACATTTTATATGAGTTCCTACATGGTATACATGTTGGCTAGGAATATAAAGTACAATGGGATAATATGCAAAGGGGAAATGGGACTTAGGAGAGGTCAAAGTGCACAATTTCTATCCCCAATTGTAGTTGCATGAGAGAGGTCAATATAGAAGTGTCAATGATATGTTCTCCATTTATCTCACTCGCTTGCTACAAGGTGGATTGCACAAAAGATTATCCAAGGACGTGATGGCATTGATAGAGAAATATGGGTCGTGGTTCATCCAGTTTCCAACTTTCACATACATAGGGATTCAAGGATGCACATATCATCCTTTTAAGCTTCCAAGGTATCCAACAGATAAATTGGTATTGCTTGAGGTAGCAAGGCAATTGACTGAGTTTGACTTCATCCAAAAGGAGAAACATAGACCTGGTGTAAATTTCCCTATCACACTTGGGAAAATGGAACAAATATGCCCTACAACTTTGGTGGCAGAAACAGCCAATACATCAACTTGGGATATATAAGTCTAAAACCCATTTTGATCCTTTTCATAAAATCCTCACAACAGAAGGAAAGAAGTACAAACATAGAATTGACTTAGGTATATTATTGGGTAAACCTCATTGATGAGGTTGGGGTTAGAAGGAAGATGTGGTCAAGAATGTCCGTGGACGTCATGAGGAAGTGCAATCCCTTTCCAATCCCTGCTGAGGTGAAGGATAATGGAAATCACAAACATCCTTGGTATGAGGAATAGAAAGATAAACCCATTCCAGCACCAGATTGCTCACAACCAAAATTGACGGACTTGAACACATTGATGAGAGAAGTGATATATTACTCGAGAATGGGTAGATCAACAAATCACCAAATTAAGGAAGCAAGGCACTCCTTTAACATATGGAGGGATGGAAGATGAGGAATCCTCCTCCGAGGAAGATGAAATGATGAAAAGCAATGAAGAGGTAAACAGTGAAGGAGGGGTCCAGGTTTCTAGAAAGAGGAAAAACATGGCTGAAAGTTCAGAAGCAAAAGACAAGGAAGTTCCTAGTCAAGAATCAAGATGTAAGAAACAAAAGTCCAATACTACTCACTCCACCATGAGCACTTCAACTATTAGAGAGAATGATGATGAATCAATATAGGAATCCCAAATAGAAATGCTATCTCCAAGAGATCATGGTGAACACATATCCTCACAATCACTACATCATGAAGAACAAAAGGACGGTTTGGCTTCTCCAGCTAGACATCATTTTGAGACCAAGGTAGGAGAGAGTTTGGGGAATCCATAGTCCCAATACTAATGAAGAGGTGGATGAAGAAATCATTTCAGCTTTGAGAGGACTTAATGATGATACTCAGCTTGAGGATTGAATTTATCCACAGTTCCTGATTTGCTAAGAAACAACTTGAAGAAGAAAATAATGGAGGGAGTTAGACCAATTGAGGACATAGATGATTTCGTAGTTGGAATTGGTGAAACTAAAGAACAAAAGAAGGCTGAGAAGTTTTCACAAATTACTAGAGACAGGAAAGGATCACGCATCTTGCAGGTGGCAAGCCCCATGGATGATAAGCCAAGGGATGAAATTACTTCGATGGAATATGAAGTTAAGACACTTGACCTTCGACCATCAACAAAGAAAGAAGACTTTCAAGAACTCCATGATACCACCAAGGCAATCGAGGCAAGATTCGATAAAGTTGAAAAGAAAGAAAGATTGGAGGTGGAAGACACGAGGTTGAAAGAGTTCATACAAAGGTTAATGAACCCAATGAGGCAAGGGGATTCTACATTTGTCCCACCCTTGTCCATTCCTCAAGAATCATTTGATAGTTATGAACCAATGAGGAGTACAAATCAGGAAGTGAAGGAATGGATTGATGGTATTTCAAAGCAAGCAGAGGAATTCCTAGCTAGTCTCATCCAAGTGTATGATAAGATAGTGATATGCATGAACATAATACAAAGCTTGGATGGAGTGTGGTAAGATTTTCAAATAGTCCAAGATAAGACAATACCACATCTTAAGGTACTGAAAAGATTCCTATGCCAACATTGATCCAAGGAGTAATTGAAGGAGATATATATGATTTTAATCATTGGTATTGCTCCCTGGTGATGAAGAAATTAGCATGTGATCGAGCCAATGAAGATTGCATTGAGATGGAAGGATCAATCAAGGATCCTTCCATCAATTGAGGAATTATTAGGGCAAGAAGTTACTACCACAAGTGGTTTGAACTTAGAAGAATTGAAAGAGAAGCTTGTTGTGACCTTTTCACACATCACCCCATTGCAAATGGGGAGCCCCTACTTTTTAGGCCCTCTCGGTCCTTTGGTTTTTGGGGACTTTTTGTGACAGTCTCTTCGGTGTCTCTGCTTTGCAAATGTTTGGGGGTCAATTTGATCAAGTTTGCTTTTCGTTTGAGCAATTTTGGTTAAGTCTAGGACTCGTTTTGTCAGTTTTAGGGTTTCTACCTTCAGTCCTAGATCTTAGGGGTTTCTTTTTAGGGTTTTCGAAAACTAAAAGTTGCAATGGAGTTAGGACCCTCTAAGGATTTGGCATGTGAAATTTGAGCGAATTCTGAGCAACTTTCTATTTTTTTAGAAAGTTCCTATTTTTTAGGGATTTCACTGCCTCCCGGATTGGTCTAATTTTGCCAAAAATCAAACTTACTATTTTTAGTATTTTCTATTTTTAATAAGTTTCTATTTATAGTAAGTCACCCTGCGTCCTGTTTTGGCTTTAACTCTGACATTTTAAGCACTTTCTATTTTTGGAAAGTCTATTTGTGGTAGGTTCCTTGTAGGCAGAGGTTGAAGACTGAGCTTTCGCAATCATTCCTAAATCCGAAAATGTCAAAGGCAGGCTAAATTGATCAAAAAAGTGGCAAAGTGTGGGAATCAATCTAGGAATGGAAAGCTTGAAAAATCATTTAAGTCTGGAAATTCACATCAATTCTCAAAATGGCATTCTAGTCTGGAAACGGTCGAAACTGGCAAAGTCGGAGTGAAGGAAATGAAGAATTCCTTGACCTAGGTGGAATGGCGCCTAGGATAGTCAGGTGGGCGCCAAATTGGAATTGTCATGGAAAATGGCAAAAATAAAAAAATCCTTCTCCAATGCAAATTAGCTCCCAAGAAGTGGATGGGGCGCCAAATAGAGTTGAGCATGAAAAAAGGGAAAACGATGAAGTTTTCCATGTCCGGTGGAAAATCCCACCCAAGTTGGCTCAAGGGAGCCAAAATGCAAGGGTCAGGGAAAACTCAAAAATTGCCAAATTCCATGACCTAATGGAAATTCCGCCCAAGGAAGTTAAGGCGTGAAAACGCAAGGAGCATGGAAAAATGAAGAAAATGAAAATTCCTCCATCAAGGTGAAATTTCCACGCCCAGGCTTGAAGGTGAAAAAAAAGGCATGGGAATCAAAGGTCAAGGAAGAACTGAGAAAGAAATTCCCCTCAAGATTTTTTAAAAAAAATCCATTTTCGGGCACCAAAAATCATCCGAATTTCAAAATGATGATGGATTTGGATTCGTATGATAATTTTCTCTCTCCTGGACCCTGCAACTCAAATGTGGCAAATTGATGAAAAAGCTTCTTCGAGACAAGATGAACTCAAAAAGCACAAAAAATTACTTCCTCAAGGAACAAATTTCCAAAGTTTTTTCTCTGGTTCCGTAATGTACCTAAGGTTGGAAGCAAAACGTGAGAATCAAGGTTTAGAAAGAAAACTTCAAGAATTCAAAAAATTCCTTCCTCGAGGAAGAAATGCACCCAAGGTGAAGAATTCCTAGAAAGTGGAAAAATTGACCAAGTGTTGGAAATTCCTTAAGGACAGAATTCCAGGAAAGTGGAAAAATTGACAATTGTTGGAATTTCCTTCCTTTAGGACAAAATTCCAGGAAAGTGGAAAAATTGACTAAGTGTTGGAAATTCCTTCCTTTAGGATATAATTCTAGGAAAGTGGAAAAATTGACTAAGTGTTGGAAATTCCTTCTTTCAGGATAGAATTCTAGGAAAGTGAAAAATTGACTACGTGTTGCAAAATCCTTCCTTTAGGACAAAATTCTTGGAAAATGTGAAATTTGGGCAAGGCATGAAGGAATTCCTTCCTCAAGGGTAAAGTAGAATCAAGGTCAAGATTGTGCACCAAAATGAGGTTAAGGAGGAATTTTTCTTCCACATCAAAATTCCTTCACCATGGAGAAAATGTGCTCCAGGAAAGGAATGGGCGCCAAATGAAGGTAAGGAAGGAATTTTCCTTCCAAGATGAAATTCCTCCATGACATGAAAATTCCGCCCAAGGAAGAAGTTGAAAAGAGAGGCAGGGAAATTAAGTCAAGGATAGAGAAGAAAGGAAAATCCCCTCAGGATAGAAAAAAAATAAAATTACTTAATTGCATGAATTCTACGCTCAAGATGAATTGAAGATGAAAATTCCAAGGTAAGGAAGGAATCAAAGATGAATAGAAGGAGAAAATTCTCCTTGGGAAAATGTTTTAAAAAATCCCATTTCAGGCATCAAAATTCATCCAAATTTCAAAAAAATTTCAGATTTGGATTCGTGAGAGAATTTTTTCTCTTGGACCCTGGAACCCTAATTTGGGAAAATTCCTAAAAAATAGGAAATGTGCAAAATTGATGAAAAATCCTCTCCAAGACAAGAAAAATTTGAAATTTCATTAAAATTCTTCCCAGATGAGATTTTCCCTCTCCTAGGGTTTCTCTCTAAGTTGCAGTCGGGTCAATGCATGTTGAATTTATGAAGCATCTTTTGCATGTAGCCGCCACGTTTATGACATTATGGTAGATTCTTTTGCATGTTGCCGTCGCTTGGGGAGATGATGGGCATTTATGGCAGCATGAGCAGTTTTGCATTGAGGAATCTTTATTTCACAATGGGCAATCTTTTGCATGGTGCATTCATTGCATAGTGGGCACTTTTTGAATGTAATGGTTAATTAATGCTTTATGGGTGCCATTTTTGGTAGGATTGTAATTAATTATATATGGGCATAATGGGCATTTATTGGTGATTCCCACCTTGTTGCATCATGTGTGGGGAATCTTTCAGGGAAAACCCTAACTAGGGTTTTGCATGTAGCCTGGGCGTGAAGCCTATATAAAGGGGTGACCCCCCTCAATTGTAAGAGAGGGAGATTTGTATTAAATTGATGCGATAAGTTTTTGAGATAATAATAGTGAAACATTAATCTCTGATGGTGTTTGTTGTCATTTTATGACACCCTTGGTCCATCAGTGAGAACCAATCAAAGATATGTTCCATGGACCAGCGCTGCCCCAGTTTGATCCAAGAGAAGATGATGGAATCATAAAGTATGAAGTGTTGTCTTGTCGAAAGTTCCTTTCCCAAGCCTTCTCTTCCTCTCTCTTTCCCGGAATTCCGAAGTTCCCTTCCTTGGTCTCTTGTTCTCTTACCTTGGAACCCCTAGGTTCCCAAGTTCCTTATTCCTCAACCCCGAAACTCCGAAACCCCCAGGTTCCCAAGTTCCTAGTTCTTCAACCCTGGAACTCTGAAACCCCTAGGTTCCCAAGGTCCTAATTCCTCAACCCTGAAACTCTGGAACCCCCAGGTTCCCAAGTTCCTAGTTCTTCAACCTCGGAACTCCAGAACCTCGAGGTTCCCAAGTTCCTAAGTCTTCCCAACTTTGGTGACCCAGGTCTCCGAAATTCCTAAGTCTTCTCTTCCTCAACCCCGAAACTTGGGAACCCCCAGGTTCTCAAGTTCCTAATTCCTCAACTTCGGAACTCCGGAAGCCCTAGGTTCCCAAGTTCCTTATTCCTCAACCCCGAAACTCCGGAACCCTTGGGTTCCCAAGTTCTTGATTCGTGAACCCCGGAACTTCAGAACCCCCAGGTTCCCAAGTTCCTAGTTCTTCAACCCCGGAATTGAGGAACTCCGAGGTTCCCAAGTCTTCCCAACTTCGGTGACCCAAGTCTCCAAAGTTCCTAAGTCTTCTCTTCCTCAACCTCGGAACTTGGGAACCCCCAGGTTCCCAAGTTCCTAATTCGTCATCCCGGCAACTCCTGAACCCCCAGGTTCCCAAGTTCCTAGTTCTTCAACCCCAGGATTCTGGACCCACCAGGTTCCCAAGTTCCTAATTCCTCAACCCCGGAACTCCAGAACCCCCAGGTTCCCAAGTTCCTAAGTCTTCTACCTCGGAACTCCGGAACGCCCAGGTTCCCAAGTTCTCAAGTCTTTCCAACTTCGGTGACCCAGGTCTTCAAAGTTCCCCCAACTTCGGTGACCCAGATCTTCGAAGTTTCCCCAACTTCAGTGACCCAGGTCTCCGAAGTCTTCCAAACTACTTCCGGCTTGCAACACTTTTGGATGGTGTGATCGACACTCAAGGCTTTAAATGCTCCGACGACTTTTGTGACTTGTGCACCCTCTTTTGTGGAGCCACAGTGGTGCATTTAATGTTTTTGGCAGGATTTCCATCAAGGGAGGTACGGGGCCATGCTTGTTATAGTGACTTATGTCATGTCTGCATACTTTGACTTTGGAAGGTCAATCAATTCACCTTCTCAGGGTTGCCTTTTGTGGGTATAGCTAGGTTGCTTGCAAGTATTGAAGTCAAGTGCATGCACTTCCCTGCACTCCCAGATTGACATGTAGGGGTCATGATCACTCTTGTAACCATTTTTCTATATAAAGGCTGTTAAGCCTCATTGTAAAGGGTTCTCTCCTTGCTGCCTTGAGCTTTCCTATGCTCTTTCTCTTCTCTTGAAGACTTGTAATTATTTTTTGCGTTTCTGCAACTGTAAGTTTGGCCTTTGGCCTTTGAATGAATTGAAATTACATTCTTGCCTTCCTTCAACTTATGCATGCTGTGTATGTTTCCTTACCTTCATCATAAGTGTATGTTTTGTGGCTCTTCTCTCCATATATGCTGTGTTAACTTGTTTTTTTGAGTGTGACTTGTGGGAATCCTTCTCCCCTTTTGACACTTGGCAAATTCTAGCCTCCATACATGCGTTTGGGTCACTCATACAACTGAAGTTTGTGCATCTCTTGGGTATTTCAGTTGATTCCTTGTGCCATTTCGGGTGGGGAGAGGAACAATCTCTTATCTTGGTGCATCACCTCCTTTCATTTTAAGCATTTCTCTCTTCCCTTTTCCTCTACAATTTGTTAGGATAGGCCTAGGAGTTAGTTTTGAAGTGTTGAGTTGGTTCAACACATGCACCTAGATTTTGAAGGAAGCCAGCCTTCTCTGGAGATTCAACCCCCTTGCGCAAGGTCCCACACTTCGGGGTTATTTCCATGTTTCACAAGGTTGCTGAGTTGATAGCTCAGCAAGGGTGCAAGCTTTTGTGATAACAGTTACCAAGCTGATTGGAGCTACATAAGATGGGATGAGCTTGGATGTGACTAAAATAACCAATCCAAGGGTCAAATATGCCACTATGGGAATTGCATACAAGGTGTATTATACAAATTGGGAGCGCTCTTCTACTACCACCGCCACCGCCACCACCATACACCCCTCATACCAGATTGTGATGGAATGGAAAGACATAGACTTGTGTGAAAACTTGCCCTAGGAGCTGTTGGATAATGCAGCTTGGATTAAGAAATCATATTGCCCCTTTCGATATGGTAGCTTATTTGTTTAACATTCTATTTCATGAACATACTGCCGGCCTTTGTGGGAAAGATATGGGACACCACAAGGCCAGTTGCAACACAAATCTAAGATCATGTGAAGTGTTTCCAGGATGCCACCTTATTCATAGCCACATATTGGGGGTTCCTTTAAATCTTTTTAACAAAAAATGTAGGATAGGGAGAGGCTTCCATATGACATGGTCCAAAAATATATAGATAGCATTGTTTTCCTAGTAGACAAAGATTACACCATGATGGAGGCAATAGAACATTGGACCTTATGGATAGTTTAGTTGCCTTATGTGGTAACTAATGCAGAAATAGAGTCCTATGCTGCTAATCTATTAATCCTCCCTAAAGACCCTAAGGCATAGAGACATCCTACATACCTGGAATTCATGGACTCAGAAAGAAAGAGTAAGCCTAAAGAACTCGTGGAGAAGACACAAGAAAAATGCCATGCAAAATGGGGCTTTGTTAAGAAAGAACTAGAGGAACAGAGTGAATCCACCCCCTTGAGATCTAGAAGATTACAAATAGGCACATCTTCGGGGGAACCTACGCAAGCCAAGAGAAGCCGACCTAGAAAGAGGACACTTCTTATACACTTCCGCGTAAGGATCCCATCGAGGAAGAAGCATTAGAGGCCTTATTGCAAATGAGTGCAGAGAAGAAACACAAAAGTAGAAAGGAGAAAGTACCAAGAAGGGTCTCTCCACAAACAGTGGGCCTTATTGCAAATGAGTGCAGAGAAAAAACACAAAAGTAGAAAGGAGAAAGTACCAAGAAGGGTCTCTCCGCAAACAGTGGAAATAAAAGAAACAGAGGAAGCGGAACTAGAAAACTCTTCTGTCAGAGGCTACATCACTCCCCAGAATCATCCCTTTGGTGGATGAAGATTAGTTATACAATGGTTTATTCTGGAAAGAAATCCTCGATATGACACTAAAAAATTAAATCAGCATGGTGGCTCCCAAAAAGCAATCACAGAAAATGCATTGCTAAGATACATGGTAGCCTCTAACCAAACACTAGATGACCTCATGGATAGATTCTTGGACACTTTGATCACCACACTTGAGAGAAAAAGAAGCAAAGGAGGAAGAAAGGTTGAAAGAATTAGCAATTACGAAGTGGCCTTGGCCATCACACCACCACAAAAACAAAGAGTCATGGAGATTCAGACAAAGGAGCTGCAGTCCAAGCAAAGATTAGACTAACTGATGTTGGAGAAGCCGGAGGTAACTAAAGTCATTCAGGCAAAAATAAGGGAAGCAATTACAAAAGCTTATTAGAAGTTGCGCAAGGAAGAAGCAAAGTATAGAGCAGCTTCTTTAGAACAATCCTCTCAGCCTCCATGGTCCAAGAGACCCTCATCCTCCGGACAATCTCCTATGCAGTCCATAAAGGGCTTTTTGGCTAAGCAGAAGCAGATACAACCAGTGGCCTCTCCGTAACTATTCTAGTTACAAGCATCTCCCCTTTGCATAAGTTTCAGTTGGGAGATATCTTGCACCAAACAACCAGGGACTTGATATTAAAACAGCATGTAGAGAGCTCCAATCAGCTATAACATTTGGTTAAGGAGGTACAATGTAAGTTCACTCAAATCAAAGGGGACTAATCACATAGCCACTATTGGTCCAATTAAGGATTTTGATGGATGAACTAGTTAAATATACCACATTGTAGAAGGATAAGTTGGGACAACAAATAATTGCAGAGCTTCAAAATGCCAAAATGGATGAAGAAAAGAAGAAATGTGCTGCCGCCCACTCTACATTGGAGAATCAAATCAATGTGATGAAAAATACAGAGGGGGATATGAACAATCTGTATCATTTTTGCTTGATGGACAAATGTGGTAGCAACAATCAAAGCCCAATTGGATCAATTGGAGCTTCAGATAATCTATAGATCCACTGACTACAATGCACTAAAAGATTTAGATGGCCATGTTAGGGTAGTGTTGACGTGTATTTTGTACACAATCATACACAGAATAAAATACCCAAGGGTATCTTATCCTCTCTTGAATAAAGTCTCTGATTGCTGAAGATATCGCAAGAAGGATCAATCAGGGTGACTCCAATGTTCTTTTAAGTAGGGTCTCTACGTGTGGATAAGCACCAGTGGTCGTTGTGATTGCTGTGTCATCAAGGGGCCTTACGTTCCGAAATAGAATTTCCTAAACTAACAAATTTCCAAAAAAGATCAAAAGAGGAGGGCTTACAAGAGATTAATTCTAATCTAAGCCATAAAATAACAACTCAACTGAAATTGATGCGATCTTCTAAGGTAACAAATGATCTTTCAATTCATCAAGGATCATAGACACTACCACAAAGGCACATATCTAAGGTTCAATGACGATTGAAGGTTTGGGTGATTCAAGTTTATCTAGTTGACCACACAAGGCGTTCCTACAATCAGCAAGAAGCTAGTGGTTTGGAAAGTGACTCTCACCAAAGATCAAGCCCAACACTTAGTCTTTCAAACTAAAACACTACTTTGATTGAGAATGATTCAAGAAAACGAACAACCATGGAAATAGCCACAAGAATTGCAATAAAACACCATAACTTCAATATTTTATTGATCTCAAAGCCATCATGAACAACAATTGTTTGAAATTCCTTCTTCAAAGCTCAATCTTGCTACAAAGTAACTTGCTCTCTAATCTCTAATCTCTTATTTCTAACTTCTTCTATCTATTCAAAATGAAAGGAAATGAGGGTATATATAGCATCCTCAATTAAAATGTATGGTCTAGATCAAAAGAAGATCAATGGTCAAGATTATGACACCTAAACCCTAATTAGGGTTTATTACAAATAGCCCCCTTTTTACTGAACAATATTAAATGCATAGCCAAATATTAAATTTGGCACAAAAATCTAGGAGACATAGACCAATGACAATTAAGGTGCCACATCATCTATAACAACCTTTCTTCTAGAATCTTATTCCCTTTCCAATGCTCCTTTTTAGCATATGCAATGAATCTAGATACGATTCCTTCAATCTCAGCAATTGGAATCTCGGGAAGATTCCTCATTTGTTCTTCTAAGTGGATGACCTGATCAAAAGCCTTGAGAAGAGCAGCGTCCCATCTAGGTTCAAGTTCTTTGGTCTTCTCAATCAGGAGCATGGTAGCAAACATCTGGTCCCGTTGCTCATCTGAGATAACATTCGCATCTTTGCAAAAGATGACCTTGACCCTTTCTTCCAATTCCTATAAATCCACATCTGTCTCAACTTCGATCCTCCTGCCAAGAATAGTACGTAGTACCTCAAACACTCTGTCCTGGATCGGGTGGATAACCTCCTCAACATGATTGCATCTAGTACTGATGTCCTCGAAGAGAACTTCCTTCATCTGGAGTAAGGTTGACCACTGAAGTAAACTATGAGGTCCTCCATCCATTATCTTTTCTTGTACTAGGACCTTCCTTGATGTTTGTCTGATTACTTGTAGGACAGGAATGATAACATCTTTAGTATGAGCAAAGGCAACTACCGTTATCATCAAGTTGTGGATGATCTCAAGAACCTAGATAGACCGGTGAATAGTCTGCATCATCCTCGTTGCAAATTCCATAGCAACAGTATGAGATTTGTCAATCCAAGAGTTCATAAGCTGGACCAAACTCCTGACTCTCTCTGCCTCACCAATTGATTGAAGGGGAAGTGCCTGCACAGGAGATACTGCTGGATCCTGACGTCCCAAAGGCTGATTGAGATGGCTGAAGTAGCTTCTCCATGCACTGACCTCTCTCTCAAGCTTTCTATTTTTCTCCATTTCTTCCCTAAGCTTGTCTTTTAATGCTTCAAATGAATCGGTGGCCTCATCTAGTGTCTGCTCGGTTGTGAGTGGACCAAGCTCAAATGTCTCTACATCATATTCCTCTGCGAGGATCTCACCTTCATACTTGTCCACTGCCGGTGTAGCTATCTGCAATTTCCTGGATCCTGTCTCGTCTCTGATCATCTTGGACATCTTAGTAGCCTTCCTCTTTTCTGTCACTTCTTGAGAATTTCCAACAAGGCTCTCTAAATCAATCACATTATCTTCGTCCTCGATCACAATCACCCTTGTTAGTCTCTCCTTTAACCAATCCGGGATGGCAGATCTTGTTTCTTTAACCTGTATCTCCTTAGGCAATGTTTCTTCTTCTCTAAGAGGAGATGTTACTTCGTTATCGTTCTTGTCTTCATATAACTCATTAGCTTGAAGAGATCCACTTGGTGACCTTCGAGGTGCCTGTCCTTCTTCCTGTTTATCGTTCTGTACCATTGATTCCATAGACTCTTCTATCTCAAGTGTCCTCTTCTGTTGTCGAGAAGATGTGCTAGATGAACGATCTCGGTTGGCCTCATGCTTCTTCTTGGAAGATTCTCTTTTCTCAGGTCTCTCTTTCCTCTTCGAGCCTCTCGGATGGAGATTGCCTTCGCTTACGCTTCGAAGGTTGCCTTCGCTTGTGTTTCTGGGATTAGGATTACCTTCACTTACACTTGCTCCACCTTCAGCTGGTCTTTCTTCCAAAGTAAAAGTCATAGATATGCCTTTCTCTCTCAACTTCTGATGTTGCACATCAACCCATCTGCGAGTACAAGACAAGACTGGAGCCATCAGAGCATCTAGTCCTACAATCTCGGGTTCATTCCAATCTAACCTCATTGATTTGCTTTCTCGATCATAAGATGATTGGAGATGTCTGCCACTGTCCTGAGCTTGGTCGGCCACTCTGTAAATCTTGCATTTCCTGATGAAGTCTAAAGGCAATCTGGAATGCATCTTTCTTTTCACTTCAATATCATCTGAGAGATTCATCACAAAGTCTTCTATCTGAAATTCATGCTTGTATTTTCTTCCGACTGTCTCTTCTATATACCCATAAGGATCAAAGCTCTCTCTCAAGGCAAAGAATGAAAAAGAATATAAAGCTAACTCCTTTTCTGCATCATCCATGGCTAGAGCATTAGGACATACCTCAACTGAATTCCCTAATATGATAGGCACAGGAACTCCATTTCCATGTCTGTGTCTGAATGCCTTCGCATAAGCTGCCAACTGTCTAGTTACCTCAAGTAACACAATTCTGTCTGTCGGATATCTCAGCAACATGTATGGAGGTGAAGGACAACCATGAACTCTAATATATGTAAATTTCGGAAATTGGATAAACCAAGCACCGTACCTCTTTACAAGCTCTTGTGCATCCTGAGATAGCCGATTGTGAATCCCGCCTTGCAACGTCCTGGTGATGTTCATCGTGAAGGTATCATTGACTAACTTGTAGTTACTTCCTGGCGGATGTGCAAGTGAACATAGGAATCACAAACTCTGACCTCGCCGGGTCCTCTTCCGATCACTCCTCTGTGAGGTAGTCCTGCGTACTCAAAGCTCCTGATCAAGGCATATATGACGTATGAACTCATGTGGAAGGACTTGGTAGCCTTCAGTCTCCTTAACTGTACGTCCAAGCAATGGCTAATCATTCTAGCCCAATGAATTGTTCCTTTTCCCTGAACTATCACTTGGATGAAGTAGAACATCCACTTCTCGAAATAGAAGGCTTGAGGGGCTCCTGTGACTCGGTTGAGCAGTGTTATCAAATCTCTGTACTCCTCCTGGAAGTCAATCCTATGTGGTGTATTCGGAATCTTGCTCAAGCGAGGATGACTCTTGAGTAACCAATTCTTATTGATGATGCTTAGGCAAGCGTCTGGATCATCCTCGTACATGGACCTGGCTCCTTCTATGCTTTTGTAGATCATATCTCTGTGCTCTGGAAGATGGAAAGCCTCACTTATAGCTTCCTCTGAAAGGTAAGCCAAAGTGTTTCCCTCCTTGGACACAATCGATCTTGACTGTGGATCATAATGGCGAGCACACTCGATCATCAACTCATGGCACTGGATTGCTAGAGGGAAGCCGGCTGCCTTAATGATGCCACTTTCAATTATCCTCCTGGCGACAGGTGATGGCTTGCCAATGTAAGGGACTTCTTGAAACTTCTTTGTACTGAAGTTTCCCAAGTTGGTATCTCCAATGTTGCTCCACTTCGACACGATCTTGATCTCCAATTCTTCATTCTTTTGATCTTCCTTCATGAGGGCTGGACGACTAGTGGATGCTCCCGCCTTCGGGGTCGCCATCGTTACACCTACACAACATTTCATAATAAGAAATAGATTTTGCAATGTATAAATATAGATTAGATTAAAGATTGAATTTAGGAAACTTCATGATAAGTCTTCGAGTTATCATTTCCTAAATACGATTGAGCTACTGGAAATTTCAAAATTTCAAAATTCAAAATTCAAGATTAAGACTATGACGATCAACATTCAAAATTTAGACAA
The DNA here is from genome assembly GCF_030272615.1 of Cryptomeria japonica. Lineage (NCBI taxonomy): Eukaryota > Viridiplantae > Streptophyta > Pinopsida > Cupressales > Cupressaceae > Cryptomeria > Cryptomeria japonica. The sequence continues at coordinate 521,780,745 of NC_081415.1, forward strand.
GGGAGATCTTGCCATGCCTTTCTTGAGAGCTAACTCTAACAAAAGATGCAAAAATAAGGAAATTTGCCTAGGCAAAATCGAAGTTTGAAGTATTCAACGTGATCCTCCTCTAGCAATGGTGCCTCTTTTCAACTCCACCACCTTTGGGGTCTTCAACACCTTAAGGGCAAATTCGCTCCACCTCTAACCAAATTCGCACTCTTCCTTGGATGGAAATTTCGCACTCTCCTTGTCTTCTCCAAATCGCATGCAAATGAATGATTAAATGATGATTTGAAATGCTTCAAAGTACCCTCCTTATATAAGCGCTCACCTCTTTAATTACCTCTAGGCCGACTTGAAAATAAGGCAAATAATAACAAAAAATTAAAATAAAAGGAGGCCGACTTTTGTATAAATATAAAAATAAAGCCCAAGCGCTCTCCCTCTTATTTAATTAATTAATTAAAATACCTTTGTAATTAATTGTTTCGATTTTTAAAAGGCAAAATTAATCAATTAAATGCCTTGTGCGCACCCATTAAATGCCAATTTTAATTAAAAATATCAAGGTTCATCGAAATTTAGCATTTAATGCAATTTGAAAATGATGTTGGCGCCTAGACATGGGAAGAATAATGAATATTAACCTCATCGCTCTGGTCCCTGGGAGAGGGACAAGAGCACTTTAGCATTTTGTTCTTAAATTTCTCGCTTTTTATGTTCGAAGTCACTTCCCTTACGTCCAAACTGGCATTTTAATTGGGAACCTTGAGCTTGATCGATTCAATTTTTTGAAATGAATGCCTCCTAGACCATTTTCGCCTTGGTCCCTTGGTGAGGGACAGGAGCGAACTTTTCTTTTCTCCTTGATCCTTGTCTCTTTAAATTGCCAAATCAACTTGCGAGGTAGGCAATGATCACCTTGTTTGTTCTAAGCATGCCAATTTTGTCCTTCGCAAAGCAAACTTGATTTTTGGAGATTTTCGCCCTGGTCCTTGACTGAGGGACAGGAGCGAACTTTGTATTTTAGCTCAAATTTGTCAACTTTTAACATTAACTCCTTGTTCATCACCTTTCTAATGACATTTCGGACTTTGCGTGACTTCGCCTTGATATAGTTTTTTGAAGGAAATGACTGTTTTAATGAACATCGCGCTAGTCCTTGTCTGAAGGACAGGAGCGAACTTTTGCTCCTTGTGCTAATCCTTGATCATATCGACCTCCAATTGTCTTCAAAGCGTAAAATAGTGTCTCTTACTCCTTCTTGAACGTTTGAAACGGAAGTGGCTTCTCAAAATTGAGCATACTTGGACATTTCGCTCTGGTCCCTGGGAGAGGGACAGGAGCGCTTTGGCGATTCTCATCACTTTTCATGGTCTTTGACACTTTACTTTCCCTCGAAGCACCTTCAACATCATCTCCATCACGCACCTTGGCCTGGATTCATTAAAATTCAGAGGGGAAGGCTTAAATAACCAAGATTTCGCCCTGGTCCTTGACTGAAGGACAGGAGCGAACTTGCACTTATAAGCTCATCTGCGTTTTACTAACTTTCAAATTTGTCTTCAATGGATTCATTATGCTCCCCTTCACTCATCTTTGACATGAAACTCGCTTCAACTTGGTGGGAAATTTGTCTTAGGAGGAAATCGCTCTGGTCCCTGAGAGAGGGACAGGAGCGCCTAGGCAAATATGGGCTTACTTGGCATCTTGCAATCTTCAAAATTATCTTCAATAGGTTCGTTATGCTTTCCTTTGCTTGCCTCAAACTCAAAACTCACTTCACCTTCGCCCAAAACTTTTCTTGTAAGGAAATCACTCTGGTCCCTGAGAGAGGGACAGGAGCTATCATTGAAATTCGCCTTGGTCCCTGACAGAGGGACAGGAGTGATTCTGACTTTTTGGGTAGATTTTCTCCATGATGGCACTTTCAAGTTATATTCAACTGATAAAACACACTTTCTTTGTTCTCCTCAAATCGCGAAATCATTAAAATCTTGCAAGGCTAAAGCAATCTTGGATTTCAAGCTTCGGTCCTTCAGTGAGGGACAGGAGCGATTTTGTCCTTCTGGCACATTTCCTTGTTTGCAAATTTCTTCAAATTATATTCAATGGACAAAAGATGCCCTCCTTGATATCTTCCAATCCAAAAATCGTCTTGGTCCTGCAAGGACAGTTGAATTTTAAGAAACAAGCTCTTGTCCTTCAGTGAGGGACAGGAGCGATTTTTGTCCTTGAGGGCAAATGTTCAACTTTTTATTGCAAACGACTAAATCCTGGCGCTCTATCATGTTGATTTCACCTTCCATCGCGTCCTTGATGCTTCAGTTTGATCAAAATGAGGTCCAAAATGGTCTAAGTAAGCCATTTCGCCCTGGTCCCTGACTGAGGGATAGGAGCGATTTGACCTTAAACCCTAAAAAAACTTGCCATTTTTGAATCTCAAAATCTTCAAAACTTTCAATTCACGTTCAACTGCATCTCCTGGCAACCCTGCACAAGACAAATGAAAGAAGTCAATGACCAAGATGTATAAAATATCATTTTCGCCCTGGTCCCTGGGAGAGGGACAGGAGTGATTTTGCTTCCATAGGCCAAAATATCAAGATTTTAAGACTTCAGTCACTTCACAAGGCAAAATTAGGTCATCTCCAAGGTCTGGGATCAATTATCAAAATTTCCAAAATTTAGTCAAAAATTTCAATCAGACAAAATTCCATAATTCCATCATTAACACTTAGGCAAAATTTGGACTTGCTTTCAAAATTCCGACTGAACCTAGACAGACTTACTTGACCCCCTGACAGATTCACCCTATTTCAAAATTGCATCCTACGGGAGGAAGCTCAACAATCACTCAAAATTGGACTGGATTCTGGCTTGAAAACATCAGAAGAAAAAACCCTAAGGCTTAACCCTAGTCTAGACGACTGACTTACTTACCCAAAACCCTAAAAAGCAGAGAGAAGAACAAGGCAAAACCGAGCAAAAAGAGGGGGCCCCCATTTTAATTGGGCGATGTGTGAAATGGTCACAACAGGTAGGCATAAAGGCATGACATGGCCAGTATCAGCAGCTACATGATCAAAGGGGCAAGTCCCAACTGCAATTTCATCAATTGAGAGAACTTATCAATCTGAGGCTGACCCACATTACCGGTATTCTTCAAGAGACACAACATTTGACCCAAAAATATTAAATACCCACAATAGTCCCGGAAGAAAAAAAGCTCTTGTTGCAAATTCAAGTACATATACAACTTCAATTGGCAAAAACTTAGTGGGATAGCAATTTTGAGAGCCTCAGAGATATATAAGGAATAGGATATCTTTCTGGCACAACAGAGTTGACTTGAGGACAAGTCGAGGTTTTGAAGGGGGGATAATGTTGGCAAGGAAAAGGAGAGATCTGACACGGTTTCAAAGAACATGCCACATCTTACTGCAGAAATCCTATGGAGTCTAAGACTTGGAAGATAGCATGTAGACTAGGGATACTATGTATGGGTCATGTCCCATCCATAGATATAAATATTTTTTAAGATGTAATCACCAGTAGGAGATGCATTTAGATGTAAATAGGAAGAGATATATATGAGAAAGGAATATAGATGATATGAATGTATAGAAGAATATAAGGAGTTATAAGGGTGTATATGATGTACTAAATGAATTCAAATATTTTTGGGTTCCAATATGATGTGTTGTGTATATTCTTGATAGTTGGTTAAATAGATAATCTCCCGTCCGGATCTAATTCCTTGTTCCCTTAATAAGACTGAGTCCGGGGTATAACTACAACACTAAGAAAGTCATTGGGGTTCAGAACTCCGGTCTCCACTCCTTTGAAACAGATTCCAAAACAATATATTTTGGGAGTGCTTTGGAGATGTCCATTTTGACAATAGATGCATTCATAAAGTATGAATTTTCCTTCTTTGACATTTTCATCCATATAGAGAAAATTTCCAAGCATATTGCCAATTTAGTAAGGATTAATTCATCCAAACATTCTGTAGGAAGGTTGCATAGTTGAAGCTAAATAGGAATCCAATTGATACTACATGAAAGAGGAGCTAAATTGGGTTGCCAAATGCCATTCTTGAGTGAAAAGATCTGCCCCACTCATCATGCAACAGCCATTTTCAGAATGTTGTGTTTGTCTTCTTCTGATGGGCAGCTGACAAAAGAAACCCTTTGGCAAAAATTTCACCAGGTGATTTTCCCTCCAGTTTTTTGTGATCCATGCCTCTAAACTGTCTGTGGAGGGCCATAGGTTTGCAAATTTTCCAGTGATCCCGACTAATTTGTAGAGTTTGATCTTCTGATCAAGTGCAGTGTCTGAAAAATTTACCCTAATGTTGTTTATGGTCAAATCTGTGGTTGGTTCCTGGGTTTTTTGATGCATGCTGATGTGCCATTGAATCATGGTCTTCCCTCACTCAAAACTGTGAAAATCGCTCTTCATCATGTTCCCTTAATGTAAGGAAGTAATAATTGATGAAATAAGGAATTTGATTGTTTCTCATCATTTTTTTATTAATTTTACAAAAAATATAGTGTTGTATCTTGAGTTGAGGTACTGTAGGTCTTCTTCATTAGTTACATTGTTAGTTTGTCATGCTTCCTTAGAACAGCCTTACCTAAAGATTTGCATCCTTGATGACGACCTTCTTTGGCTTGCACCATTCTGACAGCAGCCCTTGGCTCTAGCCACTGTATTTAACATAGGTCCTCTGCACTTCTTGTTACTATTTTGATTTTGTAATTTGTGTTCTAACAGAGTAGCCGGAAACTCCTTTGTCCCTCCTTGGGCATGCATATCACCATATCCGTTCCCGTATCCGAAACAAATATGTATCTGATACAGCCTGGATACTTATTGAATACTGTACCCACATGTGCCCAAAAACCCTTGATTTCCAACCATGCTAGATACTATGTGATTTGATTTTTTAAAAATTTGATGGAAATATTCCTAAATTTAATTTTCAAAAACTTCATTCATGCATTTTAAAAAAACAAAATTGGTATAAACAAAACCTACACCCAATTAGAAAGACAAAAAAATTGTTCTTTTATTTGAGTGACCCATTTTTTGGGTTATCTTCCAATGCAACTCTACTATTTTTGCATATTGTAAAATGTTTAATCAACTTATCATTATTTATGTAGCAATTATTTGTCTATATTGCTTTTGAAGTAATGAAAATCTCCTTGAATAACTTAGAAAATTGTGTTAAATATATGTGTATGTGTTTTTTATGAATGACGTATCCAGCCGTATCCATATTGGGGGTGTTAAAAAATGGCCGTGTCCGTATCCGACACCGTATTCGTGTCCATGCAACTTTGGTTATGGTTATGGACATGATCATAAACAATAAACATTTCAAGACCTTATTTGGTTATGGATATGAACTTCTTGTGGCAGCTGGGTTACCACATGAGTCTCCAAATGGTTCCATGGGTTGCAACATGTGTTTCTCTGTGTCCAATTTCAGATCTAACTACAAATCAGACCTTCCCCTAAGATGCATTCTGCTCAATCCTTTTTGGCCTGATGAGTACATTCGCCTTTGAGAGCTTCCTCGAATGGCTTGAGGTTCTTGTCTTATAACTGTTCAGAGGTCCTTGTCTTGAATATAATCCATGCTTTACTATAAACGTTGAAATATATTGTGGCAGCTCAGTTGCTGTGTGGGCATCCTCACAGCTTCATGGGTTGCATCATTTTTTAAGTAGCCCCCAATTTTCAGTTCCAGATATGGATCAGAATTTTCCCCTTGGGTCAATGGTCTTTGTCAACTTCCCTAATATTTTATTGACTTTCAGAGTGCTGCGCTTGAACTTTGTGAGGCATATTCAAGTGCTGGTCCTTAGATGCCTTTGGCTTATACCTTTTCTGCTTGACAATCACATTCTCTTCAGTCATTACTGGAAATGATTCGTCATCATTTATCTACTCAACCTGGCTTGTTTTCATCCACAACCAATTGATTGGATGCTCTGATACCAAATTGATCTGGTTTTGTAGGTGTCTACATTGCCTTATCTCATCCTCCATGCCCCCTTCTCTAATAAGCTTTCACCTGCCTGCAGTGCAAAAAGAGAATGCTGTAGAAACATAAAACCCACAGCACTAAAGAGGACTACCCATTAAGTTATTTGCACTGAATCAATCAATGTCATAACAATTTAAGGAAATAATAATTTATTAATTAGTAAATAAGGAACTTCATTCATCCTCATCGTTATCTTTGGTGTAACAAATACAACTTTCCTTATCAGTCGCTGCATCAATGCATGACAGGTCATCTTTTAATGTGCTATATTATTCTCTCTGTTTTGCATCCTTCTGACTGCAGCTCTGGACTCCGATGGACATACTTGACAGCAGCCCTCTCCGCTTCTCTTTACTATTACAATCGTGGGTTTGCATTCAATGTGACTGCAATCCATGTATGTTTATATATAGGTTGAAAATAAATAATAGACATTTGCATCAGATAAGTAGAACTGTATTGCAGCAGCTGCTGGTTTTCCGTATTGTTATGATCTCAATCTTAGGGCCTGATTCTATGCAACTGCAATCCATAACCCCTTTATAGACAGCTCAAATATAAATAGTAGACATTTGAAGGTTCTTGCCAGATAACTGGAACTGTATTGTAAGGTTGGGTTTCCATGTTACTATCTCAATCCTGGGGCTTGCGTTGTATGTGACTGCAACACTTATCCATTAATAGCTCAATATAAATAATAGACATTTGAATGTTCTCATCAGGTAATTAGAAATGTATTTAACAGCTGGGTTTCTATATAGGCTTCTTGATGGTTTCATAGGTTACCATTTGAGTTTCCAAATGGCACAAAAACTTCAAATTCACATTGGACCAAACAGTAGCTTGCGGTTGCTTGAAAGTATGTAAATTCCCATCTATTATGCTAAAATCTATTTGCATCTAAAGATGAATATTTTTGCTGAGTAAAGCAAATGGGACGGAGTTAGTTTTCTTAGATATTTGAAGTTTAACAAAGAATTCCAAGCTCTGTGAATTTTTTTGAGCATTTTGCACTAGTCTGCAGTCACCTTTGTCTGTACAACCTAATAATTACAATTTTTCAGTTGGTAGAAGATAAATTTTTTTTATACAGTTTTTCTAGTTTTAATGTGTCTGAATGCAATACTAATTCAATATATAGGTTTAACAAGCGATGGAACCACATGGAAGTGGATTATATAGACCAAAAAATTTGTTATACGGTATTTCTACAGTTAATGTGTCTGAATGCAATACTAATTCAATATATAGGTTTAACAAGCGGTGGAGCCACATGAAAGGGGATTAGTTAGACATAACTTAGCAATATATACATAGTTGTCCCTCCAAGATGATATAGTATCAATCAAAAGGAAATGCCCAAGGGGTTCCTTGCTCATGCTTTAAGACATACTTCTACTGTTAATGTGTCTGAATTGCATCCTTGTTTTAGCCTTTTACAGTCTTCTGTCTATTCAGATTGTTAGTCATAAGGTTTTATCTTGCTGCATGGTTAATTAAAGGTGCTGTTAATTCTTGGGTTTGAATTCACATGCTGTGGTAGCCTTAGTTGACTCTTTAAAATGATTTATCAGGAGGGTAGACATTGATCTTTTGTATTACTGATTGAATTAAATCTTAATTCTTTATAAAAACATAGGCATCTAAGATCATTTCGGGATATAAAATTGATAAATCTTCAGCTATAAATCTTGGTCATAAAGGAATTGGTTTATTTTGTAATAAAGAAGAATATAGAGGACAGCAGTAGTTTATTTTGCTATTTATATAGGAGAAAGGATCCAGTGTTGAGCGTATTCCAATAGATGTAATAGCATTTGTTGATTTAATGCCCAATCTTTTTGACAACATTGCACCAATAGATGTGACTTTAAAGTTATTGTGATGATGAGTACCCATAATTGAATGAAATGTATCCCTAAGCACTGAAAAGTAACGAATCATGTGATGCCACATCAGTGCACAAGTATCTGTCTCACTTTTGCACAATTATCGGTCTCACATTTTTTTTTGACTGTTTTGGACACCTTGACAAAAAGCATGCTGATGTGGCATCATATTTGATGACGTGACCCTGAAACCTTAGTTATAAGTAGGGGACTTGCCAAGTAAGCTGCTGTAATAAATTGGGAGTGATTTGAAATTTTCATATAAGATTTTGAGAAAGGCGAAGTTAGGATGCTCAACTACTAAGTCTTCTCCCCTAGGTGCTATACATTATATGGATTGTAAGTTAGCGACAAGCATCCCAGTTAAAAATATCATACTTCTAGCATTATTTTTGACCAAATGTCAAACTTAAATCATCTACCAAATAGTTTTAACTAATGTCTTCATAATATTTTGTAGGCTTCGACCAAATTTTATTTGGCTTTTTCCTTGATTTACTCCCTTAATATGCTTTTATCAATTCCTTTGTTGTTTCCTGCAATCTCTGCCCTCCCAACTGGTTATTTTGTTCCACCAATATCTTGAGACCCACATCTATTTCGATTGTTATAAGTTTGTGTATTATTGGCATGGATTTGAAAAGCCGAGAGTGGAACAGCCAAAGAACTTGTGTACAAGCTGATGTCCGCTGGGAATAAGGAGGAGGCCGCTACAGCTTTATTTGACATAGAAACAGTTGGGGTCCATTGCTAGATGGTGTCCCCAGAGGAAAGCAATTTAAGTATCAAACCAGTTAGTTTGTCCTCAATTTGCTTGTGGTAAAGCTGAATAAAGGCTCTCACAAGGAAATCTATAGCTCTCCGATTCATGGTTTTGAATCTAGCCTCTGAAAAATCATTCAAGTGGCAGCTGGTTCAAATTAAAATATCTAGGGGGCCACGAGAGTAGAGTAGTCTGTTAGACTTAAATGAATATTCTCTGTATTCTGTTAGGAGTTTACAAGTTGAACCTGTCAGAATACAATTTGCTTCTGTGATGTTTGGGGAGGTTGGACAGACAAACATCAAGTAGTTTTGGCATCAACATTGCTCGAAGAAAAAAGTTCACCTAGGCAGTTGTGTTGTTGGAAGACGATAACACATGTTTTTTAACAAATAGAAGATGAAAAAAATTCTTGATTGTCTCCAAATGCAGCTCTAACAAGCATCTGAGCCAACTGATAGTAATGTTTAGTTTTTTATGAGGAGCACAATTAACTTGAAATTACTGTTAAAATTTAAATAGGTAAAAATAAAGAGTCATCATTTAGAATTTCAGTTTGGATGTTACTTTGAAGATTTGAAGTTGGGTCTCCACAATGGAAAAGCAAAATTTTAACCACTTGATCTTGATTCTTTGAACAATATGCAAGTGCAAACTACGCATTTCAAACAAGAGACGCATTGGGTCAAGTTCATGCCTATAAGTGTTAGATTAGTTATTGTTAGGTAGAGTAGTTGATTATTGTAGTTAGATTAGTGGAAACATAGAGTATTTATGTACACCATTAGTCATCTAGCTAATTGCTCTTTTTTGATGCTCTATTTAGTCACATGGCTTATTAGGTTCAGAATTGCGTGCAAGTAGTCACGTTAAAAAAAAACATAGATGGTGAAGATTATTTGTAGACCCTTCTTTACAATTTACAACCATGTATTTTAGTAAATAGCTCATTGATTCCATATATGAACGTCTTCATAAAAGTTGTTATTAATTAGAGTTATTATACATAGATTTAAAATATTTGTATCTATTTATTTTTATACAATAATAATGTATTGTATATTATACAAATAATAGATACATAAATATTAACAAAGTATTAAAAAACAATCAAAACATTAAATATGATCAATTGTTAAAAAAAATATGATAATTGTTGCATAGGGGTGAACTCACAATAATGGTTCCCACTTTTTTGCCACTTTTGACACTGAGATGTACATTTTTAAAATAATCTTCAACTTCCGAGAACTATAACTTTTAAACTATTAAAAATTTGAAGATGATGTAAATTAGTGATTTCTAGCATTTTGTTTGTAGATTATATATATATTTTTTTCAAATTTTTTTGAAAGATTTTTAAAAAATTTTTCCATCTCCCTCGAAAAGTAGTTTTTTACAACAAACTACATTTTTTAAGAGTGATGTGCCTCCCGAAACGCATAACTTTTTTTCTATAAATGATAAAAACTCAATTCTTTCGAATTTTGGTTTGTAACATCAATATCCAGGGCTTGCATTTGGTTTTATAGTGATATGTTCAATATTTTTCATTTTATAAAGTTTTGAAGTCCGACTAGTCATAATTCAAACATAGGTTTACGTTTGAACACATAACTTGTTCTATATAAATCGAAATTCAATTTTTATTTTTTTTCGTTAGAAAGAAGACATCAATACCAAGGGCATAGATATTTTTCAAAATTTTTTTGAATTAGTTTCTTATTTTTCCCAATGCGTTGAACAGAGAAGTTCATGTTCGGTGAAAAACCAATTTTTAATAAAATTAAAAAATCAAGAACATAATAAATTCAAAATATAACAAAATTATATTCGTTGGAAAGATTGCTTCGAGTACTACCATCTAATATTTTTGGGTTATCAAGATTATTTCATTCGTGTATTGAACCAGAGCTCCGAAGTCATTAATTCTTCAGAACTCTGAAATTTTTTGGGAGAAACTTCTAATTTTGGGGTTTCGATCGAACACGTGTTTGATCGGATTGGGTTCGCTCGAACCAAAATGGGTTCGAGCGAACCCCCATTTGCTCGAACCGGCGAGCTAGATTTTGGCACACATATTTTTGTAATTGTCATGTTCGAGCGAACCCAACAATTTTTAACTGTCGGCTTTCGTTCGAACTCGGGCCGACGCATTTTTTTTTTTTTTTTCATTTGTGGAATCGTATAAATGTCCATAATTTTTTTTCGCTTTTTATCATTCAAATGATTAAAATAATTCGCATTTTTGGATGAGAGAAGATATTTGAAAATTATTTTGAAGGCGAATAATTTGAAGGTTTTTTGTAAAAGCATGGGGAACAAGAAGAGAAGGCAAAATAAGACTTCAAGGAATTATTCTCCCGAAACGGAAGAAAGATATCGAGAACAAAGAAGACAAAGATATCATGATGCAAGTATGTATTTTTAATTTTATTCCTATTTAATTTAATATGTATTACGTATCAATTAATTATAATTCAATATTTTTTATCTAATATTTTTAATAGGATTAAAAATAATTTTGTTTTAATTGGAAAACATAATTAATTTGAGATAATACATGTGTATTTGCAAATTTCAATTTCCATCAACTTGCTTGTTGTGTAATGGCATTTTTCTCCTATATAATTAAGTTCATTTATAATAGATAAGACCTATTAAGTCATAAAATTAATAAGACCTATTATGTCATAATTTTTAGGTTCTAAATTATATATATTGAATATTTAATCTACATGTACAAGTAATTTCATGTGATAGGTCCTTTAATATCACATAATATATTTGTTTTAAGGGTAGTTAAGTATATTAATTTTGTGAAATGTTTTTTCAAATGTGGTCATATTGATTTTTAATAATAAGGCCTATTAGGACTATTACATTGATTATAGTTCTTAAATGTGACATAAATTTATAACAAAGAAGATATTTAATTTAATATGTATTACGTATCAATTAATTAGAATTCAATATTTTTTATCTAATATTTTTAATAGGATTAAAAATAATTTTGTTTTAATTGGAAAACATAATTAATTTGAGATAATACATGTGTATTTGCAAATTTCAATTTCCATCAACTTGCTTGTTGTGTAATTGCATTTTTCTCCTATATAATTAAGTTCATTTATAATAGATAAGACCTATTAAGTCATAAAATTAACAAGACCTATTATGTCATAATTTTTAGGTTCTAAATTATATATATTGAATATTTAATCTACATGTACAAGTAATTTCATGTGATAGGTCCTTTAATATCACATAATATATTTGTCTTAAGGGTAGTTAAGTATATTAATTTTGTGAAATGTTTTTTCAAATGTGGTCATATTGATTTTAATAATAAGGCCTATTAGGACTATTACATTGATTATAGTTCTTAAATGTGACATAAATTTATAACCTATTAAACATGTTGAATAATTTAGGTGAACTATTTATATTCAACTTCACGTAGATGCAAAAACATTTCAGATTAGGAGGTCTATTATGCAATAATAGGTCTTAAATATACTCACATGTGACAAATTATAGTTCACTTACATTATGGTCCATAACAAATTAATATGAGGTCACCTAAGTTATCGTATGCATGCATCAAAATATTTGTACTTTTAATTTTCAAAATTGGAATTTCTAATTTATCAAAATTTTATTTTATGTGTTAAATTAGTGCTCAAAATTAGAGATTGAACTTTAATCCTAACCTAAGAACAAATTGAACTTTAAACCTAAACAGGTAATTTAATTAGAGTTATAACAATAAGGTCCTAAAAGTATTTAAATTTAATAAATTAAATTGAATGGGCTAATTTTAACATGTAAAGCTTTAAGTCAAATTCACCCCTATTCTTAATCCTAATTGAATAATCTCTGATTAATTCAAGAACCTTACACAAACTCTTAAATTATGTGCAGAACGGGCAAATGAACATGTTGAAGAACACGATATAGTTGATGAACATAGGGAGGAGATTGTCCAAGTTGAACCAATGGAGACCTTTGAAGGAGAGGGGTCAGGCTCCTTACCTCCTACCACTGATATGGATGAGCATATTGTGGATCTAGCTAAACAGGTGAAGAGAAATATTTCTTATAAAAATTTAGATCATTTACTTGAAATGGATGTGGATGAGTTGAAACGTCTCAGTGAAGAACCTAAACATACTAAAAGGAGGTCAATGAATAAAAGTGCAAAAGAAATAATGTCGCATTTCAACAATCTTGATACTACACTAGAAAAAGCTCAATTGTTATCAATTGTACTTACTCATAAAGACTTAATAGATCCAATGAAATTGTTGGGTATAGATACAACAAATCAAAAGAGGAAATCTTCTCAGCTACAAAAATCTATTGTTGATAATGTTAAGAAAGGTTTGGCGAACATTGGTAAAAAATCTCGAAAACTAGATAAGACCATTTCAAGAAGAGTGATGTTGACATCTTTAGTAAATGAAAGATTGCCTCAAAAAAGACAAATCTCTTCACTGTCATCTGAGTTTGGTTTTAGTAGAAGGACAATATCTAAATATGTTAAAAGGAGAAAGATTTTGGATGATACTACCTCAGAAGGGAATTGGGCAATTATGTGTAGAGCTCCTCGTTCTGATAGAATTGAAGATGTTGTTAGGAACTTTGTGACAAATTTTTGGAATGATAATACTCGCCCTTCATCAAATAGTAGAGATGTTATCAAACAAAGGATTGGTCCTGATCGTTATGATCTCCATGTAAAACATTGGATAGACACAACAAAACATGAATTGTATGTATTGTTTACTAAAACAAACCCTCATATAAAGATTGGACAAACCATGTTTGAACGGTTAAGGCCATATTATGTGAAGTTAAACAAAGTTTTCGAAACTTGTTGTTGTCGTTATCACATCGAATTTGACTTGTACTATCAGGTGTTTCGAAAGATTAGAGAAGATAATGATGGTTATGAAAATGCTCCTCCTAAACGAACAAGTCAATTCATAGCATCCATCTTATGTGATAAATCAGATGATAATGCAACCAGTCAAATAAATTGCATAAGAGGAATTTGTGGAACATGCGGGGACTTGGCTAAATTGCCTTTGAGAGATGAAGATACTGACATGAGGAAGATGGTAAATTGCAAGAGTTATAAGTACAAAAAAATTGAAACAAAATTTGGAAAGGAATCTACAAGACTAGATTATGTAGAAGAGGAAATACCTATTGGAACATTTATGGAAAATTTTCGTAAGTTGATAAAACCATACATATGCCATGGTTTTTTTGCCAAGTGGCAAGCAGAACAATTTAAAAGATTAAGAGACACTTTCCCACTTGGAACTATTTTATCTGTAGTTGACTTCGCAGAGAATTACTCTTTTGTGCATCAAAAAGAGATTCAATCAGAGTATTATTTTTCAAAGCAAATCACTATTTTCGTGCATGTGTGTTATTGACATGCACAGATGAATTTAGATGGTGTTGATAGTACATTTGAAAATCGTGTCATTAAGAAAGAGTACCACTTCTATATCAGTGATGATAAGGAGCATGACACACTTTTTGTACAACATTGCTTTAAGAAGTTTTTTGAATATTTGAAAGATAGAGGCATAACAATAGTTAAACATTTTGTTTGGTTTGATGGATGTGCGGCACAATTCAAATCTTCGAGGCCATTTTATGCACTATGTAGATATCATCGAAATGACAAAATACCACATGTTTGGAGTTTTTTTGAGAGTGGTCATGGAAAGGGTGAACATGATGGTGCAGGAGCTTGTATCAAACGTGCTCTAAGAAAGCATCAAATAAAGTACACAGGAGAATGTATAGAAAATGCACATGATGTTGTTGAATGGTGTAAGAAACACTTTGAGCAACCTAATTATCCTGGGGAATCATCATCAAGAACATATAAGCCCATTCCATATAGAGTGTTTTGGGAGATAACCGGTACGTGTTCTCTTTTAGTATTTTATTCTATTTTTTTTTAATTTAACAACTTGATCTACATGTACATTCTTGTACATTTTACAGATGTGGATAGAAAATCAATGCATGGATGCAAGAGTGTGGAGAGGACAAGATCTTTGCATTGTGTCATGAGTACAGATAATCGCCCATGGACATTATACACTAGAGATTATTCATGTTTTTGTTCTGAAAGCATTTTCGAAAACTATGTTGATTGCAAGAACCAAGAGCTTGGATATGTTAGTGAATGGAAAATGGTGCCACTAGATGTTTCTGACACATACGAGGATTCAAATGAGGATGAAAACTTTGAAGACATTCCTTTGATTTCTGGTGATTATGATCATATTTCAGGATTGATTAAAAAAGGTATGTATGTACATGACGTACACATGTAAACATTTCCTTAAAAATGACATATAACTTAGAATTTATTTAACTTGTGTCAAATTGCAGGAGATATTTTTGCAGTCATAGCAGAAGATGGAAATATAGAAGGTGTTAGTTATTATTTATTGCGTTGCACAGAAGAGAGAAAGAAGTTATCAAAATCTGAGATGAGTGATGGAATGTCATTTCCCACAGGTTTGAGTTCTGATTTGAATATGTACATACATACAAATCGCTTGTGTGAAATTTTTTAATTTCTCACGTTTCTTATATACATGTACATGCAGGATCAGTTGTAGTGCAAGGGACATATTTCAAACAAGTTAAAATTGTTCAACATGGGATTCATTTCACTGAATACCAAATTGATAACAAGGTATATCAGTATAGTCACTTGGTCATTGCTGTTGGCCTAATTCTTCAAACAGTTCCACGTCGAGGGCGGACTCAAAAGTGGAGACTAGATAGTGAAGATCATGACAAAATATTAAGTGTTATTGAAGAGCGTTGTGAACCACTTGATGTGGTATGAACTATATATACATTTAGTAATCCACATGAATTGAATTTTAATGTACAAGTTCAAGATAAATTCTAGATCTCAAGTAACTTGTTTTGAAACTATTTAGGATAAATATTTTTTAAGTTTATTTATACATTATATCAAATTAGGATGTATTTAAATGTGCACGTGTTTAATTGTATGTAATTGTATTTGTATTTAATTAAAAAATGCATATTTAAATTAGAATGTAATATGTACATTTGTAAAATTGATATATTTAATATGGAATTAGGACATGTACATGTTGTGAACTATTTAACTACAATATACATACCTCTAGAAGCTCACATACCTACAAATATACATACCTATGTAATATACATGTACTGGATGTGAACTATTCAATACATGACCTATTAAGTTTAGTTTGTTCATTTCATACATACTCTTTTGTTTGAAAATCAAACATGTATAATTGAATACATAATCTTTTGTTTGAAAATCAAACATGTATTTAAATCTAATCTAATCAAACATGTATAAATCTAATATAATCAAACATGTATAATAGATGATCAAACACAAACCAGGTATACAGAATAATCTAGAGTCTAAACAAGTCGTTGTACATGCATGAAATATACAATCTAATCAAACATGTATTTAAATCTAATCTAATCAAACATGTATAAATCTAATATAATCAAACATGTATAATAGATGATCAAACACAAACCAGGTATAAAGTATAATCTAGAGTCTAAACAAGTCGTTGTACATGCAAGAAATATACAATCTAATCAATCATGTATTTAAATCTAATTTAATCAAACATCATGTACATAAATCTAGAATATAATCAAACATGTGTATAAATATAATATAATCAAACATGTATAAAACTTATAACATGTATAATCTATAGTCTAAACTCCATGTATAAAGTATAATCTAGAGTCAAACACAAACCAGGTATAAAGTATAATCTAGAGTCTAAACTCCATGTATAAAGTATAAAGTATAAAGTATAATCCAGAGTCAAACATAAACCAGGTATAAAGTATAATCTAGAGTCTAAACTCCATGTACGTGCATGAATATATATAATATGAAAGTATATAAAAAGATAAATGTAAATGAGCTATAAAGTCTGGAGCAAATCAACAGGGATCATCATGTCGGCTACGAACTGAGCGACCATCTGAGGGGGAGTCCTGCAAAAGTAGAATTTATTTAAATATTAAATATAATATATATATCTCTCTAGACGTGCATGTACATCAAATATATATATATCAAAAACCATAACTAACCTGTACACTAATAGCATCTAAAGAATCTCTCCTACGCACATGCTCAGAGCTCAAGGAAGGAGTGACATGAGCTAACTGTCAATTTAAGGATTAGTCCACAATCAATTTAAATGATCTACAAATTAAAACTTAGAACTCTAGATTATTTAAATTAAACATGAGATCTATATATATAGATTTATCAGGTACAAATTTGCAATGTATGTATACATATCTTCTAAAATTTTAAACGCACATGTACATGTACATACCTGTGTATCACCTGGAGTAGGCTGTATAGTCTGATCCTGTCCCGTGATCATATCAACAACATCACTCGTGCCCGCATATCTCTCTCTAGCTGTACGTATCACTGAGGAGTGCAAGGGGCTAACTAGATGAGTGGGCATCGTGGATGAAGTGTCTGACTGTAGTAGCATGTCCATAAATCCAGTATGGCTCAAATCTCTCAGCTGATCCTCAAATGAGTCCAAACCCTCATCTGTGATATGTACCTGATCAACTCGTATCTCCTCACATGAATCCAACCGGCCCTCATCTGTGATATGGAGCTCATCAGCTCGTAGCTCCTCCTCTGCAGCAACAGAGTGATCTGTAGGTGGGTCAGTGCCTGGAGCATGCGTAGAGTGATGAGAATGCTGTGACTGCCTCGGGGTATGTGTCGATGCCGCTGTAGCCTGAACATCTCTGAGAATCTCCTCTCTAACATCACCCAATGGTATCCCAAGTCGAGATGAAATAAAACTATAAGCATGTAGTAGGTCCTCGACTAAATACTGCGACATCTGTACATGTTTACTACCTCCGACTATAGTTGCTACCTCATCTGGGGAGGGGATGCCAGCAGAAATATACTGATCATCTGAATCTGAAGCCCCCCCATGACTAGAAGATGCATGATCTATGGATGATCGCGAACGTGGTCGACTCATCATATATCTGCCCACCCTGTCAGAAGATATGGTGGCTGCTGCTGATGCAATATGTCCAATCCTATCAATTGCTTCTCTCTAAGAAGCAATCACAACGTGATCTACTATGGGTGCCATGGCTGGGACTACTGCAGGAAATCTCTGGCCAACAAGGTCCCTGTGTCTAGGCGGAGCTCTATCACGCCTACGATATGCATCTCTATCAGCAATCCTGCCCCTCCCCTGTCCATAATATCCCGGAATATCAAGGTAGTTTGGTTTCATCTGACAATGAACCTCAGCAAATACCTGCTGTGCAAAGTATAATGGAATCTGGTCATTATTAGGATAACGACCATGGGCTGCTAAGAATCGTGGGTAAATCAGTGATGCAACCTGTGGGTCGATACATCTGGTAACCTGATATCCCCTCACCTTACTCTTCTCCTGATATTGTGGGAAGCATCTCTCCTTGATGGTCTCCTTCGAGACCACCCCCACCACATCAACAAAAGAATGAGGACCCCTCACCTCACTCCTCAACTGTCTATATATATCCTCTATAACCTCAGGTGAGAATGAGGTATGAGATACTAAGCGGTCCCTCAATGTCTGCAAACTGTCAAAAATGGACGTGCACGTACTCTTGTACACGCCATCAGTACGAGGGTCATCTAGTATGGCCCTCAACCTATGCAACTCTCGATCACTGTAATGAAAAATAGTAGCAATGTCGGGCAAGGGGGGATCCTGCTGTGGAGGATCCTGCTGTGGTGGCTCCTGATGTGGAGCCTGCGCAGGTGGATCCTGATCAGGAGCCTGCGAAGGTGGATCCTGATCAGGAGCCTGCAAAGGTGGATCCTGATCAGGAGCCTACGAAGGTATATCCTGGGATGCCATCTATCTAGGTACATGTCATAAAGTTAAAATAAATACGTAAGCAGAGAGAGAGAGATCATTTTCATGAGAGAGAGAGAGAGAGAGAGAGAGAGAGAGAGAGATTATATACATATAAATCTTCATGACAGAGAGAGAGAGATCATTTTCATTTTCAAAAAATACATGTAAAAATTTCAAATATTTCAGTGAGAGAGAGAGAGAGTTCATATATTTCAGATCTAGAGATAACATATATTTCAGAGAGATAGAGAGATCTAATGTACATGTACATATTTAAATCTTTGACATACATAAAAAATTCAAGAATAGAGAGATCTAACACGTCATATGTATGTTAGGACACTATATTATCCTACGAGGAATGTCATATGTACAGTAGGATGTTATAAGGGGTCATATGTGGGTCTAACCACATATGACCCCTTAGGACACTATATGATCCTAAGGGGAATGTCATATGTATAGTAGGATGTTATAAGGGGTCATATGTGGGTCTAACCACATATGACCCCTTAGGACACTATATGATCCTAAGGGGAATGTCGTTCACACTAGGATTCTATAAGGGGTCACGCATGTGTTAATGCATGCGTGAGCCCTTAGGACCACATATTCAACCCCTTAGGACACAAAGGAAATGTCATATGTACAGTAGGATGTTATTAGGGGTCATATGTGACCTACTAAGGGGTCACGTATGTGTCAATGCATGCGTGGCCCCTTAGGACCACATATGACCCCTTAAGACGCTATGTGATGAACTAAGGGGTATGTCGTTCACACTAGGATTTTATAAGGGGTCATATGTGGTTATAGGATTTTATAAGGGGTCATATGTGGGTCTAACCACATATGACCCCTTAGGACACTATATGATCCTAAGGGGAATGTCATATGTACAGTAGGATGTTATAAGGGGTCACGCATGTGTTAATGCATGTTGACCCCTTAGGACCACATACGACCCCTTAAGATAGTATGTGATGGACTAAGGGGTATGTCGTTCACACTAGGATTCTATAAGGGGTCACGCATGTGTTAATGCATGCGTGAGCCCTTGGGACCACATATTCAACCCCTTAGGACACATAGGAAATGTCATATGTACAGTAGGATGTTATTAGGGGTCATATGTGACCTACTAAGGGGTCACGTATGTGTCAATGCATGCGTGGCCCCTTAGGACCACATATGACCCCTTAAGACGCTATGTGATGAACTAAGGGGTATGTCGTTCACACTAGGATTTTATAAGGGGTCTTATGTGGTTATAGGATTTTATAAGGGGTCATATGTGGGTCTAACCACATATGACCCCTTAGGACACTATATGATCCTAAGGGGAATGTCATATGTACAGTAGGATGTTATAAGGGGTCACACATGTGTTAATGCATGTTGACCCCTTAGGACCACATACAACCCCTTAAGATAGTATGTGATGGACTAAGGGGTATGTCGTTCACACTAGGATTCTATAAGGGGTCACGCATGTGTTAATGCATGCATGAGCCCTTGGGACCACATATTCAACCCCTTAGGACACATAGGAAATGTCATATGTACAGTAGGATGTTATTAGGGGTCATATGTGACCTACTAAGGGGTCACGTATGTGTCAATGCATGCGTGGCCCCTTAGGACCACATATGACCCCTTAAGACGCTATGTGATGAACTAAGGGGTATGTCGTTCACACTAGGATTTTATAAGGGGTCATATGTGGTTATAGGATTTTATAAGGGGTCATATGTGGGTCTAACCACATATGACCCCTTAGGACACTATATGATCCTAAGGGGAATGTCATATGTACAGTAGGATGTTATAAGGGGTCACGCATGTGTTAATGCATGTTGACCCCTTAGGACCACATACAACCCCTTAAGATAGTATGTGATGGACTAAGGGGTATGTCGTTCACACTAGGATTCTATAAGGGGTCACGCATGTGTTAATGCATGCGTGAGCCCTTGGGACCACATATTCAACCCCTTAGGACACATAGGAAATGTCATATGTACAGTAGGATGTTATTAGGGGTCATATGTGACCTACTAAGGGGTCACATATGTGTCAACGCATGCGTGGCCCCTAGGACCACATACGACCCTTAAGACGCTATGTGATGAACTAAAGGGTATGTCGTTCACACTAGGATTTTATAAGGGGTCATATGTGGTTATAGGATTTTATAAGGGGTCATATGTGGGTCTAACCACATATGACCCCTTAGGACACTATATGATCCTAAGGGGAATGTCATATGTACAGTAGGATGTTATAAGGGGTCATATGTGACCTACTAAGGGGTCACACGTGTTAATGCATGCGTGACCCCTTAGGACAACATACGACCCCTTAAGACACTATGTGATGGACTAAGGGGTATGTCGTTCACACTAGGATTTTATAAGGGGTCATATGCAGTTCTAAGGGGTCATGCATATGTTATAACAAATGCATGACCCCTCAGAACCACATATGACCCCTTATGACACTATGTGATCCTAAGGGGAATGTCATATGTATAGTAGGATGTTATAAGGGGTCCTATGTGACCTACTAAGGGGTCACGCATGTGTTAATGCATGCGTGACCCCTTAGGACCACATACAACCCCTTAAGACGCTATGTGATGGGTTTTGGGATATGTCGTTCACACTAGGATTGATTTTATAAAGGGTCATATGTGATTCTAATGGGTCACGCATGTGTTAAGACACTATTTGATGGACTAAGGGGTATGTCATTCACCCTACAATTTTATAAGGGGTCATATGCGATTCTAAGGGGTCCCGCATGTGTTATAACACGTGTGACCCCTTTAGAATTACGTATGACCCCTTAGGACACTAGATGTGATCCTAAAGGGAATGTCATACATGTACACTATTATATTATATGTGATCCTCTATGACCTCCTAAGGGAACGTATAGTGTCATATGTGGTCTTAAGGGGTCATGTTGTGCATGTAATAGGATGTGAAAATGGGTCACATTGTAGAGGAAATTTATTTTGTCTAATTTGTTTAAATTTGGTATCTAAATTTTCTAATGTTTATTTAAATTAATTTTTTTAACGTTTTTCTTTTTTTGCTAATGTTTTTCTAAGTTCTGATTTACTACAGGGTAGTTTTCTATGTTTTTCATAACAATTTTTTAAAATGTTGAAAAAAATATACATCTATACAATTATGTAATTTTAAAAACAAATTTACACATTTCAATCAAAACATTAAATTATCAAACATTTTTCTAAAATAATGAAAAACAATAAATTATCAAACATTTTTCTAAAATGTTGAAAACCAATAACTATATATAATTATTTAATTAAAAAATTAAATTAACAAATAAATTATTTACAAATTTAATAAAAAAAGACATTATTAAACCAAACAAAGGGTTATTTTGTGCACCTGATATAACAAAGGTCGAAAACTGAAATAGGAAAGATGCTAACTGCTGCAGACAAGGCTCGATGACGTGATGCTGACGAATGGTTCGATCCAACCCCCACCAGACAGAAGAAGTCAAATTTGATAATGACCTTTTAACTGTCATTTTTGATATTTATAAATTTTTTAAAAAAACCCTAACTGCAAAGGGTTCGAGCGAATAGGGGGGTTCGAGCGAACCCATTAAATATTGATATTTTAATGGGTTCGCTCGAACCCAAAATCCGCCCGCTGTTCGATCGAACCCAACTGAACAGTTTGGTTCGCTCGGACTCCCAGGGGTAGTCCGAGTGAACATTTGTGTTTCGCTCGAACATTGTCAAATCCGAAATTCCCACTTTCGCCAAATTCTTTCGTTGGCAAAAGTGGGAACCAGCTTTGTGAATTCACCCATAGACAATACATAAAGTAGGTAGGTTATTTTATAAAGTAGATAGTGTTAAGGTATTTTAAAAAATTTTATATTTAATTGGGTAGATATGAATGACATTCAAGGAGACAACATATGTTAAAGTCAACAATGTACTTTAATGATGATGTATAAAATATTTTGTCATTCAAATCATAATTTGAATAGACAATTTAAAAAATAAAAATAAAATGATGTTTGCAATGACTATTCCAAACATGAACCAATAGAGAGGCAAATAACATTTTTTAAATTATTAAATGAAATAAGTAATTATAGACTATAGAATTGTTGTTTAATTTTTTTAATTTTATACAATAATTGGTTGAACTAATTAAAAAGTTGGATACAATGAATGCATTAGCATCCTGCTTATGGCGGGAAGTAATAACAACCTAGTTAGTGATTAAAAAATAGATCTAAGTTTGCATTCCATAGCATGTTTATTAACAATGGCCTACATTGGTCATTGGTTCTTGCAAAGGTTTGAGAGTATGTGACATGGAACATTCTTTGGTAGAGGAGGTGTCATTCTAGGTTTAGTCTCATTCGTTGTTCGTTTCATAATTTAGGTATGTTGTAGGGACAAAATTAGTGTCCACATAAAATTTATATATTTTGATATCCTCTTCAAAAGTTGAGCAATAAAAAAAAAATCACCTTGTTTTGAGTGCATAGGCAAATGTTTATGGCTCTTGGAAGAATTAGTTTAAAGGTGGTCAATGAAGTGGTGATTTTGTCATGAAAATGACGAACACATATTCACTAATTTATAGAAAACAACAAACTTGTTTTTTACATAGGGCCCTCTACCAGGACCAGAAGCAAAAAATAGGAAAGAGGCAGCTCGAGATTTATTATGGAAGAGCTCGAAGAGATTTAGAAAAATATTGAGCTCATGAAAGCTCTTAATTTTTTGTTTTTTGGCTTTAGTTTTTTGATCTAGTTTCGTTTCCTTTTGTTAGGTGCTATGGGGTGTATCCCCTGTTTTTGTGGCCGTTTGGTAGTTGGTTAGGCTCTAGTTTGCTACTAGTTATCTTTTTGTTGGATTTGGGTTTCGGTTTGGGTCCTTGTAAACCCGTTTATCTTAATAATAAACAAACTTTTTTTTTACAACCATTTGTGACTTTTTGAAATCTAGATTCTTGATTTTTGGTCTTCCTCTACCTCCTTGGTTGTTATTTTAGCTCCTTTCATGCTTGAGAATTTATCTCATGTTGGAAACAATTTGTGGCCTTTGTTGTTTTGATTATATTGGGGTATAGAGTTCATTGGAGAGTTGCAAATTGATCTTGGGGAGAGTTTTCAGCTGTTTGGGAGATCTCTTAGATGGCATATGGTTTGGGATCTTTTATATTTCATGACACTTTGAAATACTTGAGTGAATGAAATATAATAGATTTCTCAATGTTATCTTTTGTCTCTAGCTTATGATATTGTTATCTATTTTATTTATTTATAATTATAATATAATATTATAAATGAATCAATCAATTTAATTATTCTCATAATTTAATTTTAAATTTTGTAATTAATGTTTTGTGAGAGGAATAACCTCATTTTTTAGATCATGGGATAATATAACTATTTTCGCAAAGAATTTGAATTTAAAAAGAGAAGACAAGGAATGCATATGGTTATGATAGTATTGAAAATATATAGAATCTTATTATTAAATACAAATAAAACTTCTATAGAGTTCACCAATACTTGAACTTAAGTTTAACAAACATGCAACAAACTTATTTGCAATAAACTTTTCCAACAGATAAAATAATTTTGTTGGCATGTTTTTATTTATACAAGTTGAGATTTGAATAATAAATATAAAATTAAAATATTTAATAAGTTAAATATGATATCTAGTTAAATTTTAGATGGATAGAGATTTTCGTGAAGATGTTAAGAATTGATTTGTTAATAGGTTGATAATTTGGTTCTTGTTTAAAAAGACACTTTGAACCTATATATTGATTGCATTCTCTGTTGTGTTTACATTTGTGCTTGTAGAATTGATAAGTCTGCAAATAATCTAGCACATCAAATTGAACTTGGGCTTGAGGAAGTATAATAGGGAATATATGATTGTTATAGATTTGCCTTAACTTTTTTTGCTTATTTATAAAGATGAGTAATTCTTGTGAACATTGTTTGAGGACTTGCTAAGTGAGGGTCATGTTATCATTAGTGAATGCCCTAGGTGGAATGATTTAATGACTTTTGGAACAATGATTGTAGATAGCAAGCAAGCTTGTAAGGATACCTAAGATGATGTATGTTGTGATAACGTTGTTATGAATTCTCTATGACAATGCTCTCTAATAATCATCTAATCTCCTAGCATGATTTCAAAAGAATGAATGAATGCCTTTAAAAGGTTGGCAAGGTTTAAATTTAAAATTCGAATTTTAAAAGTTAGAGGTTTAGATTCATGAGTATAAAATAGAGGAGTCAATTCTAAACATATGGATTTGATCTAGAGTGACAAATGAGAGATACAAGGATTGAGAACAAATTTTGGGGATGAGTGATGATAAGATTGTGATAGCACAATGCCATGAGTTGAATTCACACAAGAATATGCCATGTGTAGACTTGTTATTACATGTAAGATACTAATCAAAGTGGGCTCAAAACATTAGAGAAAAGGGCTTGTGTATGCAATTTTCACCATTAAATTTGGCCACACTTTGATGTGCAAGTGAATTACCATGAGGGTGCATGTCAAAATAAATTAACAATTAATATGAAAATTAAATATAACAAATATGCTCAAAGGATATGGATATGGTCACATCACAACTTTTTAATTCTCATCACAATGACTGTTGCATCAAAACCTTGCAAAATGAAAAAATGTAATGAGTAATGTTTGTTACATGTTTAAAAGAGGCATTAACAACTTTATTGAAATCTAGTAAAATATCTAAGCAAAAAATGGTAACCCTCCAAGTGGATAAGTGGTAGAATTTTGACTAAACGACATTTTTTGACAAAGTAGAAGCGTTGGCAAATCTCCCTTCAACATGGTATGCTTATGAGTTTGTTGCTACAACACATAAATCACAAAAGGATTGTTAATGCCACAAGTGACCCTTATCCAACTAGTTCCATGCAAAGGATGCAAGAAATTGGAGGTAAGAAAAAAAAGATGATCATAATAAAACATGTAAACATGGCAAAATGTATCATCATACAATAAACATGTAAGAATACAAATAAGATTCTAATATATATGTATGTCTAATAAAGGAAAGAAATATGCCCCCCATGTTGTCCTTAATGGACCAAAGAACAAGGCAATGATAGTTATAAATGCTAGATAAGGATCATGTAAGGACAAGTAAGTTTTAAGAAACAAAAATGATTATAATTATAGTATGTAATCATAGAGAAGTAGCATGATAAGGATCATAACATGTAATCATAAGACATAAGAATGATAGGGATCATAAAATGTAGGAATGTGAGTATAAGATAAACATGATAGCATAAGATATGAGTGTGATAACAATATGGATATGTGTAAATGTCTTAAAACACATAACATGTAAGTGCATTATGATAGAAACATG
This sequence comes from Cryptomeria japonica, assembly GCF_030272615.1. Taxonomy (NCBI): domain Eukaryota; kingdom Viridiplantae; phylum Streptophyta; class Pinopsida; order Cupressales; family Cupressaceae; genus Cryptomeria; species Cryptomeria japonica. The sequence continues at coordinate 521,806,874 of NC_081415.1, forward strand.
ACAAGTATAAGCATGTCACATGAGGAGTGTGGACGATGATCTAAGTACGTGTAAGCGATAAGATCATGAAGAAGACAAGAATAATAAGCATGGCATGTAGATATTATAAGAGCTAGACATGAGAAACATAGAGCATAAGAAGCATAAGAACATCATGAACATGTGGTATAGGAACATTAAAGATGACAAGGAATATGGGAAAATATAGGCATGTTGAGGCCTCCACGATACAATGATTTTTTTTAAATAACCTATACTCATGACCCCCTTTCTAGAGTGGAGAGAATTTGTATTCCAAATTAGATTTGTTTCTCCACACAATTCCAATTAGTTTGAACTTATTCTCTACAATCTAGGCTTAGAATAATATTTTGATAATGTAAATATCAATTATTGATTTTTATAGATATTTTGATTTATATTTTTTATTCTATATAAATTAAACTTAATACTTGCATATCACAATTTATTTAGATGTGCTCCAAAAAGTATGGATTTGGAATAACATTTTTATATCAAAAATAACTTGGATTGCTTTATATTGATATTAAGAATTGTATGGAAATACAACTTTCTAAAAAGAAGGCACAATTCTATTTAATAGTATAAAATAGAAGTCCCGGTTTCAATTTGGGCATAAAGAAATGACAAGTCAATTCCTTCAAATGAAGTTGCATTTTCATTTAGTAACAAGATTCTAATGTAGGCTTGGGTTCTTCTTGATGGTATTTATAATGTCTTTTATCAACACTTATTGCTAAGTTGGCCACTTCTTGATGGTATTTATAATGTCTTTTATCAACACTTATTATAGAGTGACCAACAAAATTGTCGATTGGTTGGCCAACTTAGCAATTCAATGTCAAGATATTTCCTTAGATAGTTGGTGTGACAAGCTATTCATAATTGTGGTTATAAGTGACTTTATTATGGCCCCCATTCTCATGCTTGAACTCAAAGATTGACAATTTTATAGTCAACCATTTATGAATTGAATCTCTTTGCATGATGGGGATGTGTGCATCCTTTTTAGCTATCATTCTCTAAATATTTTCTCATAGGTTGTGAATTGTGAAGGACATCTTGCTCATGATTGGCAGTCCTTTTAATCTCCTTGGAATATCTCATATAAGTTACTATATAAATTTCATTTCTTGCAACTTGTTTCTAAAATTCACTTTGGAGGGAAAAATCTTTATTGAATTACTATTTTAAGTGATGTTTTTATGGAGGGAGGAGACTTCCAATGGATTAGCTCAAATGTTGCAACTCGCTTTGTATTTTAGCTACATATTCATTTTAGAGACACCATCTTGGTGAAAGGATTGGTGGATTCTCATCTCAAGGAGCAGGCTTTCCTTGGATTGACTAAGGTTACCTAGGAGGTTGACTGGGTGGTAAACAAAGATTGTCAAGGAGAATGGGACCTTGTAAGTGTCCATGATGATTTGGTCAAGAATTTCTTCTTGATTTCAAAGGTTGATAGAAATGAAAGGTTTTAGGTCCATAATTCTAGTTGGTTTTACAAGGGTGTGTGTTTTTTTATTTGAGGGCTTTGCTCCAAGAGACTATCATGCTAGTCATATGACAGGTTCTAGAAGTGGTTCACACGACTCTTAGGTTATTGATACAATCAACATATTTGGAGCCTACTTCATTTTGGAACCTAACCTAGCTCTCTTCATTTTGGCATAGGGGATGTTACTAGTCGAAGTAGGTTTGTGGCATTAGTTGTGGACCTAATTAGTGGTGGTGTGTTTGGTGCCAATGACGATCATCCTTCCCTTGATCGAATGTCTAGCTAAATGGTTTATCTATTTTAGGGCATTAAGGTTTTGTGGTAAGGTGTTGGTGGTGTTTGTTGAAATATTTTATGCTTGGGCTCTTTATGATGTATAATTTTTTTGTTCTAAGATTTATTGATTCTCCATTTATAGTTACTAGTTTTTAATGTTTTCTTTCTTCATATAGGTGCATTTATTCTTGGTGAGGTTTAGTTTTTCTAAAGCCTACCATTGTACATTTTTTCTCGTATATAAGGAGAAAATTTCCCTTTTTAATATTATAAAACCAATAGAACACAAAATATAATTATTCTATTGAATATCAAGATAAATATTGCAATGGGGTTCATCTACTTATATAGAGTTTAGAGTATGAAAACAAAAAAAAGTGGAAATAATTAAACATGACTCAACTCATACTAAATGCAAAAAATAACAAGCTCTCTTAACTCACCAAGGTGTCTTTATTACAAAAGTAGGTCTTATCTTCTAATAATCATTTAATATTATTCTAATAACCCCTCTTAATGTTTTCCATCCCATTTCTTATCTAGTCAAAACCCATCTCAATGCTTACTACACTAAAACAAAACAAAGTAACATAAAGCATATCAAACTCAAAACATCCTAAACCATGAATTTATCATTCTTTATAACCTTTACTTTGAAAATAGACCATACACCTAGTAGATCTCCATCAATTTGCCTCAACCCCTCATAATGGTGTAGCTCTTGAGTTGAATTCCCAAGTTATTGGATTATCACCTCCCTATACTCTTGAACAATCAATCTCCCAAACCATTGGACAATAATCCGTGTTGATTTGTACACTAACATAGCTCCATCAAGTTGTCTCATAACCATCATAAAGGTATTACTCCCAAGATCCACAAACTCCCAAGCTACCTAAGCAACCATCCATATTGAGCTTTGTCTACATTGGATTCCTGCTTATCCTCAAAATTTAGGCTTCTTTAAAATGCATAAAGAGCACATTCTTTAACATTTTTAGCATATGGATATCTTAAAAAATGGTTATATTTTCTTCAAGAAGTTCCTTTCGACATTTCACCTCTTAATACCCATAGGTAAAGTGCACAACTATTTGACCTTTTGAGATTGTTCCATCTTTGTTTACATCAAGCGAGAGGACATTCTTCAATTTTTCAATGTCACCACACTATTGGTTGCATGATGGACATATTTGTAATAACATACACATAACATCATCTTCATCATTATACCCATACTCTTCAATTTCATTTACACTAGTTGCCTCATTTGAGGTAGGAATGTCACATAGAATCTGATGCTCTACAAAAAGGATTGTTAGGATATTGTCAAGACAAACACAAACACACAACAACAAATCAAGTGTTAGTGTTAGAAATCACAAATCAAACACTATCCTAAGCAAGCATATCAAGGGAGACACAAAACATAAGATAGAAAGCTTAATAAATCTAAGAAATGCAATTAGACATTTCCACATGCCCTCTACCATGTTTGTAGCTACTCCTCCCTTGTTCCTCTCCTCCCAAGTTCCCAAATGAGTGTAGCTCTCAGTAGCTTTTTGCACTATCCTGGATGTCTTATGGAGGTTCAAGATTGTAGAATGGATGATTATGAGAATGTAAATGTGAACAAGCTAAAACAAGATATTATTTAATTATCTAATGTTAATTTTAGCCCAAAAAGACAAATGTAGATGATTATGCTAAATGCTCTCTAAATTTCACTATAAATTAGATGCATACAAGATTTCAGGATCTGGAGTATGAAGAAATGAGCTCTATTTATAGAAAAAATGGAGCAATGGATGGTTGAGATTGAATAATCTTATCAAGGGTCAGGATTGGGGGGTATATGATCCATGTGCAGGCTTTCAATCGAATCCCAGGATGACAAATGTCAATAAGAGATGGGTTGAGAGGAGAGAGAATACACATTAAATGTTTGACATGACTTGAGGGTTAACTTGGGAGGTAAGGTTAAATGTTGAGTTGAAAGAATAAAGACATTATCCAATAAATAATGTCTTTATCCAATGGATAAACTCTTGTGCAAGAGTTAGTGAGGATAACCATGGTCAAAGAAAAAATGCTTGAAGAGACCCATGAGTCAAATGAAGGTTGAGTTAGAGGGAAAGTCTCTAACCATGTGAGTGAGTTGAGTTAACCATAAATGGTTATGTAAGAGCCATTAGTGGTTTCAAAGACTTTAGGGGTTAGTTTGTTGAACACATAAAGCATTAAATGCTTTTCAAAGACTTGGGAGGCTTTGAGAAGTGACTTCAAGTTGCTTAGGAGTGTGAAAATAATTAAGGGATGGGATTAGGCTAATTAGGAATGATTAGAAAGTGGTTAGAAGGGTCTAGAAGGGGATTTAGGATTGCAAGTGGATTTGGTGGGTGAGGGAAAATAAGATTTTAATTAAAATAAAATTTATTTATTTCAATTATAGTTGCAACTTGCATTTGTAGGAGAATGCAAGTGAGGAGATTTAATGATTTAAATAAATATTTTAATTATTTATTTAAAAGAGGAAAGAGAATTAAATTAAATAAATAAGATTTATTCATTTAATTGATTGTGAATTTGGTTTAATGAATTAATTAAAATAAATTCAATAATTTATTTAATTAATAGGAGAATGATTGCAGATGAAATAATTAAATGTTAATTTAATTAACTATTGGCTAGTTGATTTATTAATCAAATAAATAGTAAATATTCATTTAATTAAATGGACAGATTTATGTGACTACATTTGCCACTCTTTGAGATGGTGTGGTTTATCGTGTCGTTTCAAAGAAAGAAAAATAGGTGTGAAGAAATATGCCTCATAAATGTTAATTTAGTGGGTGGTATGCCTCCTCGAGAGACGGGCTGAATTTTTTTGAAAAATCGGGTGATCCCTCCAAAAAGAACGAGAATTGGCGGGGAGGTCGAAGAGAAGAAAATAGCAATAACAGTGAAAGAATGGAAGAAATCAAAATTAAAATGGAGAAATGAGAGGCGCTCAAAGTTCACGGTGAAAGAATGGAAGAAATCGAAATTAAAATGGAGAAATGAGAGGCACTGAAAGTTCACGGGGACCACGACGGTTAGCAGGGTAAAATTAGGTTTAGGGCTGAGGGTATATATGGGGGTGAAGGAGTAAAAACAGGGTCATTTGCATCCATCTCCACAACGATTCAAAGCTCTAATAGTGACTTTTGTGAAAGAGCGAGCAACAGTCAGCATGCCGATACCGATAGCAGATCATCGACTAGAGCGGTTTCGTCGATTCCAACGGCGAGATGTCTACGGACGAGCGGTACGCAAATTTGAATTTTTGGTTTTTATGCATTTTGGATATGTTTTTGCAAGTGTCCAAGTCAAAGCAAGACAATAGCGCTAAAACTATGTTTTAGCACGGTTGTCACATAGAATAGCGCTTTTGTGTCGCTATAGTGCTATCGAATTGTTGGAGCGCTATCGTGTAGTGGTATTAGCGCTAATGTAGTTTTAGCGCTATTGACTCAATGTTGTAGTGCTATCACCATGTTATGACGCTATTGTGAAGGTCATTTAGCGCGTTTGTTGTTTTAGCGCTAGTGTGTAGTTGTTTGAGCGTGATTGTTAGCAGAATAGCGCTATTGTCCAAAAAATAGATGCCCCTAGTGTTAGGAAAAATGATCTCCTGATACCTATCTTGGGTGGATGGATGGATAGGTTGTTTTGAATCATAGCAGCCTTGTTGAGGCTAGGTCATTATGATAAATGCCTATTGTAGTCTAGGTTTGCCATGATTGCTTACCTGTTGAGACCCGAAGATACTTGATCAAAGTATTTATTGATAGTCTAGGTTTAAACTTAAGAAAGTTGGAAACAAAATAACAGATGACGACGTGTGTGTGTAGGAGGATCTTCCTGTGTTACAGATGTGAGAGCGACATCCGGCCACACAACAGCTACGAGATCAGTTGACTAGGGTGGAGATTGATTGTGTCGTGGTGACTGGATATTTATGACATGATGCACATGCCCGTGATTCAGACGAATCACGGACTAGTGACGACATTAGCAGAGCGATGACATAGTGAGACCTGCACATTCCATTTATTGATGGGAGAGATGACCGTTACACTAGAGGATGTGTGGCAGATTTTGCACATTCTAATCTGAGGGGAGTTGGTGACGTATGATTGAGGGTTGGGTACAACAGCGGTACAATGGATGTTTGATGAGGATGTCTACATTCATGATGTCTCGATCGCGTGGGAGGAGATAGCGGCTTTGTATGAGCCATTACCAACAGTATTATCAAGCATTGTTGGGGGTTTGTTGTGCCTTGATCGATGATCACATGGACTGGCTATGGGTTGGGGCTAGGTGATTGAGCGCATGGTGACAGATGGGACCGCTACGCATGGGGACCATGTGTGCTGTCACACCTATAGAGGGAGCTGCATGAGGTGGTATATCGGGAGACGAGCTCTCTGGGGTTGGCATTACTTTGCTACACATTTGGGCAAGGGAGAACTTGCCAGTTACACGACCGGCATGTCTGAGATTCAGGGCGGTAGATCAGCCCTATGTGTACATGTACGAAGGTATGATGAGTCAGCCCCACTTGGGGAAGTTGGAGTGGTGGCGATGGGCATTGGATGATCTGGATGCAGTGATATGGAGGCCATATATTGAGTGTGAGCCTTGGGAGGATGATGTAGAGGCTTTGTCGTATGTATTTATGACATGATTTTTGATCGGTAGGACATCCTACAATGTTGAGAGATAGGTACCGGGTAGAGTGATGAGGTAGTTCGGTCGGAGGCAGGGATTGCCAAGGAGATCAGGGGAGTATGCATGGGCGATGCGGGAGAGATTCCAGTGGGGGCCACTGTTACCGTATGATTAGGCCTTAGTCGAGTTCCAAACCTTACAGGCGAGGCCATGGGATATGAGGTCGGGGATTGTAGATGCAAGAGTGATAGAGGAGTACACGCAGTGTCGTACTGCACATCCTATTCCATGCATTTCAGATCTAGCTGAGCTGGTACCATCCTTTGAGGATGATAAGAGACAGAGACACAGGAGGAGAGGAGGTAGAGGAGTAGGAGTAGGAGGTAGAGGTGATGGAGGAGGAGGAGATGGAGGGATGGAGGAGATGGAGGGGGTGGCGGTGGGGGAGATGGGGGAGGAGGTTATGGAGGAGGAGGAGGAGGGGGTGGGCGTGGGGGTGGATTCGGCGGTGGGGGTGGGAGTGGATTTGGAGGTGGAGGTGGTGGAGGAGGACAGTTGCAAAGGAGAGGGAGAGACAAGCAGTTGTTGCGACTGTCACAGGGTCCTTTGATTCAGGGAGGAGTCAGAGTAGGTGGTAGGGATATGGGAGAGGGAGAGGCACCTATGGATATGGGAGAGGGAGCTAACGGTGGAGGAGAGGGAGCTACAGGGATATGATGTGTTATTGAGTGCACTCCAGTGAGCAGGGGGAGAGATTGACTACTAGCGGGGTTTATATGAGAAGGTGGTGCCATCCAGTCAGCGAGCACTGAGTTATTCACAGATGCGTTGGGCGAGATTAGAGCGGTCTCAGAGGATGCAGAGCAGTGGTGTTGTTATGGGTCCTCCACGATGAGGTAGTGCAGGGGATAATGGTGGAGCGAAGGGTAGAGGTGGAGCAGGCGGTGATGGGGGTGCAACATTTGGCTAGAGTGTCATTTGAGAGAGATTTATGTATTTTATTACATTGTCATTTTGGACTGTGACTTGGATGGCTCTTGGTAGTTGATATTTTTGACATCATTGTACTATGATACATATATGTTTTTGCGAGATGATATATGATATGATATATGAGGAGATCCCATATTTTGTGATCATATGCATATTGATGATATGTTTGGGTTTCTGCTGGATGGTGATTATGATTTATGCTTTATATATGTATGAGATGTTTTTACTTGCTAGATGTATATGTTGATGAGATGATTTCTGTCGTGCTTTGTGAAGTGTACATGTACCTGCAACCACAATGCATTCAATAAGTCATTACAAGCATGGTTAGAAGATCTAGTAAAACCATAGCTAATCGACTTATTGCCTCCTAGTAAATGTGAGTATGAAAAATGCTCTAAGATCTGATTATGCATACTCCAGTGACTTGACTACACTTAGATGGAGGATTTGAATGATGAAAATGCATGATCTAGCAAGAATAGCATGATTAAGCTATATGAGTTCATGATTGATCTAGAAAATGAACTAGGATGAAGATGCAATTGAGCTACAATTGAGCATGATAACATTGCTAAGAATAATAAACTAGAAGCTAGATGCCTATAGTAACAATGCATAAGATGAGAATGAGAGGATCCACATTGCTCCAAAATGAAGTCTATTTATAGGATTTCCAAGGCTAGGGGTGAGGTGGCAGAAATAAACGGTCAAGATTGATCTGAAGATATCAATGGTTAAATTGGAGGAGGTTGGCAAAGGGGGTTGGATTAAAGGGAATATCTGTCATCTCTATGGGGACAAGTGTCAAGAGGCTTCTAGAAGGGTTGGATGAAAGGGAACACTTAGTGACAAGTGTCACAAAGCTTCTAGAAGAGGTTGGATGAAAGGGAACATGGTGGGTCAGTAAAATGGGTTAGGTTTAGGAATGGTTAGGTTTAGGAGTGGTAGAAGTTAGGAGAATTTGAATTTAAATAATAGGAAAAGGATAATTAATCTCAACAACTCATGAATTTGATTTGTTTTAATTAATTAAAGGATTAGAAGAAATGAATTTGGATGAAGAGAATTAATTAATTTGAATTAATTAATTAAAGGGGATGAAATGAACCTATTAAATAAATCTGTAGAATTATTAATAAGTAGATGAAAGGGGAAATTTAATCAAATTGCTTAGTGAATTCAATTAAATTGGGGAGGAGTATTAATTAAGTAATTGTTTATTCAATTAATTATCTTTAGACCATTTTTAGGTGTATACAATTTCTATATGCATGTTTTATGGATGAGTTACTGACATGTGTATGCAGGTTAATACATGTATGATGCGTTATTGTAATGTTTTATGTATGTAATGCCATGATGACAATGTATGCATAATGATGAATGAATGATGCTGACTATGAGATAGATAGTACTTGTGTTTATGTTGATGAAATGATGATATGCAGTTTTGTAAGATGAAAATGTAATGAATTGAATGGTTTCTGTAAATGTTTGTAGATGGTTAAAAATGCATGACAAATGGATAAACAAATGTAAATACAAATATTTATGTGATGATTTCTAAATGAATTCACTTTTTAAAAAATGAATAAACAAATGTTGAGACAAATGTTTATGTTGATGATTCTAAATGACTTAAAATATGACTAAGTGATAAATGAAAGTGAAATGATAATGCAAGTAAATGCAACTAAAGGATAATGAATAACCGCACCTTAATGCAATTAAAAGGATAATGAATGCATCTTAATGAATCTAGATGAAACTTTAAGATGAGAACGAAATGAATGAGTATAAGAATATACTGGATGGATAGATGAATGTACTTGACTAATAGATAAATAAATGCAAATGAATGCAACTAAATGAGTCTAAATGAATGTACTTTAAACAAACTTAAATGATGATGAATGATTTTGAATGATTTAAAATACAATTGTACCTAGATGACTAAGTGAATGTATGTTAATGTCTAATAATGGAATTAAATGAAATGATTGGAAATTTATCCAAATGAATCTAAATGCCCTTATTTGCAACGATGAAATGATGTAAGGATGATAATGTAAGTAAATGATAAGGAATGAAACTAAATGATATTAGAGGCACTTGAATGAATATCTATAATGGATGTAATGAACCTACATGCAAGTAAATGATAATGAACTAGATGCATTTAAATGCAACTAAATGTAATGGAATGATAATGTCATGCGTTTAGGATAGATGAATGCAAGTTGGTGAGAAATTGCATGATACACTGATGATGTATCAGAGAACTCCATCATGACTGTATCCAAGACCAATTCATATTAAATAATTTCTCATATTTAAACTTGTTCACACTTGCATACAAAACCATAAATATGTATAATGAATGATCAAAATGGATGGGTGATATGCAACAGAATGCAATATAAATAGATGAGATGAAATAATGATCCATAGTGCTTTATTTTTCATCATTGAGCGTGGTAGTATCAATCTTGGACAAGATAGTAGGAACCAAGTTTGGAGAATTGTACTTGTAAGGAAGTAGTATAGATAAAACATGATGGACTCTCCATTCTGGTTCATGTGCAGATGGTCGAGGTATACGCTGTAGTCAGTAAGCCATAGTGATCCATGACTAAATTTTTGCATATGATCACGTAGCTTAGTGAACTTCCTACATAGACACCATTAGTACATGCTCCAGAACTTCATTGGAACAATTCACAGTCAATAAACAAACAATACTTAGGAGCCATCCTGGCTACTCTAATCACTTGTGGACATCCCAGAGTAGTGTAGGAACCTAATATAAATGAATAAATAACTTATCAAACTAACCAAGTACTTGATAGCTTAAACATAATTTTCTTGTCAAAGAAAATGTTATCTTTGTCTTTGTTTTGGTAAGGAAGGATGCATCCTTGTTAAGACAGTTTGTGCGTACCTGTGTTGATTGATTGATTGATTGATTTGATAAGTTGTCATTGTTTGAGTAGCTCAAAATATTTGTTTGGTGGCTGTGTGTGATGCGTATGTACAATGGTTTTTATGCGTTTGCCATGTTTTTGATTGATTTTTGATGTTTTATGATGTTTTTGGCTTTTGTTGTTGTTGTTGTTGTTGTTGTTGTGTTTTTTTTTAATGTTTTTGGATTTTGTGAGTCAGTTTTGAATGGAGAACTTAATGAATCACAAGTATTGTAGAATCCACTTCCATCAATAGGTTAAGAGGATTGCCCCTAGTTTTAGATAGCACTATGAAAAATAAGAATGCGAGATACATGAAGGGCCATCCTTGATTGCAGATCAATAATAAGTTTTGACTCACACGATGGGGGAATGGATGAAATGGATGTGATTGCAAAAAGTATGAAAGACAATGGAGCCATAGCCTTGATGAGTGGTGCATGTTTGCTAGGTTTTCACCATCGCACTTATCCAAGGTGCCACCGGAGTGGTTGTTCATCGTTTGGATGCATGATTTTTCTTTACTATTTTGATTTTTTTGTATTTTCTTCTGGACATTTATTTGAATGTTTTTAGTGTTCTTTCTGATATGTATTGGAGTCTGATGCTCTGTACAACTTATGTATGAAATCATTTGAGGTGCATGCTATTGATCGGATCTGCTAGCGGTTCTCCTTCTGAAGTAGCCAAATGATATGCCCGGACCCAAATACAGCAGTGATAACATATGGATCTAGCCAGTTTGATTCAAACTTTCCCTGATGTTCTTTATGTGGTTGGTTACGAGGATTCTCTCTAAGAACAAGATCACCTACCTCAAATGTACGAGGTCGAACTCGATGATTATAGCTTCTGCTCATGCACTGCTAATAGGCTTTGAGGTGGTTGTATGCAATTTGTCGCCTTTCATCAAGTATTTCCAAGTCTCGAAGATGAGAGACTTGGTATGCTTCATCATCTATCAGATTATGCAAGGAAACCCGTAGAGATGGTATCTCGACCTCAATAGGAAGGATGGCTTCTGTGCCATAGACGAGTGAGTAGGGAGTTGCACCTGTAGGGGTTCGAATGGTAGTTCGATATGCCCATAGTGATGGATTTAATTGAACGTGCCAATCACGACCAAGATCATTGACTGTCTTCTTGAGGATTCTCAATATGTTCTTATTTGATGCTTTGGCCTGACCATTGCCTTGTGGGTAATAGGGAGTGGAAAAACAGTGTTGGATGTGAAACTTCTCACAAAGCTCACGGACATCCTGATTTTTGAAAGGAAGTTCGTTATCTGTGATGATGGACATGGGTACACCATACCGACAGATGATGTAATTAAGGATGAATGAGGCGATTTGCTTGCCGGTGACTTAGGTAAGTGGAACAACTTTGATCCACTTTGTGAAGTATTCGGTGGCGGTAATAATGAATTTGTGGCCGTTGGATGAAGATGAATGATTTTTTCCCACCAAGTCAAGTCCCCATTGACAAAAGGGCCATGGTGTTGTGATTGGTTGTAATTCCTGTGCTGGTGCATGTATCAGGTCTCAGTGTAGTTGACACTTCTTGCATTTTTGACAAAATAATAGGAGTCTTTTTCCATGGATGGCCAATAGTATCCAATGCGCATGATATTCTTTGCTAAGGAAGGACTACTTGAGTGAGTCCCAAAAATTCCTTCATGTACATCTTCCAAGGCCTTTGTTATCTCGTCTTGTTCTAGACATCGAAGGAGAGTACCATCAAGACTTCATCGACATAAGGTTTCGACAATGATGGTGTATCAAGCAGTTTGGTGAATGAAGGTTTTGCGTTGGTTATTGGATTGGTTAGGAGGGAGTGTGTGATCACGGAGGTAGATGTAGAACTCACTGTACCATGGGGATTCAGAATCGGTAAGGCGACATATCATCTTGGATTCAGGGATATCATAAGTGAGAATCCAAAGCTGTTCTACCAAGAACTCATAGCATGTTGAATTCTGTGGAAGATCTAGGAGAGATGCAAATGTAGCCATAGCGTCAGCAGGTCGATTTTGATCTCTGGGTATCTATTCAAAGGTGATAGTAGTAAAGGATGCTTTTAAATTGTCCACCATTTGCTTGTACGACAAAAGTTTATCATCCTTGGTCCGATATTCGTCTGTGACTTGTCGGATGACTAGTTGGGACTCGCCATATATCTGTAGCTCTTTTAGTTTCCATTGTATGGCTAGTCTGAGTCATGTGATCAAGGCCTCATATTCTGCTATGTTGTTTGTACATGGAAAAGTTAGCCTGTAAGACTTTGGGATGCTGTCACCTTGAGGTGTGATAAATAGAATGCTTGCCCCTGAGCCATGTCTAGTATATGAACAATCAAAGTAGAGCTTCCATGGTCGTGTTGTGATCATGAAGATCTCTTCATCTAGAAATTTTGAAACAAGAGGATGATCACCTATGAGGGGTGCATTGGCCAACTGATCTACAATAACTTGGCCCTTGATAGCCTTGCGGTCCACATACTCAATGTCAAATTCGCTCAGAATCATCACCCATTTGGCCAAGCGACCTGTCAATGTTGCTTTGCTGAGTAAGTACTTTAGGGGATCAATCTTGGCAATGAGTTGTACTTTATGTGTTAACAAGTAGTGTCTCAGTTTAGTGGCTACCAAGATTACTACTAGGTAAGCTTGCTCAATAGGTTTGTAATTGAGTTCATAGCCGACCAATGTGTGAGAGATATAGTATACAATAGACTCTTTCCCTTCTGCATTATGTTGAGCTAGTAGTACTCCTAATGCTATATTTGTTGCTGAAATATAGAGCAATAGAGGTCTACTTGGATCTGGTGGGATCAATAATGGTTTATTCATGAGATAGTCTTTAAGCATCTGGAATGCTTGCTGGCATCTGGGATCCCATTGAAAGCAGATGTTTTTGTGTAACAAATGTGTAAAGAGATGACACTTATTTGCTAGTTGTGCAATGAATCTTCAGATGGATTGTAGCCGCCCTTGGAGTGTCCTTAATTGACTGATGTTCCTTGGAGGTAGCATGTCCATGATTGCTTTGACCTTTGCCAAGTCGACCTCAATGCCTTTGCTTGAGACAATGTATCCTAGAAGCTTCCCTGAGGTTACTCCAAAGACACATTTCTTTGGGTTGAGTCAAACATGATATTGTTCTAGTCTGTCAAAGATTTTATCTAATATTGCAAGATGACCTTCTCTTGTTAATGATTTTTCCAGTAAGTCATCGACATAATCCTCCATTATGGTATGCATCATATCATGAAAGATGGTTGTCATAGCTCTTTGATAGGTCGCCCCTGCATTCTTTAGACCAATAGGCATCACGTTCCAACAATATGTTCCCCATGGACATGTGAAAGCAGTTTTATGTTGATCTTCTGGAGTGACCTTTATCTGGTTGTACCCTGAAAAGCCATCCATGAGAGAAAGCATGGCATGTCCTGCTGTTAGGTCCACGATCATGTCAATGTTTGGTAGGGGAAAGTCATCTTTAGGACATGCCTTGTTTAGATCTCTGAAATCTATACAAATACGGATTCCCCCATTTGGTTTACCAACAAGTACTATATTGGAGATCCACACTACGTAATCAATTGGTCTAATAAAGCAAACATCCAGGAGTTTCTTAAGTTCTGCTTTGACTAGTGCAACAATTTGGGGGTGCATCTTGCGAAGCTTTTGTTTGACTGGCTTAGCTCCTTCGGCCATGGTGAGGTGATGCATGACCAAATCAGGATCAAGACCAGGCATGTCGGCATATGACCATGCAAAGTTGATCTGACACTTCTAGAAGAATTCTACAAACTTAGGTTGTTCCTCTGGAGTTAAAAGAGATTCTAGATGTATTTGGTGAGGAGTCTCAGGGGTCCCCACATTGAATTCCTTTGTTTCCTCAATAAGGATCATTGATCATTCCTGATTTGTAGTAGAAGGGAGAATGTCAAACCTGTCATCCTCAAGCACCTCAGAGAGGTTTTCACCGTTGGATATGCTCTTTCTTTTTACTTTTTTGGGATCAAACAGTGCTATAGTGTGGTTTTCATTGGAAGATCCATGTTTTATTGTGATATTTTTGCAGCTGAAAGGTTTGGCATCCGCCCCAAAGTTTGTTGCGCTATTAAGTTTGATGGCGAATCCAACTTTGTGATCCCTGCTTGGTATGTTATCCCATAGTTCCAAAAAGTCAATGATCGCCTCATCGTTTTGAAATTTGTCAAGGAATGGGGGATTAGGTTGGTTCCAATCAGTGAGTTTAGGATGGATAATGGGCATTACCTCATCGACCAGGTTAAGTTCATGGGATGTGTTAGTCAGGGTTAAGATAGATGAGTGAAGTTCATTGATGGTACTCTCCTTGTCAGATTCTGGTGTCGGATTTGATGTAGGACCTGTGGAAGGTGCTTCAGGCTTAGGAGCCCAAAATGTTTTAATCCATGCCTCCCTATAAACTGGGATATTCTTACGGGGTGGGGGAGGCAATGTGTCTTCCTCATCTAAAGTATTCAAATTTACCGAATCAAATTCCCATTCATGGGAGTCAGTCTCTGAATCACTTTCTAACATCCGATTACTGTACCATGCTGGGATGTTCTTTGTATTGAATAGTGCATTGGTCATGAGTTTATGCACTTTTATGGATGAGATTGATGGTGTTGCTGGTAGGATTATTGGTGTTGGGGATACCGCCACTATGAGTATGGGTATTGTTGGCACTACTGCTATTTCTGATGGTGATGCTGCTGATGGTATTGATGTTGTTGATGGAGTTATGGGGTTTATTGAAGCTGTGGGTGCTATTGCTGCTGCTACTAATGGGATTATTAGTTTTATTGGTGCAATGGGTGTGAGGGATGCTACAGATTTGATTATTAGTCTTGTTGGCGCAATGGGTTTTGTTGGTGCCACAAAAATAATCAAGGAAGGATTCCTTGGAGTAACCATTTGATACATGGGTTTACTGGGCTTACCTTTGAATCTGAGCTTGGGAAGAGCTTCTTTGTGAAATCCTAATCCAGTATTATCTTTTGGTTTCAACTTAGGTTGCAACGGCTCATGTCGTCCTTGTTTGCAAGGTCCTAAAGCACTCTGACCATCATATCCCATTCTTTGCATAATGGTAAGACCTTTTCCATATTTATCTATAGGAAGCTTAGCCTGTGGGATTTCCGTGATGATAGGGTCTTTATAGATCCATTCTGCTAGGTCCTTATCGCTAGTTTCTTCTTCCTGACTTTTACCAAGGATAAAAGATGCCAAAGTGCATGCTTGCTTAGCTGATGGCATTTGAAGAAACTTTTGAGGTTTACCATGAGTTCTAGGGGAAGGTAATTTCCCAACACAAAAGAGTTGGCTTAGATTGTATTCCCTAGGACCTTCCTCTGCCATTTTCATTTTTAGCTTCTCTTACTTTGGTATAGGGGTGTTTGAGCTAGAAAGAGAGGCTGAACTAACATATGATGTGGATGGGATAGCTTCTTTATTGTTGGGAACGGTAATCTCTAGCTGATGATTGATGTTGTTACAATATGCAAATGGATTGCATCACTAAGGATTGTAATTTCTACACCATTATGCGGAAACTTGATACACTGGTGATAGGTGGATGGAATGGCTTGCATGACATGTATCCAAGGTCTTCCTAATAATAAATTATATGATAGAGGAAGGTCTAGAACTTGACATATGATGTGCTTCACCACTGGGCCCACTCGAATTTGTAACACAATTTCTCCTTTGGAAGAATGCTCCACATCATCATAGGCTTTTATGGTTATCTTTTTGCGGGGGTCCACTGATTCAACTGCATATCCCAATGTTGTGACCAACTATAATGTACATATATTCAGGTCTGCTCCATTATCAATCGAGACTCACTTGATTCTGTGTTGGTTGACAAATCCTTCAATGTGAAGGGATGTGTTATGAGGTTGTTGGAATGAAGCATTGTCACTTTTAGAGAAAGTGAGATAGGGTGATGACCTGAAATTGCCAACCATGTCTTGAAATTGGTTTGTGTTAAGGTTGGCAGGACTGAGGCTTCTTGGAGAGCTTGATCCAAGATCATTTTATGAGACGGTGACAAGCACACAAGCTTTAAGATGGATATTAGTGCGGGTGTCTTATCTAACTGCTCCACAAGATTGTACTGCTTTGGGTGGATGATGAGCTGTGTGGAGCTTCTTTAATGGTGATCTTGCTATGACGCGTAACAACATTGCAAGTAGGACTTGGATATTTGATGGTGATAGTTACAATTTTTTCATCGGCATCGTAGAGGTGATTCATAGTGTAATTATAAGCCACTTGCGTATAATTAGTTGTATTTGTGTTTCGCCTTGAAGTGGAAGGACCCCTTTGATCTTGTGATGGAAGCAGATTCTTAAACATGAGATGATCATTATTTGAGGTTTTTGGGTCGTGTCCTTCGATTTCAATTTCACCTCAGTCAATAAGATCTTGAACAAGATCTTTTAGTCTATGACAATTGCTTGTTTTATGCCCTTTCCCTTGATGGAATTTGCAATGTTCATTATCTCTCCACCATGGAGGTTTTACGAGAGGTTCGTAGTTAGATGTCTTTGGTAAGGTCACCAGATTTGAAGAGACTAATTGACGTAACACTATTTCGATAGGTTCCCCTAAGGGTGTGTATGTACGTTTGGGTTTATAATTTTGTTATCGTTGTCTCGGTTCCTCTTGTGGTGCATTGCGACCTTGATTTTGTGGAGGAGCAACAGTGTTGTTTTTAGGAGGGTGATTTTGCCCCGGAAATCTAACCACAGGTTGTGCAGTCTTTATGGTCCTTGCATCTACAACCCCATCATTGATGATGTTTTTATTTTTATTCCACAAGTTAGGTTTATCACTGTTAAAATGCAAGTGAGGGCCATCTTTTGGTTCATTGTATATCTTGATAAGTCCCTTTTTGATGAGGGCTCGTTCACATTTTAACCCCTGGGTGATCATGTCTTCAAAGGACTCTGTGCCCTTCATGTCTAGGTGGAATTCCATTTCATCGTTCAAGCTGGAAATAAATATTTCCACTAGCTCTCGTTTAGGTAGATGAAGAGAACATCTACTAGATAGTTGCCTCCATCATTGCAGGAAAGCTGAAAATAACTCCCTTGGTTTTTGCTTGGTATTGCATAGATCCGCCATGGTAATGTCGTGTTCTATGTTGTGTGAATAATGCGCGATGAAATTTTGGATGAGTTCCTCAAATGTTTGAATGCCACCTGTTAATCGGGAAAACCATTGTGTGGTTGTCCTTCCCAAACTCTGAGGAAAGAGGCGCATTAGATATATGTCTTCATATGCCACTTCTAGGCAACCTGAGTGAAATTCCCTAACATGATTTCTAGGGTCTCCTTTTCCCTGATACTTTTTGAACTTAGGTGTTTCAAACGCTCACGGAAAAGGTGGCATATGTATATTCCTATCAAAAGGATAGGGACAAATATCATTAAGTGAAAACCGAGTAGTTTTCACACTATTGTGGAGTTGTTGGGCTAGATTCTCGACTTGTTGCCTCAACATGTCTATTTTGTTAGGAGGAGGAGGTGGGGGATTTCCTTGATTAAGGTCATATCTGAAGTTATCTCAACCTTTTCCACCCTCGTTACGGCTATGGTTTTCTGATGTTTGTCATAATTGTGCGGTATCAAAATCAAAGGGTAGTTTGGCTCCCTCTTGAGCAAGTCTCAAAAAATGAGCATCTGCGTTGTTTTTGAGGATTTCATCAAAAAGTCGATTGAAGAGGGGGTTGTGTTGTGCTCTTTCTATTTCTTCAGGAATGGGAGTACTAGGATTTTCATCATTTGCATTTCCTCCAATGGCTTCTTGAAATTCATTGAGATTTTCGGCCTCCTTTTCTTCAATTTCTAGTTGTCTAGTTCTCGATATGGTTTGAGCTATTTTGAAATTTGTTCTTGAAGTTTGGTGAAAGTGATTATGAGTTGATGATAGAATGGAAGATAAATATTTTGTGAAGTGTTTTAGAATATGGATCTCTAACACTAAAGGTTTGATGTTACCAAAGTCCCTTTATGAATTTCTTTTTGTGTTGTCAATAATGTTTGATATGATAAGGTATAGAAAGGTTTGGGATGTGTTGCAAACCAAACTACCTAGTAATGAGAGGATGCACTCATAGACTAGTTTGGCTTCCTCTTGAGAAAGTCTCAAAAAATGAGCATCTGCATTGTTTTTGAGGATTTCATCAAAAAGTCGATTGAAGATGGGGTTGTGTTGTGCTCTTTCTATTGCTTCAGGAGTGGGAGTACTAGGATTTTCATGATTTGCATTTCCTTCAATGTCTTCTTGAAATTCATTGAGATTTTCATCCTCCTCTTCTTCGATCTCTAGTTGTGTAGTTCTCGATCTGGTTTGAGCCATTTTGAAAGTTGTTCTTGAAGTTTGGTGAAAGTGATTATGAGTTGATGATGGAATGGAAGATAAATGTTTTGTGAAGTGTTTTAGAATATGGATCTCTAACACTAAAGGTTTGATGTTACCAAAGTCCCTTTATGAATTGCTTTTTGTGTTGTCAACAATGTTTGATATGATAAGGTATAGAAAAGTTTGAGATGTGTTACAAACCAAGCTACCTAGTAATGAGAGGATGCACTCATAGACTAGTTTGGCTCCCTCTTGAGCAAGTCTCAAAAAATGAGCATCCGCGTTGTTTTTGAGGATTTCATCAAAAAGTCGATTGAAGAGGGGGTTGTGTTGTGCTCTTTCTATTGCTTCAGGAGTGGGAGTACTAGGATTTTCATCATTTGCATTTCCTCCAATGACTTCTTGAAATTCATTGATATTTTCATCCTCCTCTTCTTCGATCTCTAGTTGTCTAGTTCTCGATCTGGTTTGAGCCATTTTGAAAGTTGTTCTTGAAGTTTGGTGAAAGTGATTATGAGTTGATAACGGAATGGAAGATAAATGTTTTAGAATATGGATCTATAACACTAAAGGTTTGATGTTACCAAGGTCCCTTTATGAATTACTTTTTGTGTTGTCAACAATGTTTGATATGATAAGGTATAGCAAGGTTTGAGATGTTTTACATACCAAGCTACCTAGTAATGAGAGGATGCACTCATAGACTAGTTTGGCTCCCTCTTGAGCAAGTCTCAAAAAATGACCATCCACGTTGTTTTTGAGGAATTCATCACAAAGTCGATTAAAGAGGGGGTTGTGTTGTGCTCTTTCTATTGCTTTAGGAGTGGGAGTACTAGGATTTTTATCATTTGCATTTCCTCCAATGGCTTCTTGAAATTCATTGAGATTTTCATCCTCCTCTTCTTCGATCTCTAGTTGTCTAGTTCTTGATTTGGTTTGAGCCATTTTGAAAGTTGTTCTTGAAGTTTGGTGAAAGTTATTATGAGTTGATGATGGAATGGAAGATACATGTTTTGTGAAGTGTTTTAAAATATGGATCTCTAACACTAAAGGTTTGATGTTACCAAAGTCCCTTTATGAATTGTTTTTTGTGTTGTCAACAATGTTTGATATGATAAGGTATAGCAAGGTTTGAGATGTGTTACAAACCAAGCTACCTAGTAATGAGAGGATGCACTCATAGACTAGTTTTAACCTACATAGAGATGCCTCTTAGGATGAGTTTATCCTAGATGTAGAGACACTCTAAAAAGTGACGTGTTGTTTTGATTTAAGCAATATCTAAAAAGAACTTAGGACAAGACCTTTCTGTGTTTTGAGAGTTTGAAATGGATTCATGATGTATGAATGTGAGAGTGGATGGGAACTTCAATAAAAACTATGTTACATATGGGACAAATTCTTCCTCTTCTCTCTCGGGGGTTGGTGGTTCTTCCCGAGCTATGTTATATGTAATGCAAATGTCTTGAAAGAAAGCAGGGCTGATTCTGCCTCCTTTGTTTTTATGATAACTCAAAGCTCTATACTGAGTAAAAGCTCTACTATTCAAAGGCTCTTTATCGAACTTGTTGGATTTTCTTTGAAGATATAGATGCATATGACGCAAGAAGGCTTTGTGTGAGACAAAAATTTGTCTTTTGAGATAGAAAAATTTCCTTCTTTTGATGAAAGCCTTTGAGCTCAATAGTCTTTTCTTCAAATTGATATGTTGATGAAGATTCTTTTTTCTCAAAATGTGAAGGATGGTCATATAATTTGATATCTTGTTTTCACTTTGTTTTGATTTTTATCAAATGTTGGTTTTGAAAATTTGTGTTGGATGAGTACTTGTTTTTGAATTGATTTTGACTTTCTTTGACAAGAAAACAGAGCAAGTACACAACACAATAATGTTGCCTCAAAAAGGCACAAATAAGTGTGGGTCTAAATCAACCCAATCTTTGAACTTTTTGACCCCTTTTCAAATATTTTTGTATGTTTTTCCAAAAGCCTGAAGTTGGCTCAATTTATCATTGGTCTGACACAAAACGAAGACACTTCAAACACACTTTATCCCTAAGGTCAAATGGCCAGCTGTGATAATTTCAGCCCACATCTTGATATTTCTTCAACTTTGGTACTACATACCTTATGAATCCCACCGTAGCAGGTAAGGATGTGATATACTAAGTTTTGCGCAAGCATAATAGGTAGATGATCCCTATGATTGGGGAGTCACCACTTTTATCAAGCTACAAGTAGCCTTTCAAAAAGCCCTGTTTCTACTCAAGGAAATATGTATGGTAAGTATCTTGGGAGAAAAACCATCTATGCTCTTGCATTGAACTTATCACAAATATCCTCAATCAATAGAATGGGTGGGTTTCTATATAAAAAGGTGTCTAGTAATGTTCGATGTTTTTGGACATAAGTTCATTATGTAGTGACTCACTTAAGAGCCTTGTAACTTGTGGTGGGGCCTATATGTCCTTTTGGCAAGTTACATTGTAGGAACAACTATACCCAAGGCTACAAATTTTGCTCACACCTGATTTCTATAGCGGCTCAAAGGATTTACCACACGAGGTCAGTCCCAAGAGTGATGTGTCTCTTGGCAGGCCTCTCTTTAAAAGATAAAATTTTTGAGTGTTACTAACACTTTTCTCTTGCACCTAGGACCACAAAAGCCAAGGGAGAGGATATTGTGTGTTAGAAGTAGGACCACTCGACAAAATTTGCACAAGTGTGCCAATCACCAAAAACACTTGTTCTTTTTAACCAAGTTTATAGCAATGTGATCTAACTATTTGGAGATGTTGCTTCAACAAAAATGTTCTTCTTTTTAACTCCAAGGCAAAATATTTTGTAATCTAGGAACTTGAAATCCTTGTCAACTGAATTGAGAACACATTTTGCTTGAAGTAAATCGATTGAACTTGAAGGGACAATGGCCTGTTCTTTTTAATCTTGCCCAAAATTTAGTGTTGATTGTGATTTTTTATTGGATGCAAGAAATAAAAATTGTCTTGTTGATTTTAAGCAACGAATAAAAATTGTCCCTAACTTGCAAAAATAAATTTTGTTGGGTTTGAAGTTTGTGGTTCTTTTTAACTTGACAAGTGAGATTCTTTTTACAAGCCCAAACAAAATATGTGATTTGTTTTTATACCCAAAAAGAAATGCGAAGTTTATTTAAACTAAAATAAGAAGTAAATTCATTTTAAGCCAACTTTGAAAAAGTTAGTAAAAAAGACAAATTTACTTCCTAATCTAATTTAAAAACCTACACAAGAGACAAACAATTAGTAAAGAAATGAAAAATAAAGTTTTGGTGGGCTTCTACAAGCCTAGATTCTAATTTTCCGGTTACAAAGGTATTGTTTACAACTCTTTGTTACAATAGCGCTACTCTATGTGAAAACAAAAGCGCTATTTAACACGAAAGTGCTAAATAATGAACACAAGCGCTAAAAGAAGTGAAAAAGCACTATAAAAAGAGACATAAGCGCTAAAAGAACTCTGTCAAACAAAACTAATTCTGTCAAACAACAAGCTAAAGGTGCTAAAACTAGACACGATAGCGCTATTTAATGGTCAATAGTGCTATAAGAAGGACAATAGCGCCAGTTGGGAGATAGTAGGTAGCACTATTATTAGGAACAATAGCGCTAAAGTACCAACTTTCAAAGGTGCTAGAGCGTGAACAAAGGTGCTAAAGCATGACCTGTGTGTCAATTAAAACATGAAAAAGTTAGTAGTTTTCAAAAAGATGATCAAAAGGTTGCGTGTTCGATTCATGTCAGGTTCACCAAATGATGCTCTGCAAAAAGGATTGTTAGAATATTGTCAAGACAAACACAAACACATAACAAATCAAGTGTTAGTGTTAGAAATAACAAATCAAACACTATCCTAAGCAAGCATATCAAGAGAGACGCAAAACATAAGATAGAAAGCTTAATAAATCTAAGAAATAAGACATCTCCACATGCCCTCCACCATGTTTGTAGCTACTCCTCCCTTGTTCCTCTCCTCTCCAAGTTCCCAAATGAGTGTAGCTCTTAGTAGCTTTTTGCACTATTAAGGATGTCTTATGGAGGTTCAAGATTGTCGAATGGATGATTATGAGAATGTAAATGTGAACAAGCTAAAACAAGATATTATCTAATTATCTAATGTTAATTTTAGCCCAAAAAGACAAATGTAGATGATTATGCTAAATGCTCTCTAAATTTCACTATAAATTAGATGCATACAAGATTTCAGGATCTGTAGTATGAAGAAATGAACTCTATTTATAGGAAAAGTGGAGCAATGGATGGTTGAGATTGAGTAATCTTATCAAGGGTCAGGATTGAGGGGTTTATGATCCATGTGAGGGCTTTCAATCCAATCCTAGGATGACAAATGTCAATAAGAGATGGGTTGAGAGGAGAGGGAATAAGCATTAAATGCTTGACATGACTTGAGGGTTAGCTTGGGAGGTAAGGTTAAATGTTGAGTTGAAAGAATAAAGCCATTATCAAATAAATATTGTCTTTAACCAATGGATAAACTCTTGTGCAAGAGTTAGTGAGGATAACCATGGTCAAAGCAATAAATGCTTGAAGAGACCCATGAGTCAAATGGAGGTTGAGTTTGAAGGAAATTTTCTAACCATGTGAGTGAGTTGAGTTAACCATAAATGGTTATGTAAAAGCCATTAATGGTAATGTAAGATCCATTAGTGGTTTGGAAGACTTTAGGGGTTAGTTTGTTGAACACATAAAGCATTAAATACTTTTCAAAGACTTGGGAGGCTTTGAGAAGTCACTTCAAGTTGTTTAGGAATGTGACAATAATTAGGGGATGGGATTAGGCTAATTAAGAATGATTAGAAAATGGTTAGAAGCGTCTAGAAGGGGATTTAGGATTGCAAGTGGGTTTGGTGGGTGAGGGAAAATAGGATTTTAATTAAAATAAAATTAATTTATTTCAATTATGGTTGCAACTTGCATTTGTAGGAGAATGCAAGTGGGGGGATTTAATTATTTAAATAAATGTTTTAATTATTTATTTAAAAGAGGAAAGATAATTAAATTAAATAAATAAGATTTATTCATTTAATTGATTGTGAATTTGGTTTAATGAATTAATTAAAATAAATTCAATAATTTATTTAATTAATAGGAGAATGATTGAAGATGAATTAATTAAATGTTAATTTAATTAACCGTTGGCTAGTGGATTTATTAATCAAATAAATAGTAAATATTTATTTAATTAAATGGACAGATTTATGTGACTACATAATCTACACCCATCTAGCCTAACATAGCTTGGTCAAAATGTTTGGATCATTCTAGTACTTCATCATTACAATTAGACCTCCAATCTCAATCTCCTCAATAATAGGATTCAAAGTTGGATCCGTAATGTGTGCTTACTTTCCTAAAAAACCCTAGCCACTAACTACTATGTTATGGTTTCTTAAGCATATTACAAACCCTACTTTGGTCAACCCACAATAATGAGTCCCCCTTTTTGCCAAATTAGGATAGTGAAGTGAGCTTTTTTCACCAGATTTTCACTTTCAAATATCTATAACAACTAAACCATACCAAGAATTAAAAAATGATGAAAACTAATGATTTGTGACATTTTGTGTGTGTATTCTGATTTTTTTAAAAATTTAGAAATAAATTGTAAATCTTTTTTATGTAACTTTTAATAACTTTTTTTTGTAGACAAAGTTCTCCGAGAGGGGGTAGAGCCTTTTATTAATTCACAAACTATTTCAATACATCCAACGACTTAAGGTAATTAACCCTTCAAACAAAGTGTTAGCTCTCTCAATCTGAGAGTCAGAAAAGAGATCACCATATAGACTTACATATTTTCCAAAAGCAACGGTGTTAAATTTCCAATCCTTCACGAAATATTTTTAGAGTTTCCTCCATGATCTTCTTTCTTGCAACTGCCTTAGTATCAAAGACGTCCACAATGTATCCCTTCTTTGGATTGGCTTTTATTTTGATGGCTTCCGAGATGTCAACGTTCTAATCTCAGGAGTGATTAGTTTGTTTGCAAACCGTGCCGCCTTATATTCTAATCTTATCGTTTGCAAAACCACAATAAAGAACCATTCCAACAACACACCATCATGGGTGTGGCTAATGGAAGAAGAGTTTGAGACCATAACATTCTTGACGATAGGCAACAGATAGTTCTCGACCACGATGAAGATTCATCGGATCTAGGCATCTATGCTTTCGTCTTTGTAATCAATTTTGCATTTGTAGACCACCATGAAATAATTCTTTCCAGCCATTGCCACAATATCAATAGAGGAAGACCTAGAGAGAAGATGATCAAATTCTCTTGCTTCTTTCCTAGATTTAGTTCCTCAGGAATGGTTTAACTTGAAGGGTTGCATCAAAGGTCTGTAGCACAGATGCTCTCCTGCCAATGACTAGATGTTGAAGAACCAAATATTTTGTATCTGCATCACATCATAGGTCTGTAGCACAGATGCTCTCCTGCTAATGACTAGATGTTGAAGAAACAAAAAAAGATATTTTGTATCTCCATCGAACGAATCATCCCTGTAATCAGATGCTGCATGATAATAAAAACTGACACATCATGTCCAATATGGCATAAATCAATTGACCCATAGTGTCCAACATGGCCATCTAGTTGCATTGGGCAGGCAACAAATAAAAATGGGGATAAAATAATCCTTGGTGTATATTTATGTTCCATGCTTATTCTAAAGTGTGTTTTGATTAATGTTTTGATTTGGTTGGTGTGTTGGAGATTGGTTGCTTCCTGTAAAAACACCAACTCTCATTTTGGAATTGGTATTTGTACATGAAATGAGAGGAATTTTGGGGTTGGTAAGGGCTGGTAAAGTTTTCGATTTTGGGAGTGGGATTGTAAATACATTGGAGATCATTATTGTGTTGATTTGGGAGAGGTATGGAGTGATCTTGTTGTGAGGATTGAGAGAGACAATTTTGTGTGGTTTGCTGGAGCTTTTGTTGTTGTGATTGGTAAATTAGAATACTGGATTGATTTGTTGTTTGTGTGGAATTGTTCATGGACGAGTCATTTTCCATCTCCCTTCTCCAATTTTTCAAACTTCTAGGTTGGAATTTGTATGCCACTTCACTTTTAAGGTTTTAAATGGATTTTGATGTTGAAAGGACTATCTTTTTTGTGTTTGATATGCCTTGTTTTCAAAACCCTAAAACAATCCAAAAATTACTAATAAAGACAACCCTAATACATTTCTAAACCAGCAAATAAAAATAGATGCAATAACTTGAAATGTATTAGGGTTGTCTTCGTTGCCTATTTCTTGATTGTTTTTTAGGGTTTTGAGTCTTGTAGATTTGTTTTTATCTTGGAGTTGAATTGTTGGTATTTCTGGGAAGGGGTTCCAGCCCTTTCAAATGGGAAATTGTCAAATTTTGCATTTGGAATGGTCTGGTTATCATAATTCGGGTCCAAAGTCACCCTTGGGCCTCTGTCCCAATCTCCACTGCAAATGCACTAGAACAAGCTATGCATGCACTAAAGATAGTGCAAATGCACTAAAAGAAAGTGCCAATGCACTAAAAGATAGTGTACATGCACTAAAACAATTAGTAAAAGCGCTAAAAGAAGTGATAAATGTGCCACTTCAGGGGTTTTAGTGTAGAAACCCTATTTTGGCTTCTCGGTTCAATTTTTTGGGACCCATGTTGATCCAAATTAGTCCAAAGGCTTGTTCTTAGGTTTTAATTTCTATCATGCAATTTCCAAAGGGTTTATGAGTGTTTTGTAATGGATTCATGTTTCTCCTTTCAATTCTATGCATTCATTCATTATAGTTTGTTGATTTTGCATTCATGAAGGTGTCTCAAGTGCATTTGGATAAAGGAATGTTATGTTGATTAGAAAGTGAATTATGGTTCATATTTTGATATAAAACCAATGCGATATGAATTATATGGTCTAATTTTTGTATGGATACTTGGATTTGGATTAGTGATCATAGACCCAATACCATGCTTTGATGATTATGAATCACTGGATTTAGGACTTAACCCTTTTGTTGATTGGGGTATTATGGAAGTCCTGTCTTAATTTAATGAGATCTTTACTTATGAGATAGATTGTGATTAATCATTATATGTACCTCAGATGTGTATGAGGTTGTTGTGATCCTTTTTTAATTTGTACCCATAGGTTAGTGGTTTCTAGGTGCAAGTTAGGGGAGAGTGGCTTCCAAGTGGGCACCAAGGCCGAAAGTGGCTACCAAGATCACTCATTAGAAGTTTATTTAATCAAGTGATAACATTAAATTAAATGAACTAAGGGGTGGGTAGAATACACTCACATTAATAAGATAATTTTTTGTGCCCCATTCATGCCCCGTGTGCTCACATAGATAGAGGATGAGATCTCATGGCTTGGAATACTCGTTTAGACTTAGGATGAGATTGGGAAGGCATGTATGGCAGATTGATTTTTTTGGCTCCATGGAAGGATTATTCGGTTCCACATGTATAGTCATATGAGCATTGAGGTCTAGAGTTTGGAGAGGGTCAGACTGACATGATCACTCATGTTTATTCCATGTGATGACACTCTTTCATAGTTGTAGCTTGGTACCTAGTCTATGTGGTGATGTGCAAAAGGCTCTATTAGTTAGTGTTATGTATTGTTCTAGTCCTTGTAATTGTAGCATACATGTGCTCATTGAATTTCCTTGGCCGTGTTAGTGTCAGCCTTAGTGGTATGTCTAGTGTTTGGGGCCTTATATCATTGTTTGAAGCATAGGGGGTGGACATTTGGGTTCCACATGATTAGATGGTCGATGCTTTTTTCCCGTGGTGTTGTAAATTGTACACCCTTCCTAGGGTGGTACAATTTCATACTTAGTTTAGCACTCGCCTTAGTGTGTTTGCATCTTGCATTGTAATTTCCCTTTAAGCATTTAATTAATTAATTTAATTAAATCTAAAGTCATATTTCATCACTTCACACATTATAAAATTGGGCCCTTTACCATAAGTGTGCCCCTTTTTATTGTATTCCTCCAGTAAATCATTTAATCATAAACCCTAATTATGTCCTATTTCGACCTTTAAGGCTTGATTTCACATATCAAAAACCTTGAAATTAGCTGTAACTTTGGGATTCACTCTAATATCATCATATCTAACAACCCTGAAAAATTTGGTGAAAAGTTGGTCAGATTGTGGTGGGAGTGTACGTGGTCAACTTTTTTCTCAAAATATCAGGAGCATAATTGTATGATATTATAATGCTTAATCCCAAAATACTGATAGAAAATTCAATTCCTAGGTCGGCCTAAAGATGAAATTAAGTCGAACTTAAGATCTAGGGTTTCTTAGATAAGAGCTCTCTTGCTTCATTTGATGGAAGGGAATCGAATCTAGGAAAAAGCTATTGGAGCAAGCATAAGGAGCCTTCTATGTAGTGAAAGAGAAGCCTATGTGGATTATTCAACAATATTCAACAACATTTCATCAAGCATTTATCATCAATTAGGAGCCTTGAAGACATTGAAGAGTAATAGGAGATCTAGTGGCAATATCTCCCCCTTGAGGATTGGTATGATTTCATGTTATTTTCATGTCTTTGTATGAGCTTCTTTACATCAATTTGTATATTTTCATTCATGCTTTAGATCATTTAGTATATTTGGTTTGAAGCATTGTCATTTACATTCACATTTACAGACAGGGTTTACTTGCATGCATAGGGTAGCTCTAGTTTCTTTCATTTTAGGATCTTGCATACACATTTTCAGTACATTATCGACTAGTTGTGGAGGTGGAAATCACCAACACAATGGTGTGACTAAGGCAAAACCCTATATAGCCACCCAAACCATCCCTTTTTAGTTGCAGGTGTAGGAACAGGTACCCAAAGGCAGTTCTAGATCAAGAAAAGGCACTGGAACCACCCAAAAGTCTCAAATTTGTAGAAAACTATCAAGGACAGGGGTGTGGCACCCTGGTCCCCCTCAAAATCAATCATTTTCAATAGGTTTCAGCTTTAGGACCTTTAGATACCATCTCTCCAGTTACAATTCTCTGTCAAATTCTCAGGGATAGTGGCGTGGCACCCTTGTCCTGGTCAGTTTGGCTATGTTTACAACATCCGGTACACATCAAAAATCCTCCCCCTTTCATGCTTTCTGTAATGGGACCAAATGTTTATTGGTGGGTGAAAAATGCATGAATGAGAGATCAAGAGGAAAAATACCCTTTCCCTCCTGAGAGAGATGAGAGTTTCACTACAAATTTCCCTTCAAACACTTTTCATGCATTACACTAGAAGAGGAGAGGAAAATTCACTAGATTCAATCTCCAAAGAAGAAGATAGAATTTTGAGTGAAATGTGAATGATAAGCTAATCCCCTCTTCTTATTTGAAATGAAAATGAATTGATTGAATTATGTAGTGAAAAAGTGACAAAGAACTGATTATAACTTGAGATCGGAGTATGGGATGAAGCTGTACACATGGATCTGATAGTAATATGTCGAGATGAAGCCGCCCTACGAATTTGAGGAAAAGTTGCCCAGACCATGGCGGGAATGTACATGGTCCTCCGAAAAATTCATGAAACGAAAATGGCTTTTCTGCCTTTGCAAATGGAGCGGGAATCCGAAAGTACAACTACACACATAAAAGAGAGGAAAATGGATTGGGATTGGGGGTTTGCCTTCAAGTGAAACCCCATTTTTGGAATTAACCAAGTAATGAAAGAAAGTACTTGCAAGTAGATGTAAATGAAAGACTAGAATGTAAATCACCTCAAGGGAGGTTGTGATAGAAATGTTGATAGAAATGCTTGTGTGGAATTGAATGTTGGAATCAATCTCCTCTTCAATGGTTGAATCCTTGACTTGAATGCAACACCTAGCCTTGAAGGGAGACTTCAGATGCTCAATGCTTGAAAGGGATTCTTGAATGCTTGATTGTAATTTTTATCCAACATGACCCACTAACCCAAATGAGAGGGCAAATGCAACTTAAATACATGTCAATTAGGGTTAATGAAACTGATTTTCTTCATAGGCTGACATCTTAGAAGATTTCCCACTCAATGCACAACGTACAATGCATGCTTAGTAAAGGTCCTGCCCCAAAGTAGGGTGGGGATAGGGATGCCACACCCCTATCCTAGGGGGGACAAGGGTGCCACACCCCTGTCCTACCCCTTTCTCTAGGGCAAAGTGCAGACTGGGTGATGCGGAGGCCAAGGAAGAAGCAAATTTTGAGGGTTGAGCAATCTTTAGTCTTCGATTAGGCTAGGGGATTCGATCTCATGTGGGTGAGGACCCTAATGTGGTTGAAAATTGCTAGGGTTGTAATTTTATGACACTACATTTAGGATCATGGTGTGCTAAAATAGGCCCTTAAGTGGCATTGAAATTTCAGAAAATCAAAGTTATGCAACTTGACATGAAAATTTGAATAAGCCGTGAACATTATTTTTAAAATATGTAAGAAGAGAATCTATATAGAATTGAATGTATTTTCTAAGCTACTAGTTGTTTTTTGGAAGAAAAAAAATCCTATTGGATGAAAATTTCAAATATCAATGCAGTGGTACTAAAATTTTAGGAATAAGATAAGAAGTAGGCATATGTTGGATGACCATAATCACAATCAAATCATAATATTTTTTTATAAGATTTATAATATAAGTATTAGATTCGTGTTCGGATGTGACACATATTTTTTTATAAAGTAAATAATTATTTATGAATTTTTTACTACATGTTTTTAGAAATTCAGAAACTCCTACGTCTGACCACCTTAACTTGGTCAAAACCTTATGAAATTCAATTTTTAAAATTTTTTCCTTATAGTAGACGAAGCATAGGATGTGACTCATGTTTTAGATTAAAAAAATGTTATACCGTTTGAAGGTTATGAGTGTTTTTCATTAAGTCTATCAATCAGGACTTTTGTCAGAATTCAATTAGAAAATAAACAATAATAATTTATTAAAGTCGAAATAAGACAAGCCTTATATTGTTGGAAAGCTTAAAAAACCCTTTTCGTTGTATCATTTTTGGCTATAAAAAAAGTCATCAACCACTAGTGTAAAGTCTGGAAAATCAAGGAATACTGAAAAACACGTTTTTTCAGTTGACTTTATAGGCTTGTCACTTCCAAGACAAATCCAAAAGCAAACCTGAGCCTGTAGCGTCCTAAAATTGCGACACTTGCAATTTCAACCACATTTGGGTCTTCACGATGGCGACGCAACACTGAACTTGATGGAGACCCCGAAACTTGTCCATGACACCAAAAACTGCATTTTTCCAGCACCCTGCCTGATCCCTCCTTGCACCCTGCTGTCCCGGGAGGTGGGACCAGAGCACCCAGCGCCCTGGTCCCTGGCCCTATTTTTGGCCCGGTCTCCTATGGGGCTTCGGGTCTTTTTGTTTGCAAATTGGAAAATAACATTTCCTGGTCGGCCTAAGGTCAGGAAAATCAGTCTATCAGCCCTAATTGACAAGTATATAAACTACATTTTCCTCTCCCATTTGGGTAGATAAAAAAAGAAGGACATATGTGTACAAGCGTGGAAACGATATTCAAACATTCAAGCATTCAAGCATTCAAGCATTCTTTCAAGCAATTGATCATTCTAAGTCTCCATTCAAGGCTAAGTGTTGCATTCAAGACAAGGATTCAACCATTGAAGAGGAGATCACATACTACAACATACAACATACAACAAACAACAACATCTATACCTTCGCACATAAGGATACAAACATCCTTACAACAAGGTACTAGTACTTGTTTTACATTACAATCATTTACAACATTTCTCATTTCTTGGTTAATTCCAAAACCGGGGTTTGACCTAAGGGCAAACCCCTAATCCCTAACCCCCCAATCGTCTTCACTTTTCTGTGTGTAGGTTGCAGGTACGCGGCTGAAATTGAAGATCTGGAATCCTTGTGCAGAGACGAACAGATCCCCCTTCGTTTCGCGGATTTTTCGGAGGACCGTGTGCACGCCGGGCGCCATCGTCCCGTCAACTTTTGCTCAAATTTGCAGGACAGCACCGTAACGACATTTTACTGCTAATTCCAGGTCCGCAGCTTCATCCTATATCCCTATCTCAGTTTATAAGCGAATCTTTCCTACTTTCTATGCATTCCTAGCTTAATCATTCTATGCACATTCTTTACAAAAGAGGGAAGCCTTGCTGTCTTAACCCTTGAAACTCATTTAGAATCCAATCTTGCATTATGTGGGATTGGATCTTGTGGGTTTCAACCCCTCTTTTGAATGTAAAGTCTCCCCTAAGTGAAAACCGTCAACCCTAGTAACCTCCCTTCTCTCTCCTTGGAGTTGGAAGAGGGGAGAGCAACTAGGGTTTGATTATTTTCCGCTTTACATTTTGGTGAACCTGATGTGAACATCCTTTCTGATTATTCATGGTTAGATTTGAAAATTGGATTCTTTGATTACATTTCCATGTTTGATCTTTTGCAAAATTTTAGAGGTTGATTGCATAAAAACCCTAAAATTTTCTTTTTAGTAATTGAGCTTGCGAAATGTTTAATTATTAATGCTTGTTTTAGATCTCCCCTTCTATTACAAATTATCACTTCATATTTGTGCTTTAATTTTGAAAATTAAGTGGTTAAGTGTGAAAACCCTAATTTTTGAAACCCTCTTGATTCAACCTTTGTCCAACAATTTCACTGATCAAAACATCTCCAAATCGGCTGTAACTTTGGATTCCGCAATAAAATCATAATATCTTTCATCCCTAAAAAATTGGAAAAAAGTTGCGAGGACCGTGTGCACTCCGAGCACCATCGTCCCCGACATTTTTTCTGAAATTTCGGGAGCTAGATTTTACTGTATTTTTTTGCTAAAATCCAGAATTTTGGCTGATTTTATCAATTCCAACACTTTCAAAATTACAATCAAAGTCGGTCTTGTGATTGCTTGGTTTAAGGCTTCTAATTATTCAAAAATTGTTGAAACTGAAATTCATGTCAAAATTGTGTTTCTTACTGTCCTAAATCTGAAAAGTGTGTTAGCATTCATTCGAAATTTCAGTGCTTTATTCAAATTCTTGCAATTTGTGACTTTTGAAATTAAGTGCTTAATTACAACAACTTTGATTTCCACTTTCAAAATTGAATTTTGCGTGAAATTGAGTCAACTTTTAAATTTCAAAACTTGCATTGCTTTTGGTATTCCCTCTAAAATCATAAAATTCAAAATTTCAGTTTCCCTCTCTTTTTCAAAATTCAAATTTTGCATTTTTCAACAATCTTGGTAGGGTTCAATTTTGAGATTGCAACTTTAATTTGGCCTATCTACAGATCGTAAAATCACTCAATTTTTTCAGGTTAGCTTTAAAATCATCATAACTTTCATCCCTGCAAATTTCGAAAAAAGTTGCGAGGACCGTGTGCACTCCGAGCGCCAGGGTCCCTGACATTTTTTCTGAAATTTCGGGAGATTGCCGTGATTGCATTTAACAGCTTAAATCTAGAAGATTGGCTGATTTCACTAAAATTTGCTACCTCTAAAATCAAAATCTTCTCTCCCTCTCTAGTGCATGAGTTTTACAACAATAAGCCCTACTTACACTATTCCCGTTAGACGAAGCCTTAGAATTAAGTCTTTCCGAGGTTTAATTACTGAGGAGATGGAACCTAATTTGAATAGCCTTTTTAACGAGGACATGGGTAATTCCTCTAATCCTCCTAATGATGAAGAAGCTCTCCATGAGGTTTCTGTAGAACAAATTGCAAAATTGGATAACCAATTTGATGATTTTCGACAATGGATGTCTCAAGAATACCCCGATAGTCAAGCTCTTCCTTTAATTGAGGGTCTAAAACATATGCTTCAAAGTGATAAGAATGGAATTGATATTTTGCGTGGTATTACACACATTGTGGATTCGAATGTGATGCCTATAAAGAGTTGTGCCGAAACTTTAGGTTATACACAATCTCCCACTCAAGTCAATCATTCTATTCCTTTGACAACTCCTATTGCTAGCATACCTACCTTTACATCA
Source organism: Cryptomeria japonica (assembly GCF_030272615.1). NCBI lineage: Eukaryota > Viridiplantae > Streptophyta > Pinopsida > Cupressales > Cupressaceae > Cryptomeria > Cryptomeria japonica. The sequence goes on from NC_081415.1 coordinate 521,840,805, forward strand.
AACATAATGACTACTTCTATACAAGACATTCCCCCTATGATCACCAGTCATGGGGGCAATCCTTCTTCTTCAATTAACCCTCTTCCTTCATTCAATCCGACTTCTTCATTCATTCCTTCAATGAGTGTTCCTATTACATCTCCACAAATGAACATGACGCAAGGGGGCAATTCATTCAACCATTCCATTCCTCCTTGTAATGTTCCTCCTTTCCAATCCTCTCCTATGATTAACTATCATAGTGTCCCGCCACCTTACTCTTTACCTTCTTTCAATAACATAACACCTCCATCACAATCTAACACATCTAATATGAATTCTTCGACTGAAGTGACCATTAATAATCTTGCACAAACTGTCTCTTCTTTACAACAACAAATTGCCTCTATGAATCAATCTAAGTTTAGTGTGCCCACATTTGATGTTGCGAGCCCACTTTCTCTTGACATTGTTCGAGCTATCCCTCCTAAGCATGTTGAGATCCCGCATTTGGAGCTTTATAATGGTAAAGGAGATCCTCTAACACATGTTAAGACTTTTCAAACAATATGTACTGATTTTGCTTATGACCAAAGGTTGCTTGCAAAACTATTCACTAGAACATTAAGAGACAAATCCCTACAATGGTGTTGCTCGTTGCCTTCTTATTCTATTACTTCTTTCGAACAACTTGCAAATGCTTTTATTCAACAATTTCAAAACAATATAAGTCCTAAAGTTGCTTTGATTGATTTAATGCATTGTAAACAAGGTGTTAAAGAAAAAGTGACTGATTTCATTGGTAGATATAAGCATTTGTATGCTCAAATTTCTTTTCCAGTGCCTGACAATGATATTCAAAGAATCTTTATTTCTAATTTACAAAAAGATATTCGAGACAAACTTCTGTTTTCTGAGTTTACTTCTTTCCAACAATTGTGTGCAACTCTTCACAATTATCAACTGACTGTGAGTCAAATGGAACAATCACATCCTATGGCTCCGAGTGATAAGGGTGATAGCAGTCAACAACCATTTGGGAAGTTTAAACTGAACAGAGATTTAATCAAATTCAATGAAAACATCATCAACAACAATGTGAATGCAGCATCAGGTGTGCCTCCTATTTCTAAGTTTTTCAAGAAAGAAAGAAAGTATACTCCTTTGAATGAATCATTGCATAGTATTATGAATAAGTTATTGGAACAAAATGTGCTTACTCTTCCTCCTATAAGGCAAATAGATCCTGCAAAGATTAATTCACCTTATTTTGATAACAAGTCTTTTTGTCAATTTCATCGTCAACCTGGGCATGATACTGAAAAATGTTTTGCTTTAAAGGGTAAAATTCAAGATTTGATTGATAATAATACTATCTCTGTTTCTGGAGTGAATGATAAAGGCAACACATCTGTAGCTCCTCCTAACCAAAATCTTTAGATTTTTACTGATCTGTTACCTTCTCATACCTCTAATGCGATTGAGGCTAATGATTCCTCTTTCTCATCTGATGGTCTTGTGTCTATGACTCCGAATGTGATTAACTTTGTAGAGAAGCAAGAAAACCCTAAAGAACCTTCCATCACATTTGATTCTAGTGAAACTATCAGGGCACCTGATGGTCCTTTATACATAGTTGCAAAAGTCAAGAATACACCTTGCCGTGGAGTGCTTATTGATCCTTCGTGCATGGTTAATGTTATTACTGAGGAATTTCTTTTTACTTTGCAATTGAATCAAGTGATCTATGACAAAACAGATGTGGTTGTGAAATTATTTGATGCATTTTCTTCTCCTGCAATTGGTTCTATTACATTACCTATTGAGGTCCATAACAAATCCCTTGATGTGAACTTTGCTATTATTCCTTCATCCGAACAATTTCGTGTGAAGCTTGGCTATCCTTGGCTATCTTCCATGAAATCTATTGCTTCTCCTATTCATAAATGTTTAAAATTTCCCCATAATAGTGAAGTTGTTACTGTCAATCACAGTCTCTTTAAACCAACTGAAAGAACTTCTAGCATTCCTATTGATTATTTTTGGCCTAAACAATTCCAATCTCTTCCACTGCGAAGTGATCATCTTTTCAAATCTTATCAAAAGTGGAAAACAGATATGATCCTATCTCTAAGTGAACCTAGAACACCTAAACTTGATATTCCTATCGTTCTTGAGAAGGAAGTTCTTCCTTTGAAAGATAAAACTAATGTCTTTCCTCAAGAAGATTCTCAACACATCCCTATGGATGTGACTATGTCTATGCCTAATAAACTTTCTAAAAGTAGACCTATACCTCCTCGTCATGATGGACTTGGTCTTCTTCCTAAACCAAAAATTCCTCCTTTATATGGAGCAGTTCCTCCTCCTTCTTTTTATAGAGAGAAGAGACCTTCTTCTTCTCCTATTATCCAGCCTAAGAGACCACAACCTAAACACCCAAATGATAAGGATGAGAACATTCCTCCTCCTCAATCTTCTCCACTCCCTACTAAGACGAGACGAAATCGTTCTGCACGTAAACGCCGATGAAAGCGTCGTCTTAGGGCTCTAGCAGCTGCTTCTCAAACTTTACAATCTCCAAAAACACCTTCAACAAGCATTATTCCATTTTCTCCAAAATCTCCTAAACATAAGATGCATGATGGTCTTGATCCTATGCGAGTTAAAGACCCTATTTTTATAAATCTTGATGATGATATAGATGAAAATGTTATTCATGATGAAAATATTACTTCCCTTGCTTCTGATAGTGAATATGAACTTGTTGATATTGATAACCATTTATCTAATGAATTTTCTAAAGCACTTATCCTAGCTCCTAGACAAGAACAACGTGGCTTGGAACATGAACATAGCCCTTGTTTGGATCTTGTGATAGCTCCATCTGGTGTGTTGGATGTTCCTCCTCTAGCGTGTTCCCTGCCTTCCCGAAACATTGATTAGCAAGATCGAGGGGTAGATGACGTGCTAGACTAGTTACATTAGCATAGCAGATTCTCTCCTCCTCTCTTTTGTTACTTCTTCTATGTGTTATTCTCATTCTTCTATTTGTTGTCCTTAGTGTTGTCTACTTGAGGACGATGCAAAGCATTGAGATCTCTTTTGGTCTCTCTCATGTTGACTCAAAAGACACATGTGTTCCCTTCTTCTAGGTGACTTTCCTTGATTGGGGAATGAAGAACAATTATGCATACATACATATGATATACATGAATTATCATACAGCATACTGACCCTGAGGAAAGCGAAGTCACCTTGTGCTTTGTGTTTTTTTTCTATTATCCTTGGGTTTATCTCACACTTGGGGGCTAAATCTTTGTGATAACGTGCTCCTTTCCCTTCTCATTTCTTATGTGTATCACTACGTTAAAGAAATCACCCCCGTTGAGGCGTGTGCAATCGCTTTAACGTAGGGGGGCATACACCCTGGCTATCCCTTCAGGATACTTGAAAATTTCTTGGCGAACTTAGCTTTGCCTTGAAATTTTTTGGTATTTTTCTTGCATGACTCATAGTGAGGGAACCTTACTACTGACAGTCATGGTTTTCCCTCGTGATCTTCCCTTTTACTTTGTCAATCGAAGTCGTAAGATTCTTAGTCCACTGGGGGCTTGGTGTGTCTTGCCTCCTTGACGTGGTGAAAGTCTTTCAATGATGATTCCTTGTACTTTACCGGAAGTATGAGCGTACGCTTATACTCCCACTAAAGTGGGGGCTAAATGTAGCGTCCTAAAATTGCGACACTTGCAATTTCGACCGCATTTGGGTCTTCACGATGGCGACACAACACTGAACCTGAATGGAGACCCTGAAACTTGTCCACAACACCAAAAACTGCATTTTTCCAGCACCCTGCCTGATCCCTCCTTGCACCCTGTTGTCCCGGGAGGTGGGACCAGAGCGCCCAGCGCCCTGGTCCCCCAGGACCATGGCGCCCAGCGCCCTGGTCCCTGGCCCTATTTTGGGCTCGGTCTCCTATGGGGCTTCGGGTCTTTTTGTTTGCAAATTGGAAAATAACATTTCTTGGTCGGCCTAAGGTCGGGAAAATCAGTCTATCAGTCCTAATTGACAAGTATATAAACTACATTTTCCTCTCCCATTTGGGTAGATAAAAAAAGAAGGACATATGTGTACAAGCGTGGAAACGATATTCAAACATTCAAGCATTCAAGCATTCAAGCATTCCTTCAAGCAATTGATCATTCTAAGTCTCCATTCAAGGCTAAGTGTTGCATTCAAGACAAGGATTCAACCATTGAAGAGGAGATCACATACTACAACATACAACATACAACAAACAACAACATCTATACCTTCGCACATAAGGATACAAACATCCTTACAACAAGGTACTAGTACTTGTTTTACATTACAATCATTTATAGCATTTCTCATTTCTTGGTTAATTCCAAAACCGGGGTTTGACCTAAGGGCAAACCCCTAATCCCTAACCCCCCAATTGTCTTCACTTTTCTGTGTGTAGGTTGCAGGTACGTGGCTGAAATTGAAGATCTGGAATCCTTGTGCAGAGACGAACAGATCCCCCTTCGTTTCGCAGATTTTTCGGAGGACCGTGTGCATGCCGGGCGCCATCGTCCCGTCAACTTTTGCTCAAATTTGCAGGACAGCGCCGTATCGACATTTTACTGCTAATTCCAGGTCCGCAGCTTCATCCTATATCCCTATCTCAGTTTATAAGCGAATCTTTCCTACTTTCTATGCATTCCTAGCTTAATCATTCTATGCACATTCTTTACAAAAGAGGGTAGCCTTGCTGTCTTAACCCTTGAAACTCATTTAGAATCCAATCTTGCATTATGTGGGATTGGATCTTGTGGGTTTCAACCCCTCTTTTGAATGTAAAGTCTCCCCTAAGTGAAAACCGTCAACCCTAGTAACCTCCCTTCTCTCTCCTTGGAGTTGGAAGAGGGGAGAGCAACTAGGGTTCAATTATTTTCCGGTTTACAGAGCCAAAATTTGAAATTTGAAATTTGTACAACAAAAATCGGATATCCGGTACAATCAGATATTCGATTTTAATAATTAAATTCAATAACTAAATTTTCACATAATTAATCTCTTGTTTATTAATATATTAATATACAATATATTAATTTATAAATAAATTAGTATATGATATTAGGGAGAGGGAGAGAGAGAGAGAGAGAGAGAGAGAGAGAGAGAGAGAGAGAGAGATTATGGGAGAGAGAGAGGGGGGAAGGGAGAGAGATAGAGAGATATAGAGATTAGAGAGAGAGAGAGAGAGAGAGAGAGAGAGGGAGGGGAAGGGAGAGAGAGATAGAGAGAGGGAGGGGGAAGGGGTCATATTGTGTCCTATGACCCCTTAGGACACCATATGACCCCTCAGGTGTCAAATTTTTATAATCAATATTGGCATTACTTTTATAATTGTAATAATGGTTCATCTTGCCACCTTATGACACATAATGATCCCTTATGACACCATATGGTGTCGTTAGGGGTCATATGGTATCCAAAGGGGTCATGGGATACCATATGACCCCTAAGGACAACATGTGACCCCTTTATGACACCATATTGGGTCGTTATGGGTCCTATGGTGTCCTAGGGGTCATATTGTGTCCTATGACCCATTAGGACACCATATGACCCCTTACGACACCAAATTGTGTGGTTATGTGTCATATTGTGTCCTAAGGGGTCATATTGGTTCATATGACCCCTTAGGAAAAAATATGACTCTTTACGACTCTATACAAAGTCGTTATGGATTATATGACACCATATGGTGTCGTTTGGGGTCATATGGTGTCCTAAGGGGTCATGAGATACCATATGACCCCTTATGACACCATATTGTGTCATTATGGGTCCTATGGTATCGTAAGGGGTCATATTATGTCCTACAACCCCTTAGGACACCATATGACCTCTTAGGACACAATATGACCCTTTACGACTCTATACAGTGTCGTTATGGGCTATGTGACCCCTTAGGACACCATATGGTGTCGTTAGGGGTCATATGGTGTCCTAAGGGGTCATGGGATACCATATGACTCCTTATGACACCATGTTGGGTCATTATGGATCTTATGGTGTCCTAAGGGGTCATATTATGTTTTACGACCCCTTAGGACACCAGATGACCCCTTAGGACACTAAATTTGTGTCCTTATGGGTCATATTATGTCCTAAGAGGTCATATTGTGTCATATGAGCCTTTTTAGACACCATATGATCCCTTAGGAAACAATATGACCCTTTACGACTCTATACGATATTGTTATGGGTCGCATGACCCCTTATGACACCATATGGTGTCTTTGTTGGGAAAAATGGTGTCTCAACCTTGCATTTATGTGAGGTTACTATTTATAGTAAGTTTTCATTTGAGCACGAAATGGTGCGAAACTCTCCCTAAAGCTTCTGGTTGGTTAGATAAGCATTTCGGTAAAGTTGCGTCGCAAGGTCATAGCTAGTTTTGAAGATATTAAAGTTTTCATCTTGGAGGGGTGCAATAAAATGTTTAAACTTAATTTTGGGGACTTTAGAGGCTCCGAAATGCCCTGAAAAGTGGTCATAACCGGCGAAGCGGGTTACGAGGTGATAGAGCACTTCGCGAGCTTTCCGACGCTTCAAACGGTTTGTCAATCGGACACCCGGTTCTCAAGTTATGGCCTCCGGAAGTTTGTACTCCTGAAATAGGAAAAATAATTTGTATCGGATACATAAATGAGCTGTAAAAGGGAGCGACACGTGTTGATGTGTGCTTTAACATGTTATAGAAGGGAGATAAGGTCGGCTACACTTTATTGGGTGGTTTTAGCCCATGGTTTTGTAATACCGTTTGATGGTTTCTTGTATTGTATCTCCTATTTATGAGGTGTGTGAGATAGAGGTTGTGTGTAAGAGTCTTATGGCTATTGAGTTGCCTCTGAATCTCTGATTAGTGCTACTCCTACGAAGAGCTTGCTCTGCAAGTATTTTGTAATCTGTTTTTGATTGCTGAATAAAATATTGAGCTGCTTTTGGAGGGTGGGGTTTTTCTCCCGAAAGGGTTTTCCCCACGTAAATCATTGTGTTGTGGTATGAATGCTATTATATCTATTTCTATTTTCTGTAACCGTTGTAATGATCTGAAAAAGTTTTGCATTACCCTCCTCTCAAGGTTAGTGTAGGAAGTTGTTTCCGCTACTTAACTTCCTTACAAGTGGTATCAGAGGCTGATCACCTTTGGTTTCAATTGTGGGCAGTTGGGTTTTTTGAACTAATCCAGATTTGAGTGGGAGCTTGTGCAGAAGACACTTTTTGATCTTGTTGCAGGAATTTTCAGATGGCGAGTTCGTCAGGGAGAATAGAGGTGGAGAAATTTAATGGAAGTAATTTTGAGATGTGGAAGCTGAAGATGGAAGATCTGCTAATAGATCGAGATCTTTGGGATGCTGTTGATGCGAATGTCCAAAGACCCTCAGATCCTACTGCAGCAGCTCAGTATGATGTTATGGACCGAAAAGCCAAGGGTCTAATCAGACTGTGCCTGGCAGACTTTGTTCTAATCAATGTCCATGAAGAAAACTCTGCAAAGAAGCTATGGACTAAGCTTGGTGAGATGTATCAAGTGAAATCTTTATTAAATCAAATTTTCTTAAGAAAGAAATTGTATTCCTTGAAGATGGAAGAGGGTGGACAAATTGCAGACCACCTAGAAGCATTCAATATGATTGTGGCTCAATTAGTATCTATCGGTGTTAAGATGGATGAGGAGGAGAAATGTCAGATCTTGCTTTGTTCTTTGCCTGATTCGTGGGATTCTCTTGTTATGGCTATCGGTAGTACTTCTGTTGTTTTGAAATCTGAAGACGTGGTGGGTGCCCTACTCGGTGAAGAGATGCGAAGGAAGGTATCCATCAGTTCAAAGGAAGCCCTAACCGTTCGTGGAAGACCTAAGGAGAAAGGCAAGAAGAATGAGAAGCGCGGCAAGTCCAAATCCAAAGGGAGATCGAAATCTCCTGGAAAGTCCAAAGTCATTTGCTGGAATTGCGGTAAACCGGGTCACATCCGTAAGGACTGCAAAGAAGAAAAGAAGAAGAAAAAGAAAAAGTTCGATTCTGATTCTGAGTCCGACAAGGAAGATGGCGATGCATTTATTGCGGCTTTGGTGACTCATGCAGGTAATGATGCCTGGCTAATTGACTGAGGTGCATCTTTTCATATGACTTCCAATAGAGATTGGTTTTCTGAATATGAAGGATTTAATGGAGGTAAGGTGTACTTGGGTGATGATTCACAACTAGACATTGTTGGTCGAGGTAAAGTTAGAATCAGGTTTTCTGATGGTAGAATAAAAAGGATTAATGGTGTGCTGCATATCCCTGGATTAAAACAAAACCTGTTATCTATGAGCAAACTGATAGATGCAGGTGTGCAGGTAGTCTTTTCTGAAGCAGGATGTAAGATGATTAAGGGTGCTATGGTAGTTGCTAGAGGTGTCAGGTTTGGCACTTTGTATAAGCTTGAAGCATACACTGTTGAATGTAATAGCACTTCTGTAAAAAGCAAATTTGCGGATACTTCACTAGAAGATTTGAAGGTTTCACCTTCAGTAGATGGAAATGGTTTTTGGGTACCTAAGGGTGCTCTTTCGTCTGAAGCAAAGTTACCTGCAGAGAAGACTATGTTATGGCACCAGAGACTTGGCCACATTGGAGAAAAGGGTCTAAGGACCTTGAAAAATAAAAACCTTGTTGAAGGTTTGAATGACTGTAACCTTGACTTTGATTTCTGTGAGCATTGCATTTATGGAAAACAAAACCGCGTTTAGTTTTACTCGAGTTCTCATAAAACTTGTGGTGTTTTGGATCTTATCCATTCTGATGTGTTTGGTCCAGTAGATGTCTCTTCGATTGGAAAATCCACATATTATGTTTCATTTATTGATGATTTTAGTAGAAGGACATGGGTATATTTTCTAAAGAGTAAATCTGAAGTTTTTAGTCGTTTTAAAGAATTTAAAGCAATGGTTGAGTTGCAGACTGGAAAGAAAATAAAATGTTTGAGAACTGATAATGGTGGTGAGTTTTGCTCTAATGATTTTGATAGATTCTGTAAAGACTATGGAATTAACAGGCATAAGACAACTCCGTATTCTCCACAGCAGAATGGAGTTGCAGAAAGAATGAACAGGACACTGATGGAGAAGGCTAGGAGTATGTTGAGTGGTGCTGGTCTCGAACAAAAGTTTTGGGCTGAAGCTGTTGCCACTGCTTGCTACCTGATTAACAGGTCTCCTACATCAGCTCTTGTTGATAAAATGCCTATGGAAGCATGGTCAGGTCACAAGCCTTCATTGAGACATCTTAGAGTTTTTGGTTGCGAGGCATATGCACATGTGCCAAAGGAGAAGCGAACAAAGTTGGAGAACAAGGCTGTGAAATGTATCTTCATCGGGTATAGTTATGGTGTGAAAGGATACAAGCTTTGGGACCCTGTTGCACAAAAGGTAATTCACAGTAGAAGTGTTATTTTTAGAGAAATTAAGTCTCCTTCTGTTACACTGCAGCCAGAACAGACTAAAAAGGAAGATGTGATTCAACTTCCTTCTACACCTGAAAGAGTTGAATCGAGACCCCTAGATAGGCAAGAATTTGAGGAGAGCTCGTCTAGCTCTGAATCTTCAGAAGAAGAGGAAGAACCTCCAACTCAGCTTGTTCGAAGGTCTACAAGACATAGACAACCACCTGAAAGGTATTCACCTGATGATTGGAGATGTATTTTTGCTTTGAATACTAGTGTGGATGAACCGAAATCTGTAGAAGAGGCATTAGGTATGAATGATGCAGAATCCTGGAAGATTGCTATGGAGGAAGAAATGGCAGCTTTGAAAAAGAATGATACATGGGATCTTGTACCATTGCCTGAAGGACGAAAACCTGTTGGTTGTAAATGGGTGTTCAAGAAAAAGATTGGTTCAGATGGAAGCATTGAGAAGTATAAAGCAAGGTTGGTTGCAAAAGGCTACTCTCAGGTTGAGGGTGTTGATTACGGTGAGATATTTTCTCCTGTTGCAAAAATGACGTCCATTAGATTTTTGCTTTCTATTGCTACTGCTTATGATTTAGAGGTTGAGCAAATGGATGTGAAAACTGCTTTCCTTCATGGTGATTTGGAGGAAGATATTTATATGACACAGCCGGAGCACTATGTGGTGAAAGGCAAAAGTAATTTGGTCTGTAAATTGAAGAAATCTTTGTATGGCCTCAAACAAAGTCCTAGGATGTGGTACCAAAAATTTGATACATATGTGTTGAGTTTGGGATTTGAACGTTCTAAATCAGATCACTGTGTTTATTATAAATCTTATGGTGATCATTTCTTATTCATTGCATTGTATGTTGATGATATGTTATTCATTGGTAAAGGGAAAGGTATGATTTCAGAACTGAAGTCCTAGCTCGCTGCTAAATTTGAAATGAAAGATCTTGGTGCAGCAAAGCACATTCTTGGGATGAAAATTAGAAGAGATAGGGTGAACAAAAAGCTATGGCTAGGCCAGAGTAAGTATGTGAATTCAGTGTTACAGAGGTTCAACATGCAGAATTGTAGACCATTGAGTGTTCCTTTTACAGTTGGAATGAAACTATCCATTTCAGATTGTCCTACATCCCCATTGGAGATGGAAGACATGAGCAGAGTGCCTTACCAGAGTGCGGTTGGAAGCTTGATGTATGCTATGGTTTGTACTAGACCAGACATTGCCCAAGCAGTGGGAGTACTTTCTAGATATATGTCTAATCCTAGTAGAGTTCATTGGGATGCAGTCAAAAGAGTCTTCAGATATTTGAAGGGTACTTCAGAGTATTCTTTGTGTTATCATGGTCATTCAGTTGGAGACATAACTTCCCTTGATATCCATGGTTATGTGGATTCAGATTGGGCAGGTGATATTGATAGAAGAAGATCCACCAGTGCTTATGTGTTTACTTTGTTTGGTGGTGCAATTAGTTGGATGAGTAAGCGACAGGCTGTGGTTGCTCTATCCACTACTGAAGCAGAGTATATGGCAGCTACTCATGCTTGTAAAGAGGCCATTTGGCTTAAGAGACTATGTTCGGATATTGGAATAAAACAAGGTACAGTGACAATTTACTATGACAGTCAGAGTGCAATTAGCCTAGCTAAGAACCCGACATTTCATGCCTGGACCAAACATATTGATGTTCAGTATCATTTTGTTAGAGATATGGTCGAAGATGGTAGGGTGAAGCTGGTTAAGGTGGAAACTTTGATGAATGTTGCAGATGCTTTAACTAAGGCTGTGAGCACAGAGAAGTTCAGATGGTGTTCAGAGTCTATGGGCCTTATGGCCCCTAGCAATTGATTCATTGTGTTGACATTCCCTTCCGCTCATGCAAGGTGTTCGACAAGTGGGAGATTTGTTGGGAAAAATGGTGTCTCAACCTTGCATTTATGTGAGGTTACTATTTATAGTAAGTTTTCATTTGAGCACGAAATGGTGCGAAACTCTCCCTGAAGCTTCTGGTTGGTTAGATAAGCATTTCGGTAAAGTTGCGTCGCAAGGTCATAGCTAGTTTTGAAGATATTAAAGTTTTCATCTTGGAGGGGTGCAATAAAATGTTTAAACTTAATTTTGGGGACTTTAGAGGCTCCTAAATGCCCTGAAAAGTGGTCGTAACCGGCGAAGCGGGTTACGAGGTGATAGAGCACTTCGCGAGCTTTCCGGTGCTTCAAACGGTTCGTCAATCGGACACCCGGTTCTCAAGTTATGGCCTCCGGAAGTTTGTACTCCTGAAATAGGAAAAATAATTTGTATCGGATACATAAATGAGCTGTAAAAGGGAGCGACACATGTTGATGTGTGCTTTAACATGTTATAGAAGGGAGATAAGGCCGGCTACACCTTATTGGGTGGTTTTAGCCCATGGTTTTGTAATACCGTTTGATGGTTTCTTGTATTGTATCTCCTATTTATGAGGTGTGTGAGATAGAGGTTGTGTGTAAGAGTCTTATGGCTATTGAGTTGCCTCTGAATCTCTGATTAGTGCTACTCCTGCGAAGAGCTTGCTCTGCAAGTATTTTGTAATCTGTTTTTGATTGCTGAATAAAATATTGAGCTTCTTTTGGAGGGTGGGGTTTTTCTCCCGAAAGGGTTTTCCCCACGTAAATCATTGTGTTGTGGTATGAATGCTATTATATCTATTTCTATTTTCTGTAACTGTTGTAATGATCTGAAAAAGTTTTGCATTACCCTCCTCTCAAGGTTAGTGTAGGAAGTTGTTTCCGCTACTTAACTTCCTTACAGTCTTTAGGTGTCATATGGTGTGGTAAGGGGTCATGGGATACCATATGACCTCTAAGGACAACATATGACCATTTATGACACTATATTGGGTCGTTATGGGTCCTATGGTGTCCTAAGGGGTCATACTGTGTCCTATGACCCCTTAGGACACCATATGACCCATTACGACACCAAAGTATATCATTATGGGTCATATTGTGTCCTAAGGGGTCATATTATGTCATATGACCCTTTTAAGACACCATATGACCCCTTAAGAAACAATATGACCCCTTATGACACCATATTGGGTCATTATGGGTCCTAAGGGGTCATATGACCACTCTCCCCTAACCTCTCTCTCTGTCTCTCTCTCCCTCTCTCCCCCTTTCCCCTAATATCTCTCTCTCCCTCTCCCCTCCGCCCTCCCCCCTCTCTCCCCTAATCTCTCTCCCTCTCTTTGTCCCTCTCTCCTAATCTTTCTATCTCTCCTCCTTTCCCCTAATCTCTGTGTGTGTGTGTGTGTTTCTGTCTGCCTCTCTCCCCCAATCTCTCTTTCTCTCCCTCTCCCATAATCTCTCTCTCTGTCCCCTAATCTCCCTCTCCCCCTACCCCCTCCCCCCCTCTCCACTAATCTCTCTCTCTAAAATATGAGTATTGAAATCAGATATTAGATATCCAATTTTTGCCACTACCGTTAATATGGAAACAATAAAAAAAAGACGACAACGAGAATTATTTTTGGGACCCCAAATTTATGCATAAAAATCAGATATTTGATTTTTGTAGTTAAAAAAGAGCCTTGTAGGCCATTTTGTGGATTCCAATGATCCACATTCTTCACATTCTGGTTTCTATCGACAATCATGGGTTTTCAGACAAGTTGAGACAAATTTGTTCTTTTCAGAGATTCTTAAAGTCAAATCTTACATTGTCAATCATTTGGGAGCATCTTTCTAGAGGTAAATGGGGAGCAGTAGTCGTTGGAAGTCTAAATGCAAAAGAAATCTTTCAAATGACCAAATTGAAGTATATAGAGAAATAGATAGAGAAGGTCATAGGAGGAGAAGACAAGGTATGTTAAATATTGCTAATTTTACTTCAAGTGAAGAGGAAATTGAATTTGAAAATGTTGAACAAGTTATTGAAAATGAAAATGTAGATTTTGAAAGTGAAAATGTTGAGCATGCTGAAAGTGATAATGAAAATGCTGAACATGACGTGAGAATGGAAAGTGAAAATTTGGGAGTTGACAATGAAGGTGTCCATAATTTTGGTGTAAATATGAAAATTTTGACATTGGAGGTGAAAATGTAGAAAATTTTGACATAGGAGGTGAACATGTGGAAAATTTTGACATTGGAGGTGAAAATGTGGAAAACTTTGACATTGAAGGTGAAATTGCTCAACCAAGTGAACAATATGTAACACCTAATTACTTTAGAAATGAAGACCCTCTCATGGATGAAAGACAAATTCCAAATCCAAGACCTTCAAGAACCCCAAAATGGTTACTTGAAATTGATGAGAACATTATTGCGAATCTTGAAGTCAAGAGGTCAACAAGAACCATTCAATTTTGGGCTACACACCTTTTCAACCAAAATTTTAGCAATAAGACATTGACCGAGCAATGCCAAATTTTTGTTCAATTGTTAAAGATCATAAATATGAGACCATTTCTAAACAAATTGAATTTTCGTATGAACAAGAAGATGGGGAGAAATTCTATTATTGCCAAAAATCTATTTGATGTTCTCAATTCTATTGGAAAGAATACCAAGGAAAGAGATAAGAGAGTTGCTTGAAGAGTGATTACAACCTCCTTAGTAAGCCATCAATTGAGGAAGGCTTGTCAAATGAGACAAACTTGTGTTGATTTGAACATAAACTACAAAACTTTGGATAGATCACTTGCACGAAGACAAAGACTTGACGATCCACTTCAATATGATACATGGGATTTTGGTGGGAGACTTCCACGTGTTGATAGAAAGTTGACTGACAATGTGAAGGAGGAGATTCAACAATTTTGGCACTCTAATTCTAGAGTATCACCCAATGTAAAGGACATTTTGAAATTAAGAATCGGCAACTGAGACCGCACACCGCATCCCAAAAATTTCTTGGAATCAAGCCGAATAATGTTGTACATTTTTTTTTTGTGAAGTACATCCAACTTTGCAAATATCATAAAGGGCATTTGAATCTTTGAAGCCATTTTATTGTGTACCTCTTAAAATTCGTGATACTTGTTGCAAGTACCATGTGGATTTTTCAATGTACCATGAAATTTTATGCCATATTCGTTCTACGATGCATACTAATGAGATGTTGCAGGAGTGTGGTGCAATGCTATTTCCGAGATCATCAAGAGACTTGAAGATCTATTTTTATGCCCTAGAGAGGGTGGCTAGTATTTCTATAGAAATGATTGTTTGAATGAGAAGTGCTCACAATATGGTGAGTTGTCAAAGTTTGTTTCTTATTTTCATGAGGGCAGCGAACACAAGTTTGGAAAGAATTACGTTGAGAAAAAAAGATATGAGACATTGAAATATACTTTGAAGAGTGGAGGTGAAGGTTCTAGATGCGAATTAGTCTCAAGAAATTTGTTGATTTTATTTTGGATTTTAAGGAAAATATTTTCTACAAGTATGCAAGGCACACCCATAGGTCTCAATGGTTGGATCAATAGTTTAGGATGTGTAAGAATTATTTCCCGATTGGCACTATTGTATCGGTGGTTGATTTTGTAGAGAACTATACATTGCAACCATAGAATGAGGTATAGTATCAGTACTACAATTCATTCCAGATTGCTATTTTTGTTCACATTACATATAGACATGCTCCTGATAGTACAAAAGAGGACATGAAGATAATCAGGGAGTATCATTTTTATATGAGTGATGATAGATCACACTCCTCTGAGTATGTGCAACATTCTTTCGATAATATTTTTGAGTTCTTGCATGAGAAAGATATTGCAATTGATCGACATATCATATGGTCAGATAACTGTACAGGTCAATTCAAGAATTCCCGTGTGTTTTATTGGTTGAGTAGAATGCATGTAGAGAGGCATATACCTCATATTTGGCGTTCTTTTGAGGCAGGGCATGGGAAGGTGGAGCATGATGGAGCAAGTGCATGTTTGAAGAGAGCTCTAGTTAAGGAGCAATTGAGGATTTCACATGCAAATTTCTCTAATGCACGTTCTATTGTTGATTGGTGTAATTCATCATTGTCACATGGAGGTACTCTTGATTCAACAGTGACCAGATTATTTTGGTTGGTGAGAGGAGGGCATAATGGGATACATATTGGATTGTCAAACAATTAAAGATTCTTCAAAGATGCATTCATTTCTTAGCTCATATGCAAGTACATGGACCATTTAGACACGAGCGTTGGCTTGTTTTTTTTCAGAGTTGTGTTTGGTGTGATTGGGATCAGTGCGAGTCAAGTGAGTGGGTTGATACATGGGTTACACAATATCTAACTCCTTTATCTCAAACAATATCCTTGTCAAATGATGACATGGAAAGTTCACTTGAGTATGACCATCTATCAGATCTTGTACAACCAGGACATGTTTTTGCAGTTGTTGCACTACAAGAGAATGAGAGAGATCAAACTATTGGTTGGCATGATGTGTACAAGAAAAACAAAAGCTAACACAATAAGTGACATATGATGATGGGTTCACATATCCTATAGGTTCAGTTGTTGTTGTGGGAACTTGGTTGCGAACATACATGATTAGAAAGAATGACATACCTGTATTTGAAGACTATGAGAGACACAAAACCATTCTCATGTATTCACACCTTTTTATAGCTACAAATGTCAAGTTGTTGAAGCATCAAGCAAAACCAAAGACCAAAGGCCTATGGATAGTGACTACTGCTAA
The DNA here is from genome assembly GCF_030272615.1 of Cryptomeria japonica. NCBI lineage: Eukaryota > Viridiplantae > Streptophyta > Pinopsida > Cupressales > Cupressaceae > Cryptomeria > Cryptomeria japonica. Next base: position 521,856,986 of record NC_081415.1, read on the forward strand.
TCATGAAGCAATACTGGATACTCTTAAGCAAAGAGATGACCCTTCAGGCATACTTGAGTAGTAGGTCTTTAATGGTGCCTTATTTTTTTTATCATGCATTTGATTTCAAAAAATTATCGTAAAACCTTAATGTTCAAGTTTGTTACATGTATATTAAGGATGTGTTCAAAATGCAGGTCTATTGATGAATGTTTTTTTTGGCAACATAGTTTTTGCATGCACATAGCGGGTACACTCGATATAATTCGAAGGGGCATATTTTTGCAACATGGCTTATTATCATGCATTTGATGAGATTTATAATTTTTGTTATTAGACAACACTATTTGACAATTTTTGATGATATAATTATTGCAAAACCTTTATGCTCATGTAGGTCTTTTTGATGATATGCAACACTATCGCATTATGATTTTTGCATCAACATAGTGGGTTCTCTTGATATAATTCGAAGGAACGTATTTTTATGGTATATAATCCCACCTTTTCATTTATTATCATGCATTTTAGTTGAAGTGATTATCATAAAGCCTTTATGTTCATGCATGCATTTTATGTGTAGACTAACAATTCTTAAAAATACAGGTTCATGCTAGATCATTCGTCGTTGACTAGTTTACTCTTGGTGATGGTATATATTACTTGGGGTTATCAATATTTAACTACTTTTTAAGTTTTCTCTTCGAGAATTGCAAAAATTTACAGCCAAACACAACACCGTATGCTTTGTGTGGATTAATGAGATTAAATTTTGTGTAAACACTAAGTCCCTCACTTTGTCAATGTGATTAAATTTTTTAAACTTTCACACACTATGTCAAGTGAATGTATTGCCATTTAGAAATGACAATATCTACCATCATCTTCAACCATGCAGAGAAATGCAGTGAGAAGGGCTTTAATCAACATGCATCTTTCTTCAAAGTTATGCTTGTAGACTTTGCAGAGAAGCTGGTAAGTTTTGTAATTATACAATCTTGTACATTTAAAAAATGTTTCAAGTGATCTATTTATAATTTTACAAAATAATTTGTATTAAGTGTCATAATTTGTTTCTTGTAGCACATTCATTCCGCATAAAAAGGTTGCTTATTTTGGTCTTCATTTATATGCAGGCATTGCTCTACATAAGCTTTTCTCTTAGGACATGAAGATGTCTGATGTAGATGAAGTGGGATGTTGTATTTGTATATGGATGTGAATTTATGTAACTTTGTTATGATGATATACGATGTCCATGAGTAAACTGGTTTAGTAATATTGATAATATATAATGTATCTGTACATGAGTACATTGGTGTAGTTGTATTGATAATGATGTAAAATCATGTTTGCATATTTGTTCACAGATGTCACATGCAAGTGTAATGGTAATTATGTGTATAAAATACATTGAAATATTGATGATCATTATGTGTCTACAATGTAATGCTTGTTTATCTATATTTTTTCATTGAATGAGATTGACGAATTTTTTGCCAACTAAAAAAATGCTGCCCTAATAAAACCATAAGGAATATTGGAAAACTGAAATAGGCTTTTGTAGGGAACCCTCTCGTAGCCACATAGGTTCAAACAGATCATTCACAGGTGCCATGGATTCTAAGTTAGGGACTGTCAAAGTTTGATAATTTTTAGCACTTAGGGTGCTCAAGGGACAACACCGATAGGGTATGACCTTGAGTGTTCGACCAAGTGGGGGCGGGGGGGGGGGAATAGGAGAATGCATAGGGTAATTATGCTTAACTAGATATTTTAGAACCGATGGTTCGTGATCATGACGAGAAGAATGAGAAATTGGTCACGCGACAATATTTGATTGAATGAGACTGACGATTGTTTTGCCAACTGAAAAAATGTTGCCCTAATAAAACCGTAGGGAATCTTGAAAAACTGAGATAGGATTTTGTAGGGATCCCTCTTGTGGCCCCGTATGCTCAAACAAATTGTTTGTAGGTACCATGGATTTTGAGTTAGGGCCCGTCAAATTTTGACAATTTTTAGCACTTAGGGTGCTTAAGGGACGACGCCCGTAGGGTATGACCCCAAGCATTCAACTAAGTGGTGGGGGAAAAATAGGAGCATGCATAGGGTAATAATTCCTAACTGGACATGTCAGAACTGATGGTTCATGATCACAACGAGTAGAATGAGAAATTGTCCATGCGACAACATTTGATTGAATGAGATTGATGATTTTTTTGCCAATTAAAAAAATGTTGCCCCAATAAAATCATAGGGAATCTTGAAAAATTGAGATAGGCTTTTGTAGGGACCCCTCTCATGGCCCCTTAGGTTAAACGGATCATTTTTAGGTGCCACAGATTTCAAGTTAGGGCTCATCAAAGTTTGACAATATTTAGCACTTAGGGTGCTCAAGGGACGATGCCGGTAGGGTATGACCCTGAGCGTTCGATCGAGTGGGGGGGAAATAAGAGAATTCATAGGGTAATAATTCCTAATTGGACATGTCAGAATTGACAGTTCATGATCATGGTGAGCAAAATGATAAATTGGCCATGCGACATTTGATTGAATGAGACTGATGATTTTTTTGTGAACTGACAAAATGTTGCCCTAATAAAACCATAGGGAATCTTTAAAAAAAGAGATAGGATTTTGTAGGGATCCCTCTCATGGCCCCATAGGTTCAAATGGATATTTTCATAGGTGCCACAAATTTCAAGTTAGGGCTCGTCAAAGTTTTAGAATTTTTAGCACTTAAGGTGCTCAAGGCACGACATTGGTAGGGTATGAACCCAGGCATTCGAATGAGTGGGGGGAGATAGGAGAATGCATAGGGTAATAATTCCTAATTGGACATTTTGGAATTGATGGTTTGTGATCATGACGAGTCAAATGAGAAATTGGCCACATGACAACATTTGATTGAATCAGACTGACGATGTTTTGCCAATTGAAAAAATGTTGCCCTAATAAAACCATAGCGAATATTGAAAAATTGAGATAGGATTTTGTAGGGACCCCTCTTGTAGTCCCATAGGTTTAAATGAATTGTTCACAAGTGCCATGGATTCCGAGTTAGGGCCCATCAAAGTTTGATAGTTGAATAGACCATGCAAATAAAAATTAGTACTTAATATTATCTAGATTATAAATATTCATTTAAAATATAGAATGAACTGTGAAAATACAAATCTTACCACTACATCATCAATGTATGACGAAGGTGCCTCCTCACCTCTAGCATGTGAGGAATCCCCAAGGTATCCTCTAGTATGTGTCATAACATCTGGTGCATCGTGCATCTCATGCACCTCATAATCTGCACTGTGCACAGGAGGATCAACAGGTTGTCCAATTGGACCCAAGCATAGGTGCCCACACATGACACAACTATGGGGCACACAAATATGTGGAGTCGAGGATGACGTGTTAGTGCCACCAAATGCACCACTACCATCAAAAGAAGGCTGAGCTATTGTCCTAGCCTGAGAAACCAAAAGGATACTCAAAGAGTGGATTGCTGATATTGGCCGTGATGCCACCTCATAGATGATATTTGGATGCTGCACGAGAGTGGGGGATCAATAGGAGGAGGGGGGACATATGGGCCTTGGACTACTCTGACTGCCCCAGGTCTATTTTGGGGCATACCTACACCCACACCTTGGAAAGGTTGGATGTCAAAGTAGTTCACATGTTTTCCTAAAACAAACTCAGCATATAATTTTTTGATGAAGTAGAAGGGGACATCAAGATTGTTGTTGGGTGGTTTATCGGAAAAAATCCACCAACAATCCCAATTTTTTTTCACAAGATCATCATTTGTGCACCATTTAATATAAAGTTTTATTTTTGGGGGGTCTGCAGGTTGACCAGTGTGGGGATTCACAAACAATGCGGCGATAGCGGCTCTGGATATCTTGAGATCCTTGATCTCCTTATAGGACAAGCCATCCACATATTGTTCCCTCATAGAATTTCGCCATAAAAGAGCGGCATTGTACTCCTCAGTGACAATTTCTATACTCTTTATGATGGACATGAGGGGATCAAACATTGGGTTCAGGAGGGATCCTATGATAGACATCTGCAACCCCCCCAATTGGTTCAAATTTTATGTAATTAAATCTTGAATTGAGGGCGGGTTTGGAAAAGGAGGGTTTTGTGCAGGAGGGTTTGGTTGTTGTGGTTGTGGTTGATCAACATTTTCACTGTTATCCCCCATTTTTAACCTAATTGAATGTAAACAATTGAATTTACTTAAATAAATTGAACAATTTTGTATTTGATTTAAAAAAATCTAGTTTTCATGAAAAAACATATTTTGAATGAAAAAATAAATAAACATTAAAAAAATGCAAAAATTTGAATGAAAATGATGAAAACAATAAAAATCCTACCTTTCATTGTTTTCTTTTTGCAAATTTGGGTCACAAAATTGGATATCAGGTCCAATCAGATATTGAATTTGACAGAATTTGCGCAATTGTCTCAAAGAAATCAGATATCCGATAAAATCCGATATCCAAATTTTATAGTTAAATTATTTTAAAATAATATAATAATATATAATATAATATAATACGTATTATTAAATATTATATTATATATTATATGATATAATGTAATATAATAATATATTATATATTACATATTATATAATATATAATTTATTTTTAAATTTAAAATTACCTATAAAAATTGGATATCCGATATTCTCGGATATCCGATTTGCTTAGGTGTTTACCATGCCAAGGTGTATTGAGACCTAGGCCAAGCAAAAAGTCAACACAAATTTTTGCCTTTTTAGGCAAGTGGAAAAGGGTATTTTTTTCACATCGCCACTTTTTGGCCCCCCATGATCCTACACTAACCTATCTTACAACTTCAATTGACAAAGTAAAAGGGAAGATCGAGAAGGGGAGAACCATGACTAAAAGTAGTATAGTTCCCCTCACTATGAGTCATGAAATCAAGGATACTAAAGATTACAAAGTAAAAAAAAGTTCACTAAGTAATTCTAAGTATCAAGGAGGAAAATATGAGTAGAGTGTATGCCCCCACGTTAAAGCGATCACACACACCTTATCGAGAGCGATGGCTTTAAGGTAGGATACACTCAAGAGAGATAGAAGAGAGGGAACATGTTATTGCAAGGATTTAGCCCCCAATCAAGGAATAAACCCAAGGATAATGAATACAAAACACAAGGTATGAGGTAGTTTCACTTTCCTTGAGGCTAGTATGATTTATGATAACTCATGTATATTATATATGTATGTGCATATAATAATCGTCATTCCCCAAAGGACACTACATTAGAAGAAAGGGAAGAAGGGATGTCTTTTGAGTCAACATGAAAGCGACCAAGAAAAGATCTCAATGTTTTGCATCCTACCCAAATAGACATTTAGTGGATAATAGAATAATAGGGATACACATAGAAGAATGGTCACAAAAGAGCAAGAAAGGAGAGAGAGAAGATCTACAGTGCTAATATTGCTAATCTAAAACAACATCTGCCTCCCGATCTTGCTGGTCACTATTTCGGGAAGGCGAGCAACATGCCAGAGGAGCGACATCAAGCACAACAGATGGAGCTATCACAAGATCCAAACAAGGACAATGCTCATGTGGTAAGTCACTTTGTTCGATTCTAGGAGCTAGGATCCAGGGTTGTGAAAATTCAATTAATAAATGCTTGTCCACATCAAAATATTCATACTCACTATCACAAGAATTAGGAATTGTATTTCCATCATGAATAACATTTTCACCTATTTCTTTATCAATGTTTAGAGAAAGAGGAGCAAGAACACTAATAGGAGTAAAACCATCACATGTTTTGTGCAACTTATGATTTGGAGATATAGGTTGAACATCTTGCTTGGGAGAAAAGGGAATCATGTCAACTTTCAAAGTCTGAGGAGATTGAGTATTTTGAGGGATAGCTGTACAAGATTGAACACGATGTCTCCGTCGGTGTTCTCTCGCACAATGATTCAGTCGAGTCTTAGTGGAAGGTTGAGAAGGAGGAACACTTGAAAAATAAGGAATGTTTCTCTCCTTGATAGCTGAAGGTTTAGGTTGAGGTCTTTTAGGTTGAACAAGAGGAGAAGCAAGCCTCTTCTCTCGATAAGAGGAAGGAGGTGGAACTGCACTATAGAAAGGAGGAATGGTAGGTGTAGGAAGAAGACCAGGTCTATCATGAGGAGGACGTATAGGTATAATCTTAGGAAGAATATTATTGTTCTTCTTAGGAGAAGTTATAGTCACATCCATAGGAATAGGTTGATGAAATTCCTTAGGAGAGAGATTAGTTCTATCCATGAGGGGAAGAACCTCATCTTGAAGAATAATAGAAATGTCAAGTGCTGGGGATGTAGGTTGACTTAAGGATAAGATCATATCTTTCTTCCATTTTTTATAAGACTGAAAAAGAGCATCTCTCCTTGATGGAAGAGATTGAAACTGTTTAGGCAAAAAGAAATCAATAGGAACATCGAGGCTTCTTTCAGATGGACGAATAAGCTATGGTTCACAATTATGATTTCTTCATTGTGAGGAAATTTTAGACACTTGTGGATTGGAGAAGAAATAGCCTTCATGGAAGATAGCCAAGGATAGCCCAACTTCACACGAAATTGCTCAGAAGAGGGTATGATAACAAAGTCAACATCCCTAGATTTAGTATGAACTTCAATAGGAAGGGTGATAGAGCCAATGGTAGGACAAGGTAATCCATCAATTAACTTCACAACCACATTAGAAGCATCATATATTGGTTTATGCAATTGTAAAGTGAAAAGATACTCTTCAGTTATGACATTAACCATGCAATAGGGATCAATAAGGACACCACAACAAAGGATATCCTTAACCTTCACAACTATGTATAAAGGGCCATCAGGTGCTCTAATAATCTCACTAGGGTCAAATGTAATACATGGTTCCTTAGGCACATCTTTTTTTTCTACTATATTTACCAAGTTCGGAGCCATAGAGGTGAATTCCTCAGAAGAGAAAGAATTAGGCACAATCTTAATAACGTGAGAGGTATGAGAAGGCAAGGGATCGGTGAAAATATTAAGATTTTGATTAGGAGGATCTACTGATTTATTCCCTTTATCATTCACACCTGCCACATATATAGTATTATTATCAATCAAATCTTGAATCTTATTTTTCAATGTGAAACATTTCTCAGTATCATGACCAGGATGACGATGAAATAGGCAAAATGAATTGTTATCAAAATAAGGGGATGCAAGTTTAGAATGATCAATGGGTTTTATAGGAGGAAGTTTGATAACATTTCGTTGCAACAACTAAGACATAGTACTATGTAAAGATTCATTCAAAGAAGTAAATTGTTTTTCTCTTTGGAAGAATTTAGAAATAGAAGGCACACCTATTGTAGCATTCATATTGTTGTTGTTGATTGTATCATTGAACTTGATGAAGATTTTTGTTGGTTTGAACTTCGCAAACGGTTGTTGAACACTCTCCCCCTTATAACTCAGAGCCATAGGAGTGGATTTCTCCATTTGATTCACAACCATTTGATAATTGTGGAGTGTTGCACACAACTGCAGGAAGGAAGTAAACTCAAACAAAAGAAGCTTTTCCCTGATATCTTTTTGTAAATTAGAAATGAAAATTCTTTGAATATCATTATCAGGTACATGAAAAGAAATTTGAGCACACAAATGCTTATATCTACCAATAAAATCAGTCACTTTTTCTTTAACACCTTGTTTACAATGCATTAAATTAGTCAAAGTGATTTTAGGACCAATGTTGTTTTAAAATTATTGGATGAAAGCATTTGCCCATTGCTGAAAGGAAGTGATAGAATAAGAAGGCAATGAGAAATACCATTGTAAATCATTATCTCTTAGTGTTCTTTTAAATAATTTTGCAAGCAATCTTTGATCATAAGAAAAAATCAATACACAAGGTTTGAAATTTTTTGACATGTGTAAGAGGATCATCTTTTCCATTATAGCGTTCTAATTGAGGGACCTCAATATGTTAAAGTGGCACAAATTTAATAATATAAAGAGAAAGTGGGATTGCAACATCAAAGATGGGCACACTAAACTTGGATTGACTCATAGAAGCAAGTTGTTGTTGTAAGGAAGACACGGTTTGAGCAAGATTGTTAATTGTCACTTCAGTAGAAGAATTGATGTTAGACATAGTTGATTGAGAAGGTGGTGCGATGTTATTGAAAGAAGGCATGGATTGAGAATAAGGTGGTGGAACATTATGATAAGTAGGCATATGTGATGATTGGTTAGGAAAAGAGACACTTAAAGGAGGAACAAAGTTGTTGAAGGAATTTCCCCCTTATGTCACATTGATTTGTTGAGGAATAATATGAATACTTATGGAAGACATAGGTAAAGATGGAGGATTAGATGAAGAAGAGGGATTTCCCCCATGACCAATGGTTGTAGGAATGACATTTTGAGTTGATGTAGCCATGATGTTGGAGGTAAAAGTAGGAATACTAGTCATAAGAGTAGTCAAAGGAATTGAAGGATTGACTCATGTTGAAGGTTGTGAATAACCCAGGGTTTCGGCACAACTCTTGATAGGCATGACATTAGAATCAACAATATGTGTAATGCCACACAATATATCAATTCCATTCTTATCACTTTGAATCATGTGCTTAAGGCCTTTAATTAATGGAAGAGCTTCGCTATTAGGGTATTCTTGGGACATCCATTGTTAAAAGTTATCAAATTGATTGTCCAATGTGGAAAATTGATCTATAGAGACCCTAGTTAAATCTTCTTCTTCATCATGGGGTAAATAGGCACATGATTAGGAAGGGAAGAATTAGCACAATCCTCATTAAGACATCACCCAAATTAGGCTCCATCTCCTTGGTAATTAAACCTTTGGAGACCTTAATTCTAATGCTTCGTCTAATAGGGATAGTGTAGGTAGGACTAATAGTGGTGAAACTCATGCACTAGAGGGAAAATTTGAATTTTGAATTGTGGAACAAAGCTTACAAAATTGATTAATGCCAAATTTAAGAAAATAATGATTACACAACTTGAACTTTGTTGGAAAAAGAGAATAACACAATTTCCATAATTAACCTCTTATTTTAAAAAAATTTCTTGAAATTTGAAATGTTGAATTTTGAAAGTATTTCTGATTCTAGAGGGATTAAAAATTGACAAAATCAGTCAATCTTCCAGATTTAGGCTATTAAATATAGTCATAACAGTCTCCCGAAATTTCGAGAAAAAAATCGAGGACCGTGGTAGGAACGCACATGGTCCAACCAATTTTTTTCAAAATTTTCAGGGATGAATATTACGATGATTTCAAAGCTGACCCCCAAAAATTGATGAATTTTACGATTTTTAGATGGGTGAAATTAAGGTTCAAATGTAAAAATAGGACCCTATTACGGTTTTGAAGAAAATGAGGAATTGAATTGCCAATTTGAAAAAGGTCAAACCTAATGGATAGGGACACCTTGGAAAGTGTTTAGAAATCTGAATTTGAATGAAATTGATTGAAATTTGCACAAAATCCAATTAAATTTGAATTGTAGGGTTTAATGACCCAACCACTTAATTTTAAAATTTGAATTTTGGGGAAAAGAGGAGGGAAATTGAAAATTTAAATTGTAGAAATGAAAACATGTTTGAGAACAATCGAAAATATGAAAATTAAATAGAAATCCAATTTTTGCACAAGTTCAAGATGATTTTTGAAACTTAGGGTTTTAACAAATAACCTCTTAATTTTGTAAATTTGATTTGTAAATTGAACAAGACAGTAAGGAAATTGAATTTGACAAACAAAACAATTTTCAAATATAAGATAACCACAATCAATTTTCACAAATCACAAGTTCAATTTTAGTTTTAAAAACTAGGGTTTTTAATGATTTAACCACTAAGTTTGTAGAAAATTTAAACTTGCAAATGAAAAATATGCAATTTTATTCAAAGGAAAGTATGCAAGATATCAGGTTCATGCTTTTTGTAATGGGAACAAATGTGTATTGGTGGGTGAAAATGTGTTAATGAGAGATCAAGAGGAAAACTACCCTTTCCCTCCAGAGAGAGATGCGAGTTTCACTATGGATTTCCCTTCAAACACTTTTCATGCATTACACTGGAAGAGGAGAGGAAAATTCACTAGATTCAATCTCCAAAGAAGAAGATATAATTCTGAGTGAAATGGGAATGCTAAGCTAATCCCCTCTTTCTATTTGAAATGGAAAGGAATTGATTGAATTATGTAGTGCAAAATAGACAAAGAACTGATTATAACTTGAGATCAGAGTATAGGATGAAGATGTGCACCTGGATCTAGTAGTAATATGTTGAGACAAAGCCACCCTATGAATTTGAGGAAAATTTTCTCGGACCATTGTGAGAATGTACACAATCCTTTGAAAAATCTGTGAAACGAAAAAGGTTTTTCTGCCTCTGCAAATGGAGCCTGAATCCAAAAGTACAGCTGCACACCTACAACCTACAAACAAAAAAGAGAGGAAAATGGGTTGGGATTGGGGGTTTTCCTTCAGGTCAAATCCCAGTTTTATAATTAACCAAGTAATGAAATAAAGTACTTGCAAGTAGATGTAAATGAAAGACTCAAATGTAAATCACATCAAGGGAGGTTGTGATAGCAATTTTGATAGAAATGCTTGTGTGGAATTGAATGTTGGAATCAATCCCCTATTCGATGGTTGAATCCTCGACTTGAATGCAACACCTAGCCTTGAAGGGAGACTTGAAACACTCAATGGTTGAATGGTTGAATGCTCTTGAATGCTTGATCACAATTTTTATCCAACTTGACCCGCTTACCCAAATGAGAGGGAAAATGCAACTTAAATACATGTCAATTAGGGTTAATGAAACTGATTTTCATCATACGTCAACATCAGGGAAGTTTTTCCTCTCATTGCACAACCTACAATGCATGCTTAGGAAAGGTCTTACCCCAAAATAGGGCGGCGACAAGGACACCACACCCCTGTCCTAGGAGGAAAAGGGAGCCAGTCCCCTATTATAGGGGGGACAGGGGCATCACACCCCTATCCTACCCCTTTCTCCAGAGCAGAGTGCAGACAAGGTGATGCAGAGGCCAAGGAAGAAGTAGATTCTGAGGGTTGAGAAGTCTCCAATTTTTGAACAGGCTAGGGGATTCGATCTCATGTGCATGAGGACCCCAATGTGGTTGAAAATTGCTAGGGTCATAATTTTATAAAACTACATTTATCCCCCACTTTAGCGGGAGTATAAGCATATGCCGAGACTGCCAATAAAGTACAAGGAAACAAGATTGAAAGACTTTTACCTTGTCAAGGAGGCAAGATGTGCCAAGCCCCCAGTGGACTTAGGATCTTATGACTTTGATTGAAAAATTAAAAGGGAAGATCAAGAAAGGGAGAACCATGAGTGCAAGTAAAAAAGTTCCCCTCACTATGAGTCATGAAAGAAAGGATACTAAAGATTACAAAGCAAAACAAAGTTCACTAAGTAATCCTAAGTATCAAGAAGGAAAATATGAGCAGAGTGTGTGCCCCCATGGTAAAGAGATCACACACACCTTATCGGGAGCGCTAGATTTAAGGTAGGATACATTCAAGAGAGAGAGAAGAGAAGGAGCACATTATCCCAAGGATTTAGCCCCCAATCAAGGAATATACCCAAGGATAATGAATATAAAAAATGAGGTAGTTTCACTTTCCTCGAGGTCAATATGCTGTATGATAACTCATGTATATCATATATGTATATGCATATAATAATCGTCATTCCCCAAAGAAGGACACTACCTTAGAAGAAAGGGAAGAGAGGATGTCTTTTGAGTCAGCATGAAAGAGACCAAGAAAATATCTCAATGTTTTGCATCATCCCAAAATAGACATTAAGGGGATAATAGAAGAACAAGGATACACATAGAAGAATGGTCACAAAAGAGAAAAAAAGGAGAGAGAGAGAGAATATCTACAATGCTAATAATGCTAATCTAGCATGACATATGCCGCTCGATCTTGTTGATCACTATTTTGGGAAGGCGAGCAACATGCCAGAGGAGCGACATCGAGCATAACAAATGGAGCTATCACAAGATCCAAACAAGGACTATGCTCATGTGGTAAGTCACTTTGTTTGATTCTAGGAGCTAGGATTAGGGTTTGTGAAAATTTAGTTGATAAATTCTTATCCACATCAACATATTAATACTCACTATTAGAAGCATTAGGCATTGTATTGCCATCATGAATAACATTTTCACCCATTTCTTCATCAAAGTTTAGAGAAAGAGGAGCAAGAACACTAATAGGAGTAAAACCATCACATGTTTTGTGAAACTTATGATTGGGAGATGTAGGTTGAACATATTTCTTGGGAGAAAAGGGAATCATGTCAACATTTTGAGTTTGAGGAGATTGAGTATTTTGAGGGATAGCTACACGAGCTTGAACATAGCATTTTCATCAGTGTTCTGTCGCACAACGATTCCGTTGAGTCTTAGTGGAAGGCTGAGAAGGAGGAGGAACACTTGAAAAAGTAGGAATGTTTCTCTCCTTGATAGTTGAAGGTTTAGGTTGAGGTCTTTTAGGTTGAACAAGAGGAGAAGAAGGCCTCTTCTCTCAATAAGAGGAAGGAGGTGGAACTGCACCATAGAAAGGAGGAATGGTAGGTGTAGGAAGAAGACTAGGTCCATCATGAAGAGGAGGTATAAATCTAACCTTAGGAAGAATATTGTTGTTCTTCTTAGGAGAAGGTATAGTCACATCCATAGGAATAGGTTGACGATCTTCCGTAGGAGAGAGATTAGTTCTATCCATGAGGGGAAGAACCTCATCTTGAAGAATAATAGGAATGTCAAGTGTTGGGGATGTAGGTTGACATAAGGATAATATCATATCTTTCTTCTATTTTTGATAAGATTGAAAAATATCATCGCTCCTTGATGGAAGAGACTAAAACTGTTTAGGCCAAAAGAAATCAATAGGAATACCGAGGCTTCTTTCAGATGAATGAAATAAGCTATGGTTCGCAGTTTTGATTTCTTCATTGTGAGAAAATTGTAGACACTTGTAGATTGGAGAAGCAATATCCTTCATGGAGGATAGCCAAGAATAGCCCAACTTCACACAGAATTACTCAAAAGAGGGTACAATAACAAAGTCAACATCCCTGGATTTAGTATAAACTTCAATAAGAAGGGTGATAGAGGCAATGGTAGGACAAGAGAATCCATAAAATAACTTCACAACCACATTAGAAGCATCATATATTAGTTTATGCAATCATAAAGTGAAAAGATGCTCTTCAGTTATGACATTAACCATGCAAGAGGGATCAATAAGGGCACCATGACAAGGGATATCCTTAACCTTCACAAATATGTGTAAAGGGTCATTGGGTGCTCTAATGGTCTCACTAGGGTCAAATGTGATACATGGTTCCATATGCACATCTTGTTTTTCTACCATATTTACCAAGTTCAGAGCCATAGAGGTGAATTCCTCAGAAGAGAAAGAATTAGGTGTAATATCAATAACGTTAGAGGTATGAGGAGGTAAGGGATCAGTGAGAATCTTAATATTTTTATTAGGAGCTATTGATTTATTCCTTTTATCATTCACATCTGCCACATATATAGTATTATTATCAATCAAATCTTGAATCTTATTTTTGAATACGAAACATTTCTCAGTATCATGACCAGGATGACGATGAAATTGACAAAATGAATTGTTATCAAAATAAGGGGATGCAAGTTTAGAATGATCAACTGGTTATAAAAGGAAGTTTGATAACATTTGTTTGCAATAACCTAGGACATAATACTATGTAAAGATTCATTCAAAGAAGTAAATTGTCTTTCTCTTTAGAAAAATTTAGAAATAGAAGGCACACCTGTTGTAGCATTCACATTGTTGTTGTTGATTGTATCATTGAAATTGATGAAGCTGTTTGTTGGTTTGAACTTCGTAAATGGTTGTTGAACACTCTCCCCCTTATAACTCGGAGCCATAGGAGTGGATTGCTCCATTTGACTCACAACCAGTTAATAATTGTGGAGTGTTGCACACAACTATGGAAAGGAAGTAAACTCAGATAAAATAAGCTTTTCCTTGACATCTTCTATAAATTAGAAATAAAATTATTTTAATATCATTATCAAGTACATTAAAATAAATTTGAGCACACAAATGCTTATATCTACCATTAAAATCATCACATTTTCTTTTACACCTTGTTTACAATGCATTAAATTAGTGAAAGCGATTTTAGGACCAATGTTGTTTTGAAATTGTTGGATGAAAGCATTTGCTAGTTGCTGAAATGAAGTGATAGAATAAGAAGGAAAAGATCAATACCATTGTAAAGCCTTCCTCTTAGTGTTCTTGTAAACAATTTTGCAAGCAATCTCTGATCATAAGAAAAATCGGTACAAAAGGTTTGAAATGTTTTGACATGCGTAAGAGGATCACCTTTTCCATTATAGAGTTATAATTGAGGGACCTCAACATGTTTAGGTGGAATGAATTTAACAATATCAAGAGAAAGTGGGATAACAACATCAAAGGTGGGCATACTAACCTTGGATTGACTTATAGAACCAATTGGTTGTTGTAAGGAAGACATGGTTTGAGCAAGATTGTTAATTGTCGCTTCAGTAGAAGAATTGATGTTAGACATAGTTGATTGAGAGGGTGGTGTGATGTTATTGAAATAAGGCATGGACTTAGAATAAGGTGGTGGTAAATTATGATAAGTAGGCATATGTGATGATTGGGTAGGAAAAGGGACACTTAAAGGAGGAATGAAGTGGTTGAAGGAATTGCCCTCTTGTGTCACATTGATTGGTTGAGGAATAATAGGAATAATTATGGAAGACATAGGTAAAGATGGAGGATTAGATGAAGAAGAGGGATTTACCCCATGACCAATGGTTATAGGAATGACATTTTGATCTTATGTAGCCATGATGTTGGAGGTAAAAGTAGGAATATTAGTCATAAGAGTAGTCAAAGGAATTGAAGGATTGACTTGTGCTAAAGGTTGTGAATAACCTAAGGTTTCGGCACAACTCTTGATAGGAATGACATTAGAATCAACAATATTTGCAATGCCACACAATATATCAATTCCATTCTTATCACTTTGAATCATGCGCTTAAGGCCTTCAATTAATAGAAGATCTTCACTATTAGGGTATTCTTGGGACATGCATTGTTGAAAGTGTAGACACCTAAAAGTTGCACAACAAATTATGTGAAATTTATTCATTTAATTATCCCCATTTCTTCTAATTAATTCAATTTAGATTTAATTAATATCCTTATTCTTTTAATTGACCTATTAGTCAAATTAAATATTTGATTAAACCTCTTTCTTCTAAAACCTAATCCATTAATTAAACTAAGGTTTGATTAAATACCCTTAGCCATTTAATTAAATAAATCTAGTTTGTTTAATCCTCTTTCTCATTTAATTAAATTTACATTTAATTAAATCCCCCCACTTGTATTTATGCAAGTTGCATCTGTTTTTGTTGAAATAAAGTAAATTTATTTTAATTAAGATCCTCCTGCATCCACTTGCATCCTAAACCCCTTGTAGATTCTTCTAATCACTTCCAATTTAGCCTAATTCATCTCCTAATTATTGTCACATTCCTAAACAAAGAGAAGTCAGTTCTTAAAGCCCCCAAAGTATTAGAAAAGCATTAAAGGCTTTATGTCTTCGACAAGTTAACCCTCAAAGTCTTCCTAACAATTAATGGTTAACTCAACCTTCCCACATGGTTAGAGATTTTCTCTCTAACTTAACCCTCAGCTAACCCAAGGGTCTCATCAAACACTCATGTCTTTGACCCTAGTTATCCTATTAACCCTTGCACAAGAGTTTATCCCTTGGGTAAAGGATTTATTCATTGGTTATCCATTAACCTAGCCATAACCTTACCTCCTAAGGTAACCTTTATGTCTCCTCAAGCATTTAATGATTCTTAAATATCCTCTCAATCCCTCTCAAGGTGACATTTGTAAACTTGATATTGGATTGAATCCATCACATGGATTGATAGCTTTCAATCCTAGCAATTGTTAAGATGCAATCTTAACCATCCATTGCCCTATTTTTCCTATAAATAGATCCCATTCCTTCTTCAAAAAAATCAAGTCTTTTGTGCATCAAACTTATAGTCATTTTATAGGTTAAGGATCTCTCTTTGTCATCTTCAAAGCATCAAGCATTCTTATCATGCATATCCTTTTTTTAGCTTAATTAACTCATCGAATAACATTTAATCTTCAATTTGGAATTAACCTATTTTCGTATCTTCATCATCTTGAGCATCTAGTCTTGCATCTTGCATTTCATCTTCATCATCTCATTTTATCATTCACTGAGATCTTGGTGGCATTCCATTTAGATCTTATAATCATTTAAATCTCATTCGTTAGGTTGTCATCTTAAAGAATCAAGTGTTTTTCCAAGCTAAGAGCCACCTTGAATCTTGAAGATCCTTGGAGATAGAGGAACATAGAACAATTTTAAAGAGTTTAGATTCATTTAACTTGTTTTGATTGATTTCTAACTCTAATGCAATGTTTTATGTGTGTGTTTGAATTGTTTTCTCCTCTTGTCGGTTGATCGCATAAATCAAAGTAATCAATGCAATACATCATCACTTTGTTACTCATCTCATTATGAATCATACATTGACATCATAATCAAAATCAAGAGCATTATTATCTAAGCATCAAATCATCCTTGTAAAATATCTTATCAAAACATAATGCATATCATAAATCCATCATCATCAGTAAGCACATTAAATATGGATCAGAGAAAATCAGTGCCATATATGTATATATCTCAAAAAATGGTCAAAATGTACAAGAGATATCATGTCTGTCAAAATACAACAAAGTGATCAAAACAATAGAGACAGGTCTCTCAGGCATGACTATCTCCTGAGGCTGATGGTATAAGAATAGATGTTCCAGCTCCTAGATCTCCACCAGATGGATCACGTCGGGTAGGCCCTGTAACTCCTCTACTCTCTATCCTCATATGACTGCAACTAGATTGACTGGATGCCACTACAACATAGCTAGGAGCTCTGTGATCTTTAGGGACCACCTCCTCATATAGACACTTGTAATACTTAGCCTCCTTGGCTGAGTACTGTATCTCTCTTAGCGTGTCCCAAACTAGGGCACCAGCCATTTCTCTCTCTAACCTGTCAGCAAGGGCCTCTGCTTGACCCCGATGCTCTATCTTTGTATCCTGCTCTGCGATAACCTACATAATCTAGTGCTACTGCACTAGCACTTGTGCCTACAGCTGCTACACCGAGACTTTTAGTGCTCTAATATGTGAATCTTGTCGATGGGTGGGAACCCTAATCTGAACGGGTACCTGTGTCATGGTCCCACTCACACTTGTTCCTATCTGAGGTGCCGGTGTAGGTAGCACATCACATCTCCTCCTCTGGGAAAGACACCTATCATCCTCTATACCACCCACCACAACTAGCACCACACTTACCCTACCAACCCTACCGACACCAAGTACAAGCCCTCCTCCTCTTTCCTTATCTCCACCTCCTCTTCCCCTATATCCACCCCCTCTCCATCTATTAAAATTACCTCTCCCTCCTCTTCCACTACCTCCTCCATCATCTTCACCTCCCTCTCCTACCTACTCTCCCTCCTCATCTCTTCATCTGGCTCCCCCTTGGCTTTATGGCTGCTCATCCTCATCATCATCAAAAGTGGGCAGCAGATCTGTTAGATCAAATATACGTGCCACTGCATGTGCCACAAAGTATGTTAAAAAATCCTCTACCATCCCAACATCCACAACCCCAACCCCATAATCCCAGATCTGTCCTGCCAATGACATATACTCCTCAACTGCTGCTATGCTATCTCTAGAGTGGTTCCCCACTCTAGCACATCCTATCACCAATGAGCATATAAATAGGCTCCTTGTGGCATCCCCTGCTATCTACCATACTGCTACTAAACACGACTATGCAAGAATCGCTCAATAATAAGGGTGTCCACCCAATCAGATACCTCGACATATATACATAGGGCATCTCTAGCCCATCCTCTGCTCACACCTCACACCTCACACCTCACAATCCATATACGGTCTCCAAATATGACTGTATCGATATCATCTAGTGCCCTCTGCCAATGCTCTAGTTTTCTTAGCTTACACTAGAAACTACACTTGTATAACCATAAGCATAATCCCGACCAACTGGACTATCCCTATCTACAAGCAGTCTCAATATGGGAATATACTCCAAGGCCCACACCTGTAACAATGTCACCCCAGCTGATAAAATATTATATCCCAAATATACCACATGGTGAAGCTCTCTATATATATGGGCCAACATACAGGAGCCCCACGCAAACCTGCATCCCTACATCACCAATCCCCATCCCACAAATAGTCCCTTTGACCTATGGTCGGGACACAAAAACTCACCAATGAAACCTGTTAATACTAATGGCTGCAGAGCATAACCCAAATCCAAAAACTCCTACCACAAAATCTCATACCCACTAATCTGATCATCCTAGAAGATACAGTGAAGAGCCTCTGTCCCACCCTCCTTAGTCTACTCATAAGGTAATAGAGCCCTAGCCATAGGAATCTGATAACAACCCTTTGGTGTAACTGTCATCTCGCCCATCGCCAAGTGAAAGGTGTTCATATCAATATGCCACCTCTCTACCAACACTGTCAATAAAACCCAGTTAATGATATACTGAGGCATGTCTAATAAGGAGGACAACCCACATATCTCAATAATATCCTTGTAAGCCTCTTAAAAACATGGAGTCAATGTCCATGGCCTCGTAAATCGCTCTCCAGACTGGAGCATGCCAAGCTCTGCCTGCAAATCACAAAGTATCCATCATCAGTTCCCAAAAACATCCAATATATAAAATCAAAGCACAATCAAATTGAAATAGTGAAGCATCTCAAGAACACATCATAAACATATTCACATCAATCTGTGAATAAATCAAGGACCCATATCGAAAGAAACATCAAAGAACCATATCGAAACCAACATCAAGAACCATATTGAAAGCAACATCAGGAACCATATCGAAAGCAACATCAAAGATCCATATTGACAATCAACGAACCATATTGAAAGAAACACTAGGACCCATATTGAAAGCAAATCAAGGACCAATATCGAAAGCAACATCAAAGATCCATATCGAAAGCAACATCAATGATCCATATCACAAATCAATCAAAGACCCATATCAAAAATCAAAGACTCATATCGCAAGCAACATCAAGGACCCATATCGAATGCAATATCAAAGATCCATATCAGAAGCAACATCAAGGAATCATATTGTAAATCAATCAAAGATCCATATTAGCAATCAAGGACCCATATCTAAAATCAATCAACTCAACACTTTATATCGAAAGCAATTCATATTGACAGTAGCAAGACTTAGATCATCACAAAGCAGGACTCACATTGGATCAGAAACCATAACCAAGCAATCATCAGACACATATCAACATTGATAGGATTTTAGGGTGTCTTAATGGTGTTTGGTTGATCCAAGTTGTGTAGATCCCAAGCTCGTGGTGTTTGACAACTTTTGTGTCAAAATGCAACTTTTGAAAAGACAACTTTTGAGAGCAAAAGTGCAACTTTTCAAAGTTGGGTTGTTGTAAGCCTCTCAATGGCTCCAACCTCTTCAAAATTAGGTTGGAAACCATTAGAGAAGGATATAAGCCTTGTGGGCATGATTCCAAAGGTTAGAGTTGTTGTAGTTTGAAGTTTGGAAGCAATAAAACATTGAATAAACTGAGTTTTCCCAGAAATGCCGAGTTTACAAAGATTGTACGTCCTTGTACGGATTGAATTGGACAAAACCATTCATGCAGTAGATGGAGGGGTGAATCACCTTTGTTTTGGCATTAGTCTGACAACTTGATCATTTGTGAGTAGGGAGAAACCTTTCAATTTTCTGACTGTTACCCGGAAAATAAGGGTTTGGCTAGGGTTTTAGCAAAAAATGGCCATATCTTGCACTTTCACCTAGGAGTTTCTTCCTTTGGTGGAGTGTAGGATTGGCCTATGTATTCTAGGATTTTCATGGGTTTTTGCAAGGAAGACTTGGTTGTGAGGATAAAGAGATAAATCAAGGTGGGCATCTCCATGTGACTACCTCATGCAAAATTAGGACACTCACCCTAAAACCTTATAGCAGTGTATTCCAGGAATGTAACCATGGAATTATAGGTTATTTACCATCCCCCACAAGCCCATTAAGTTGGTCTTGCAGTTAGGAATGTAGAAATGATGGTTGCTTTGTAAAATAAGACTAATCGCCCTAATTAGGTCTTTAGGCTTCTAAGGGGTTCAGACCCTTAAAGTGCAGATATTGCCAAACCATTTTGGGAATGAAAGTAACTCTAAAAAGGGTATTTGGAATGGTAATTTTTTTGTCAGGGTGTGTGTAATATTTTGGAGTTAAGATCAAAATACTCGCTAAATAGGGCTACTAGTCTAAGGGGTAGGTTTCCAAATGAAGTGTAAGGTGTTGAAGACAAAACCTAAAACTAATGCTTGGAATAGTCCTTAGGATTCATGAGGATCAATTACAAGGCCCCTAAGAGTAGGAGTCATAGAGTGGGGTATTGAAGGAGTTGAGGCCTTTTAATCATCTTGAGTAGGTGCTAGTCTAGTGAATTTGTGAGTAGTTCTACCCATAAGGTGTGGAGTCCTTCCTTGTAGGATCCTTGTGGTAATTTGAAGGGTAAAAAATAAACCTATTGGACTTTTCCTTAGGTGTGTGAAGGGCTCTGCATCAAGTCGTATCAGAGCTTAGGAGTGTACTTCAGATCGGAGAAGAAGACAAGATGTCAGAGGAAGAGGGATCCCAAGATATCCCATCAAGGATGACCAATGCTGAGTTGACTGTCTTGGTAAATAAGTAGATGGCAGAGAGTAGAGCAGCCAAGGTTGAGAATCATGCCTTGAGAGATGAAATAGACTAGTTGAAGGACAAAGTGGAGAGGGGAGAGAGAGAGACTCTGGAGGAGTTGAAGAAGGGAATGAAGAGGAGATCCCTAGGCATGAAGGATAAGAGGTTCCTGTAGACCAAACACCCCTGATGAGTGTCCTCAAGTCCATGGAAAGAAGAAAAATGGATGTGAAGTTGGATCTGCTAGTGTTTACAAGCAAGATGGAACCTGATACAGTGATAGAGTGGATAGACTCCTTGGATAATTTCTTTGAGAGTGAAGACATACTAGAGCACCAAAGGGTGAAGATGGCCCAATTCAAAATGAAAGGGGTTGCACTGACTTGGTGGACTTTCATCCAAGATGAGAGGGTGAAAGAGGGAAAGAGAAAAGTGGCTACATGGAAGAAGATGATGGATTTGGTGAAGGAAGCCTATGTTCCAATGGACTATAATGTCCAATTATATAGGAGAAGACAAAACTTGAAGCATAAGGAGATGGATGTGAGTTCGTACACAAAAGAGTTCATGAAGTTGTGTGTGAGGACCAAGGTAAAAGAGATTGAAGATGAGAAGGTGGCGAGATATCTTAATGGGTTGAGATTTGTCATCCAAGAAAATTTGAATCTCCACACCCCGAAGATAGTCCAAAAATGTTTTCAGTTGGCACTCAAGGTGGAGGAGAAGATAAAGAGAAGGCATGAACAAAATAGTAGAAGAAAAGGGAGACAACAAAGAGGGGGAAGAGGCCCTTTCAGAGGTAGAGGAAATGGTATTGGATACCAAGGTGAGTCTAATCAAGAAGGCACCAGAGGAGAGAGCAGTTACAACCAAGGAGGAGGCTACAATCGAAGAGGGAACTTTAGGGGTAGAAGACCACCCTCTAGATGAAGATCCCAAGGTAGAGGACCTCCTAGATGTTACAACTACAACCAAGAAGGGAACATGGCCAATAGGTTTCCAAAGAAGGCTACAAGATTCATGGGACAAAGGAGGAGTAATATGATGCAAGAATCTGATTGCCAAAGTGTGGAAAGTGCAAACACCTATCAAAGTGTCAATGCTCCTAATAGCTATGGCTACCCTGAAAGAGTAGAGGATCTGATGATGAGAGAAGTGACCATCATGAAGGTATTGGATAAATAGCCCCCACAAAGAAAGTCTCTTTTCAAAACTACCTGCAAGGAAAGAGGAAAGGTATGCAAGGTCTTGATAGACTCCGGGTCTACTGAAAACTTTGTATCACTTGAAATGGTAGAGAAGCTTAAGTTGAGAAGGTTGCCACATCCTTACCCCTACAAGGTCTCATGGCTCACCCAAGGTGACAAAGTAGTGGTAGAAGAGCAAACTTGGGTAGAGTTTTAGATTGGATCATACAAGGATAGGTTGCTATTTGATATAGCCAAGATGGATGCATGTCATCTCTTATTTGGGAGACCCTGGTAGTTTGACTTGAAGGCTTATCATGATGGGGTTAGAAACACCTATTCAATCACCAAAGATGGTAAAGTGATATATCTTTTACCTCTGATGGAGAGTGAGATGAAATGAAAGGGGAAATATACTAAAGTGTTGTTGGTAGAAGGAAAGAAGTTCATGAAGGAGATTGCAAATAAGGATGCAGTTTGCTATGCCCTCATTCCCAAGTCCAACATGACAAAGAAGGAGAAGTTTGGAGAAGAGAAAGAAGAAGGACAGAGGCACATAGACCCTACAGTCAGATAGTTACTTGACAAGTACAAAGGCATCATCTCAGATGGAATGCCAAGATCCCTGCCACCAGTGAGAGACATCAGTCATTGCATAGATTTGATCCCTGGATCTACCTTACCAAATAAAGCAGCATACAAACTTACTCTAGACCAGAATACAGAGATGGCAAGACAAATTGAGGAGTTACTTGAATCGGGGATAATTGGCAAAATCCTAAGCCCATGTGCAGTACCGGGTGTCCTTGCACCCAAGAAAGAAGGCACTTGGAGGCAATGTATAGACTCAAGGGCCATCAACAAGATAACCATAAGGTATAGGTTCCCAATCCCTAGGAACAAGATTTTCTTGATTTCTTAGGGAGTGCTAAATATTTCACCAAAATGGATCTAAAAAGTGGATACCATCAGATTAGAATAAGGCCAGGGGATGAATGGAAAACAACTTTTAAAACCAATGAGGGGTTATATGAGTGGAAGGTCATGCCATTTGGGTTGTCCAATGCCCCTAGTACCTTTATGAGGTTGATGAATGAGGTCTTGGTGGAGTTCATAGGCAGGTTTGTAATAGTATACCTAGATGATATCTTGATCTTTATCCACATAAGGGAAGAGCACCTCAAACATATAGATATGGTCCTCAAAAGGTTACATGAAGAGCAGCTAATGATAAATTTGGATAAGTGTTTGTTCATGCAGGAGGAGATCATCTACTTGGGCTTTGTAATCTCACAAGGTGAGTTGAAAATGGACTAGGAGAAGGTAAGTGCTATACTATCTTGGCCAAAACCTGAAACTATGAATGATGTCCAGAGTATCCATGGCTTAGAAAACTTTTATAGAAAGTTTATAAGGGGATTTAGTCATGTTTGTGCACCAATTCTTGACACCATAAAGGGAGGACAAAAGTGCAGATTTAGTTGGGCCAAGGAGGCAGATGACTCATTTGAAACTTTGAAGAAGAAAGTTGCAGAACAACCAGTCCTTGCCCTACCAGACTTCAACAAGATATTTTAGGTGGAATGTGATGCTAGCCACATGGCTATTGGGGCAGTTCTTAGTTAGGAGAGAAGACCAATTGCCTTTTTTAGTGAAAAAATAAATGA
The DNA here is from genome assembly GCF_030272615.1 of Cryptomeria japonica. Taxonomy (NCBI): domain Eukaryota; kingdom Viridiplantae; phylum Streptophyta; class Pinopsida; order Cupressales; family Cupressaceae; genus Cryptomeria; species Cryptomeria japonica. The sequence goes on from NC_081415.1 coordinate 521,880,817, forward strand.
TGCCAAGAGGAGATACTCATCTTATGACTTGGAGATGTATGCTTTAGTCCAGTCATTGAAGAAGTGGAGGCACTATTTATTGCCAAAGGAGTTCATAGTGTTCATTGATAATCAGGCTCTAAGTTTCATAAACAGTCAAGAGAAGTTAAACCACAGGCACATGAAGTGGGTAGAGACCCTACAAGCTTTCACCTTCAACCTCAAGCATAAAAAGGGGGTCAAGAACAAAGTTGTAGATGCCTTGAGCAGGAGTGTCTTAACCATGAACCAAATCAAGATGGAAAGTGTTGGTATTGACTCCTTGAAGAACATGTATGATGTTGATGAAGATTTTGGAAAGATCTATATGTGAGTCTTTTGGTGAGAGGTATCATGTTGAATTCTCTAATTTTTTGATCATAAGCATGGATTTTGTGTTGGGTCTTAGTGGTGTTGTGTGGATCCCAAGCTCATGGTGTTTGACAACTTTTGAAAAGGCAACTTTTGAGAGCAAAAGTGCAACTTTTCAAAGTTGGGTTGTTGTAAGCCTCTTAGTAGATCCAACCTCTTCAAAATTAGGTTGGAAAAATTTGGAGAGGGCTATACTCCTTGTGGACATGATTCCCAAGGTTAGAGTTGTTGTGGTTTGAAGTTTGGGAGCAATAAAACATTGAATAAACTGAGTTTTCCCAGAAATTCCGAGTTTGCAGAGATTGTAGGTCCTTGTACAGATTGAATTGGACAAAACCATTCATGGAGTAGATGGAGGGGTGATTAAAAATTTTTTTGGAAGTGTTATGAGGACTTGATCATTTGTGAGTAGGGAGAACCCTTTCAATTTTCTGACTGTTACTCAGAAAGTAAGGATTTGGCTAGGGTTTTAGCCAAAAATGGTCATATATTGCATTCCTTTCACCTAGAAGTTTCTTCCTTTGGTGGAGTGCATGATTTTCATATGTATTCTATGATTTTCATGGTTTTTGGTAGGGAAGACTTGGTTGTGAGGAGAAAGAGATAAATCAAGGTAGGCATCTCCATGTGACTACCTCATGCAAAATTAGGACAGTCACCCTAAAACCTTATAGCGGTCGATTCCAGGTGTGTAACCCTAGAATTAGAGATTATTTACCATCCAAAACATTCCCATGAAGTTGGTATTGCAGTTAGGAATGAAGAAATAATGGTTTCTTTGTAAAATAGGCCTAATCGCTCTAATTAGGTCTCTAGGCTTCTAAGGGGTTCAGACCCTTAAAGTGCAAATATTGCCAAACCATTTTGGGAATGAAAGTAACTCCCAAAAGGGTATTTGAAATGGTAATTTTTTTGTTAGGGTGTGTGAAATATTTTGGAGTTAAGATCAAAATACTCGCTAAATAGGGCTACTAGTCTAGGGGGTAGGTTTCTAGAGGAAGTGTAAGGTGTTGAAGACAAAACCTAAAAATAATGCTTGTAATAGTCCTTAGGAGCCATGAGTGGACCAATTCCAAGACCCCCAAGAGCAGGAGTCATGGAGTGGGGTATTGAAGGTGTTGAGGCCTTTTACTCATCTTGAGTAGGTGCTAGTCTAGTGAATTTGTGAGTAGTTCTACCCATAAGGTGTGGAGTCCGTCCTGTAGGATCCTTGTGGTCATTTCAAGGGTAAAAAAAAAACCCATTGGAATTGTCCTTAGGTGTGTGAAGGGCTCTGCATCAATTCATATAAGAGATTAGGAGTGTACTTTGGACCTGAGAAGTAGATAAGATGTTAGAGGAAGAGGGATCCCAAGATATCCCATCAAGGATGACCAATGTTGAGTTGGATATCTTGGTAAAGAAGTAGATGGCAGAGAGTAGAGAATTTAGGGCTGAGAATCAGCCCTTAGGAGATGAAATGGACTAGTTGAAGGACAAAGTGGAGAGGGGAGAGAGAGACTCTGGAGGAGTTGAAGAAGGGGATGAAGAGGAGATCCCTAGGCAGGAAGAACAAGAGGTTCCTGCAGACAAGAGACATATGATGAGTTTCCTCAAGTCCATGGAAAGAAGAAAAATGGATGTGAAGTTGCATCTGCCAGTTTTTGGAGGCAAGATGGAACCTGATACAGTGATGGAGTGGATAGACTCCTTGGACAATTTCTTTGAGAGTGAAGACATACCAGAGCACCAAAGGGTGAAGATGACCCAATCCAAAATGAAAGGGGCTGCACTGAATTGGTGGAATTTCATCCAAGATGAGAGGGTGAAAGAGGGAAAGAGAAAAGTGGCTACATGGAAGAAGATGATGGCTTTGGTGAAGGAAGCCTATGTTCCAATGGACTATAATGTCCAATTGTATAGGAGAAGACAAAACTTGAAGCAGAAGGAGATGGATGTGAGTTCGTACATAGAGGAGTTCATGAAGTTGTGTGTGAGGACCAAGGTAAAAGAGAGTGAAGATGAGAAGGTGGCAAGATATCTCAACGGGTTCAGATTTGCCATCCAAGAAGATTTGAATCTCCACACCCTAGAGATAGTCCAAAAATGTTTTCAGTTAGCACTCAAGGTGGAGGAGAAGCTAAAGAGAAGGAAAGAACAAAATAGCAGAGGCAAAGGGAGACAACAAAGAGGGGGAAGAGACCCTTTCAGAGGTAGAGGAAATGGTTTTGGATACCAAGGTGAGTCTAATCAAGAAGGCACCAGAGGAGAGAGTAGTTACAACCAAGGATGAGGCTACAATCCAAGAGGGAACTTTAGGGGTAGAAGACAACCCTCTAGAGGAATATCCCAAGGTAGAGGACCTCCTAGATGTTACAACTGCAACCAAGAAGGGCACATGGCCAATAGGTGTCCAAAGAAGGCTACAAGCTCCATGGGAGAAAGAAGGAGTAATTTGGTGTAGGAATATGATTGCCAAAGTGTGGCAAGTGCAAACACCTATCAAAGTGTCAATTCTCTTGATAGCACTAGAAAGAAAACCCTACGTGCTAAACCAATCCCACGCACTAATTGGAACTCCAATTGTGCTACCCTGTTTACCCAATGCCCTAGGTTATCCTATGCACTACCCAACCTACCCATTGCACTTCTATGTAGACCTAATGCGCTAAGTCATCCTATGCACTAGCCTACCCCCAACCACGCTACAATGTGGTCCCTAGATGCTAAAGCTCCTAGGGTTTTACTACGCGCTAACACTCCCATCGTATGTGCTAGACAACTTACCCGATGTGCTAAACCGACAAAATCTGACCCAAAATTGAAAAACATGACCAAAATAAATAAATCAATAAAAAATGAAATGGATTTTGGCCACTTACTGGTGGGCCATAGGCAGAAGGTCTCCAGTGTCACCTAACGCACTCAAATTGGTGTGAGGAGTATGGAATCGACATCGTCGTCAAAGCTCCAAATGTGACAATCACAAAGAGACAAGTGTGCAAATGATTTTTCAAAGTCACTTTTTACCTTTTAATAGGGTAAAATAAAAAAAGGTTAATTAATTGGGCATGCATTTTCCTCCCACTTTTTCATTTTTAACCTTATCAACATCATTTTCGGGAGCTGAATCAATAATGTTCATTCAACGTAGTCAATATTCTCATATTGCAATTAATTCAAAAACGCTCATCAACTTGACAATTTTTCACTAAATCCTTGATTCATCTCTTGAGGGGGCATCATCAATATCATTTATCAATTCTTCACATCTGGGGCATCATATCGATCAAACTTTGATAGTGTATCCAGCAAATTTTTCTTTGAATCAACATGTGCACACATGCCACTTCAAAGAGGGGCAAAATGTAGATGTATAAATCTAACCACTTTCCTAAATGCATATTTAATATTTATTTTAACCCCATTCCCCCTATTAATTAAATTCTATTTAATTAATTTCTTCATTTTCATCTTTTTGATTAAATGAATTACTCAATTTATCTAATTACGTTCACCTAAACCTTTTCTAGCCTTTAATTAATTAAATCACTTTATTTAATTAATTCCCCTTTCTCCTTCTTTAATTAAATTTACATTTAATTAAATTAATCCTTGAAAATAAATAAATCTAATTTATTTATTTAAATCCCTCACTTGTATTTATGCAAGTTGCATCTATTTTGTTGAAATAAAGTAATTTTATTTCAAATAAAATCCTCCTCCATCCACTTGCATTTTCCTACATCTCCCACTTGACTCCTAAACCCCTTGTAGATTCTTCTAATCCCTTCCAATTTAGCATAATTCATCTCCTAATTATTGTCACATTCCTAAGCAAAGAGAAGTCACTTCTCAAAGCCTCCAAAGTCTTCAATAACCATTAAAGGCTTTGTGTCTTCAAATGGTTAATCTCTAAAGTCTTCCAAACCATTAAAGGCTCTTACATAACCATTTATGGTTAACTCATCTTTGACCTTTGGTTAGAGACTTTCCTCTAACTTAACCCTCATCTAACCCAAGGGTCTCATCAAGCATTCATGGCTTTAACCTTGGTTATCGTATTAACCCTTGTACAAGAGTTTACCCCTTGGGTAAATGCTTTATCCAACGGATAATCCTAACCTAACCTTAACCCTTACCTCCTAAGGCAATCTTCATGTCTTCTGAAGCATTTAATGCTTCTTACATCTCCTCTCAAGCAACCTCTTGCTGACAATTGTCAGCATTTCATTGGTGAGAATTGTAAACATGGATTGATTAACTTTCAATCCTGGTGCTTGTTAAGATTATCCAATGTTGACCATCCACTGCCCTTATTTTCCTATAAATAGAACTCTCATTTCTCATTTTCATAATCTCCAAGTTTTCATGCATCTACATTATAGCCTAAATTAATGAACATTTAGTTTATCTTTGTCAAATCATCATAATAGCATTTAGAAGCATTCAAATATATCATAGAATATTCATGCTAGGATAGTATATCATGTGTTAGGATAATTTGCTAATCTTTTATCATATCATCATCTTTATGCTAGCTTAATCATCATAGTTTCAATAAAATACATCTTAGAATGCATTCACACATATAAATTAAACACCACTCATTCTTGGAGTTGTCATTCCTAAGTCACTTTGCTCAATGATCTGAGAGAAAAACATTGACTTTAAGGATCCTGTGAGATAGAGAACAACAGGACACCCCTTGGTAAGTTGAATTGATTGAATCAGTTCATATAATTTCACCAAGCGGAATTGGTGTGTGGATATCCTGGATTTGAGTTACTCATTTTTGTCACCATGTTTCTTGACACATTTCTAGCACCCACCATGGGGCTCATCCCCATAAATATCATCATTTTTTGTGTAGGACAAGGATTACAAGCACGCTAGAATACCCTTTTAGTGTGTTGGGAAATTTCTTTAGCACATATGTGGCAAACAATAGCACGTTCATCACACTGTTTAGCACATAAGAACCTTTTTGTAGCACTTTGGGGCTTATTGTTATTGCTTAACCCTTTCGGTTTCTTTATATTAGTGTAGCACATTAGGTAATCAATGTAGCACATGTAAATAATCCTTTAGCACTTTTGTACCTTTCTGTAGTGCGTCCATGCAGAAGTCCAGCGCATAGTTCTGACAAAGAGAAAGAAAAATTTGTCACCGAGATCAAAATTTAGGCTTGTGAAGCCCACCATCTTGATTTAATTTTTTTGCTAACAAACTGTGTGCAAGAACAAAAGGAAAAGTGAATTACTTTAGTTTTCTTTGCTTTTTTTCAAAGTTAGTAAAAAAAACTCATTTTTCCTTTTCTTGCAAAGGTTTAAAATGAATCTCACATTTTCTTTTGGAGTTTTAAAATTAACTTCATGCTTCTCTTTTGGTGCTTAAAATAATACTCAAGATTTTCTTTCTCGTAGGGATAAAAAGAACAACAAACTCAAATATTTTTATGCAAGTTAAGATAACATTTTCTTTGGGCTTTAAAAAGAACAAGTACAACTTTCCAATTTTTGCACAAAGTTAAAATTGAACATCACAGTCCTTTGGTGCTTGTTAAAATGAACTTCACCTTTGTTTTGGAAATCTTAAAAAGAATCTTCACATTTCCCTTTTCAGAAGCTTTCAGAATTAAGACCATTGTTGTTACATTGGCAATTCATTTGGTTGAGAAGGATTTACTTTCAAAAGTTCAGAATTTTATTACCTTCACACATTTTTCTATGAAAATTTAAAAAGAACGCTATGCTTGTTGGAGCAACACCTCCAAAATAGATCTTAGCAAATCATTGTCTTGAAGGTTAAAAAGAATATTGTTTGGCTTGTCTTGAAAGTGGAAGGTATATGCTCTCCCCTTAATTGGGTGACCAAAAATCCAAACCACTCTTATGCTTTCTTTTACTTCAAGCAATTAAATCCTTTAGAATGCTCGCCCTCCCAAGTTGCCCTTAGGGCACCATTAATGGTTGGTGAGAGGGGAACGAACTAAGTGGAAAATGACTTTATCGCCAAGTGTTCCAACCCATTGTAATCAAAAGTGGAGGCTAACGAAAGTCCCCTTTAATGATTATTTTCTGTGATTAGTCTTCCCCTAGTATCTTTAAGATACGTAAAATCTTTGTTCTAAAGGTTGGGAAACCTCTCGAGGGAGTTTATCACTAAAGAACAAATGGAAGCCTGCTTAAAAACCTTAGCATTAGAAACTTTGAACCGACTCAGTCACCAAACATTGGCAATATCATAGTGCAAGGGTGGGGAAGAATTCGCTCCCAAGATCACTCACCATATATCTCCCAAGATAACTACCCAATTGTGAAGCAATTCACTTTGGATTAATTTCTGGCAAAAGACAAAAAAATGGGTTCCCTCTAGGGGGTGACAAGGCTGTTTGAGCTAATGGAGTATTGAGACTAGTGGTCTATGAAATTGTCAATGCCCTTTGAATAAAGAGTCTATCTGATGTGTCTTTTGTTATAAATCAAACCAGTGATAACATCGGGGATTTGAACACATCCTCAAAGATCATACACTCAATTTTTAGCATTAGGATGACCATTGTCTTCATGTGTGCTATGTATTCTTGTCATAAATGTTAAAATATCTTGCAAAGTATCCAATAATCAAACTCAAAAGTCAGTTCAAACAAGGAAAATTCATAAAGTGGAGAAGATTTCCAAATCCAGCAAAGCATATTTTGAGGTGCTTATCAACATTTCAACTACCTTTAGGAAAGACTTTCATCCAACAAGATTAGGGGAGTATCAAACCAAGTGATCAAGAGTTTATCATCCAACTATCTCAACGCCAACAATACATAGCTAGGTATTCAAGTTAGTCAAATCTATTGGCAAATGCACACTCCAATGAGAAATTGTAGGTGATTGAAGGTATTGTCATTGATGGCAACCATACAATCATATGATACCAGCAAGAACCGGTGCCAACAGACTCTACACCGACATACAGTTCATCAGCACCGAAAAGATTGATTACCAACACCATGGCCGACAAGAATTTTGTTTAATTATATTTTGTATTTAATTGTAAAATCTTTTTGTAAGCCGACATGGCGGATTGTAATAAGATTTATATAAGTATGAGATCTTGTATATCATTTAGGTGTGGATGTGGCTAGATTATTTGTAGACCTAATGTATGAATTATAAGGAAGATTTTGGATAAGGGTTTATAATTATTACAAACCTTAAACTGGTACTGAACCTGGCATAGCAGATGCTGATCTAAAGTAGTACATGAAATTGGATTTGTATAATCCATTTTGTAAGTCAGTGAGACTTTTGTTTTTGTATGTAAGCAGTGAGCTTTAGGTAGTTGGCCTTCCTGCATGTGCAGGCCCTTATTGTAATAGTAATATTCTCTTATTGGCCAGTAAGCAAATATTGTGGGTCACAAATCCCACCGAGGTTTTTCCCACACCAGGTTTCCTCATTAAAAATATTGTGTTATGGTGTGTCTTTCATGTTGTGGTTGTTGCTCTTATTTACTACATTAATTTTGGTTTACCAGTACATAGTTTTGGAATGCTTTTCATATAACAAATTCAAAAAATTCATTAATCGGTCAGATATTGATTCACCCCCCCTTTCAGTATCTTTGGGAATCCTAACAATTGGTATCAGAGCCTGGTCCTCTATTTTCAAAAGCCTAATAGCTTGAGGAAGATTCTGACACCGGTAGAGATGGAGAACTTGAGGAAGCAACTTGAAACATCTCTTGCAGGCTATGATGCAAAAAAGTGAAGAATATCAAACTTGAAGATGATCTAAAGGCTGCACAGGAAATCATTCAAGGAATTCAGAAAAATCTCACTATTGCTAGGAATAAAAGAAGAGAACTTTCTGAGAAGATGTAGAGTGATGATGATGAGAAAGAAACTCTTAATGACCTTGTGAACAAGCTGAGACAAGAAAATAGTACAATGAAGAACAAGATGCAAGATATGGCTATGAGATTTAGTAAAGACATTGAAGATAGAAGGAAGAATGAAGATGACTTGGTTAGAAGAATAAATGATGCTGGAAATGAAAACACAAGACTCAGTCATGAAAATGATATGTTAAAGACAAATTTGATGCATACACAAAATGACAGAATTGAACTCATGAGATAGAAAGATTTCTTAGGAAATGAGTTGCATACTGCAAATCAACACAAGGAGAAATTCAAGAAAAGTTCAGAAGAGCTTGATGACATGCAGAAGAATCAGAAACCTAATAGAGATACAAATCGCCTTGGCTTTGAAGTTAGTGAAAGCTTTGGTACTACAAACAATCATGATCATAGCAAACTGGTAAGACAACCTAATGCTTATAAATTCAATGGAAAATGCTTCAATTGTAACAAGTATGGTCATAGAGAAAATCAGTGTAGATTTAAAAATTATCAGAACCCTAATAGACCCACTGGTCAATGTTCGAAATACAATAAAATTGGTCAGAGTTCAGAAAATTGCAGAATGAATGTAAGATGTTATATTTGTGGAAGATTTGGACATCTATCTAATCAATGCAGAACACATAGTGACATAGGATATGGGATAGCTATTTAGAAAAACAATGTGACTTGTTATGCTTGTAACAAAATTGGACATATTGCAAAATTCTATAGAAGTAAGGCATCACCGACAAATAACAAAGGACCCAATTTGAAAGGTAAAGAAAAGGTTGAAGAGGTAAAGCAAGAATTTTCAAAACAATGGATTAAAAAGTTTGACATAAATGTTAGTGAAGCTAATCCTTCACCGGTAGAACATAGTATCACTCCACTGGTAGGAGATTCTTCATCTAACTAAGAAATAATCCTTTGGGGTATGGCAACAAATTAAAACCATGCTAATTAACCCTTGGTTGATGGTGAGAGGATTACTTCTTTACTGACAGATGAGTTAAGTTTTTGACTTAACCGGCAGGCATTAAACGTCGCAGTTGAAAGAAATAACATTATAAAGCAAGTGTTTTGGCTCCTTTTTCATACACCGAGCATTCAAATCTCCAGAGAGCACAAAAATCCCGAGTGAAGGCATCCACAGTGAAAAGTGAAGCAATTCATCCTAAAGGTAGATTAAGGTATTTATAACTGTAGCGTCGTAAATTGTACGCACTTGCTAGGGTGGTACAATTTCATACCTAGTTTAGCACCCGCCTTGGCGCATTTTGCATTTGCATTGCATTTCCCCTTTAGCACTTAATTAATCAAATTAATTGAGTCTAAGGTTCTATTTCATCATCTTCCACATCATAAAATTGGGCCCTTTCATTAAAGTGTTCCCCTTTTTGCTTTATTCTTCCAATACATCATTTAATCAAAAACCCTAATTAGGTCCTATTTTGAACTTGGGGGCCTGATTTCGGGGGTCAAAACATCTCGAAATAACCTGTAACTTTGGGATTCTCTCTAAAATCATCATATCCGACGGCCCTGAAAATTTGGTGAAAAGTTGTCGGGACCATGGCGCCCGGAGTGCACATGGTCCCGGACATTTTTCCCGAAATTTTAGGAGCACAATCCAATCATAAAATAAAGCTTAACCCCAAGAAATTGGTGGGATATTCAATCTCTAGGTCGGCCAAAAGTTGGAATTAAGACCTAGGGTTTCATATATAAGAGCTCTCTTTCTTCATTTGAAGGGATCCGAATTTTGGTTTCAGGAACCTTCGATGCAGTGAAAGAGCAAATCTTTGAAGACTTCAAACAACATTCAACATCCATCCATCAAGCATCCATCAATTTCGTTCATCCATTTAGGGCTTTGAAGGCATTGAAGAGCAATAAGGGATCACCGACTGAAGATTGGCTTGTACCTCTCCCTTGGGGTTGGGTATGATTTCATGTTGTTTTCATGTCTTTGCATAAGCTTCATTACATAATTTGTATTCATGCTTTAAATCACTTGGCATCTTGATTTGGAGCATTCACATTATCATTTACAAGCAATTAGGGTTTACTTTCTAGGTTGCTCTAGTTTGCTTGCTTGCATTTTAGGATCTTGCACACACACAAGGTCTGCACACACACTATTGTTATACAACTTGGCTATTCGTGGAGGTGGAAATCATCGAAGTAGGGGTTTGACTAAGGCAAAACCCTATATAGACGCCCACCATACCTTTTAGATATAAGTGCAGGTTTCGGGATTCAGACGACGCCGCAAGTTGCAGATCCGACGGAAGCGGACTGAGACAGAACTTCACCCCAATTTTCAGAGAAAAAGACCAGGACAGGGGCATGGGGCACCCTGGTCCTACCAGGATAGGGGTGCTGGGTGCCCTGGTCCTTGGGATAGGGGCGCTGGGTGCCCTGGTCCCTCTGACAGACAGCATTTCCGACAGTTTTCCAGGTTGCAAAACAGCAGTTTCAGGTGCAGAATCAGGACAGTGGTGCCCGTTCCCCCGTCCTGAACATTTTCGCTCAGATTTTAACTCCAGGTACGCATCTGAATTCTTGTCTTGTCCTTGTGTTTACAGTTTTCCATTGTTTAAGTTCAATTCTACAATCTTGTTATTAGTTCATACTTGCATTTTGGGGTTAAGAATTGAACTTGCATAATTTTACCTTTCAATTACAACAAAGGAATAGAAATCTTAATAGGTAGCCCATGGCTCTCTCTTTCACCAAAAAGAAGTAGCCAATTGTGGGATACCTCTAGGCTCTTTCGTATTCCATAATGTGTCTCAAAAGGTAGGATTAGGACATGTTAGCCTAGTCTTGCTTTTTCCCCTACACATTTTGGTGAACCCGACGTGAATCTTATTATTGCTTTCTCTTGCATTACATTTGCTAGATCTAGATCTAGATTTAGTGTGTTTCATTTTCATTTTCAAAAAAAAAAAAAAAAGAGGAAAAAGAAAGGAAAAAAAAAAAAAAAAAGAGTGTGTTTCTTTGTTTCTTTGCATTGTGTGTTTAAGTTTTATGCAACTTTTATTTCAAAATGTCGGATTTTTATTTGCAAGATGTTCATATTTATGATGATGTATGTAATTATGCCGATTATGAGTATAGCCAAGATGAATTAGATGAAGCTTTAGATGAGTTTTTGAATCCTAAAGATGCCAAACCTTCATTTTACCAAAAACTCATAAACCTTGTTACTATGCCATTTCGTTGTGATGAGAAAGATAAGTCTAATGATTCCTCTCAAGGGTACATTCCTATCAACTCTTCCACTAAATCTAGTAACATGGTTGTTTTCAATGATCCCCTCTATGAAGAGATGTCTCCTTTTGAATCAAAAGATAAACCTTCTAATAGATATGATCATGCTTTGTTGGATGATGCTCTTGATGATTTTGTGGCTTTATCGAAACCTTTAAACAAGAACAAAACCTCTAAATTAGTTAACATGATAAACCTAAAAGAGCATAATAAGCCTCTCCTTACTATCCAAGGAGGGTATGGTCATGATTCCTTTCTTACTCCGAATAAACCTATCATCACCGTACAAGGAAGAAAACCTATGAGTCCTTATAGTTATGCCAAGCAATTAACTAGAGAGAGTTATCATGCGGTTGCCCATACATATCATACCAGAAATAATAGGCAGCCTAATCCTCCTCCTGTTACTCCAGTTTCTCTTCCTAATCCTCAACCAATTCTTCCGCAAGCTCCACATATTTCACAAATTCTTGGTAAGGAATATGATCTCATAGAACAACTTAAAGCTACCCTTGCTAAGATATCCCTTTGGGATTTGATTCAAAATTCTTCTGCACATCACGGAATGTTACAAGATGCCTTGAAAGATTTGAATGTTCCTCCACCGAATACATCTAGTAATATAGTGTCTTTGGTTAACTCTGTGATGAATCCTAAAGCTCATATTATGTTTACTCAAGATGAGTTGCCTACTAGTGAAATTCAACATCAATATGATCCCTTGATGATTGTGGTTATCATAAATGACACTGCTATAAGACGAACACTAGTAGATAATGGCTCTGGCCTTAATGTGTGTAGCATTAATCTGTTGCATAAGATGAATGTGGATACATCCCTTATTGAGCCTGACTCTCGTCCCATTCGAGGTTTTGATAATGTGGCTAAGTCTTCACTAGGTACTATCACCTTACCCATCACAGTGGGGCCTGTTACTTTGCCTACTCCTATCCATGTTATGTCGGGAAATCTAACATACAACTTGTTATTAGGGAGACCTTGGATTCATAGTATGGAAGTTGTCCCCTCTACATTGCATAGACAAGTTAAATTCATTTATAACAATAAGACATATACCGTGATAGGTGATACTAATTTCCAAGCTTGTTTGCAAACATCTACTTCCAAAGGGAGTTCTTCTAAGCCTTCCTCTTCTAGTGATGACTCTTTAAAGAAGATACCTATGGATGAATCCTCACTCTTTGATGATCAAAATTCTTTGGATGAGTCTAAAGCTCCTGAAGAAGATCCTTCTCGACTTGAATCTACACATGAGAAGGCCTTTGATCCTGAGAAGGTTCTCGCAGAAGACGATTGGGGATCTCTTGATTTCAATCCCACATTTGTAGGTGAATATAGGGTTCCTCCTAGAGAGCTTAAAGTTGAAAAGAAGGAAGAAGCTAAAAATAAATCAACATTACTTGAGCCTATGAGCAATAATTTTGTGGTCGCTTCTCAAACTTCTTCTCCTCGTACCTCTAATTCTGAAGAGTTTGATTCTTTGTCTTATGAAAAACCACCTTCTCTTTCTGAAATGGCTGATCATTATGGCCATGGTTTTCACATTTTAGCTAAGCATGGGTATCATGGAAATGGTTGTGGCACTCATGAACAAGGGATAAAAGTTCCTCTAGAGAATAATCTTTATGATTATGCCTTTGGACTTGGTTATAATCCCTGCAAGCGCACTAAAGCTTCTAAAAGACCATGCATTAGTGTTAATGTTATTTCTACATCTCTACCAATGAGACACCCTGAGTATATTGATGGAGATCCTTCATCTACCTATGCTTTGGATGTTTTTCCTACCGATGATGCTTTAGCTGAGTTTTTAGGAGCCTACGATACTCTTCCTCGTTATCATCACAATAGGGGATTTCCTTATTGTTTGAACACTGAAGCTTATTTTGGAAAAGAGATTGATAATGATAAGATTGTGGAAGAGTTCCCTTAGTTAAAGGATACTCCTCAACATAGTAATCTTCTTATAAGCGACACCATTGATGTTAAGATGGATCCTGGCAATGAAGAAAAAGTTATTAAAATTGGAAAATGTTTGGACAAAGAAGAACAAAAACAATATGAAGATTTATTGCGTGAATTCCCTGAGATCTTTGCTTGGACATAATCTGACATGCCTGGTATAGATCCTAAGATTGTCACTCATAATATTGTCTTAGTTCCTGATGCTAAGCCTATGAAACACAAGATTCAAAAAATGAATCCTAAGGTAGCCTTGCTTGTTAAGGCTGAGATTGAAAAATTACTGGAGACTGGATTTATCCGCCCTATTGATTATTCCCCATGGATTTAAAATATTGTCACTGTGGCTAAAACAGATAATAAAATAAGAATGTGTACCGACTTTCAAGATTTAAATAAGGCTTCTTTGAAAGATGATTTCCCTCTCCCAAACATTGACATGATAGTTGATTCTACAGCGGGACATGCTTTGTTATCCTTCATGGATGGTTTTTCAGGATACAATCAAATCTTCATTAATCCTCAAGATCAATTCAAAACTACTTTCACCACTCCTTGGGGTACGTTCTGTTGGGTGATGATGCCTTTTGGGCTTAAAAACGCCAGCGCAACTTATCAACGAGTGATGACCCTTATCTTTCATGATTACATGCATAAGATTTTAGAAGATTATGTTGATGTTATTTTAGCCAAATTCATTCTCTATATAGATCATATTAAGATCCTTCGTCAAATCTTTGAAAGAATTCATAAATATCACATGCGCTTGAATCCCCGAAAATGTGTTTTTGGTGTGGATAGTGGAAAACTATTAGGATTCATAGTTTCGCATCATGGGATTGAGGTGGACACTAAGAAAATAGATGCTATTGTCAACATGCCACCTCCTAAAAATGTGTCTCAACTCAAAAGCTTACAAGGAAAGATCCAAGCTATTCGTAGGTTCGTATCTCAACTTGCGGATTGTACTTTTCCTTTTACTCAACTTCTCAAAAAGAATATCACTTTTCAATGGAATGAAGATTGTCAGCAAGCATTTGAAGATTTAAAAGTATATTTGGCTAGTCCTCCTATTCTTCAACCTGCTAAACCTTCTAAACCCTTTCTCCTTTATATAGCTGCTTCCTCTCATGCTCTCGCAGCATTATTGGCACAGCATGATAAAGATGGTAAGGAGTGTCCAGTTTATTAAATAAGTCATACCTTACTTGATTATGAGACTCGATATTTTGTGATAGAAAGACAATGCTTGGCCTTGGTGTTTGCGACTCAGAAATTGAGACATTATCTTTTAAATTCAGAAGTCCACGTCATGGTAAAATTTGATCCTTTGAAACATCTTTTCTCTAAAACTGGTTTATCAGGATGCCTAGCTAAGTGGGTTATGATGTTAACTGAATTTGACCTTAAATTTGTTTCACAAAGAGCAATTAAAGGGCAGCGTTGACCGATCACTTAGTTGAGGCCCCTTCACCTTTCTCCTTCCCTAACCCTGAGTCTTTTCCCGATGATTTCATTCTTTGCACAGAGAGAGATGAAACTTGGGAATTGTACTTTGATGGCTCTAAGTGTCATACGGGATCGGGGGCAGGTGTTGTTCTGATTTCTCCTACAAGGAAATCCATTCCCTTATCTTATCGTCTCAATTTCCTATGTACCACTAACATTGCTAAGTATGAGGCTCTTATAGCAGGAATAAAGGCAGACTTGGCTTTGAATGTGAAACACATACATATTTATGGAGATTCTCAATTGATTATAAGACAAGTAACAGGACTGTATCAAGCAAAACAAGACAAATTATCACAATATAAAGACCTTGCTATCTCTTTGTTACAAAAATTTGATTCATATACCCTGGAACCTGTTCCTCGAAAAAATAATTGACATGCGGATGCAATGGCATGCATGGCTTCTCTTGTATCTTTAGAGGACCCTGTGGTTGATCTTAATTTTGTTATTCACAACCTTATTTCTCTAGCTATTGTAGATAATTCTAGCTTGGTGACATGTTGTGACTTTATAGACTCAGATGAATGGTACTCGCATATTGTAAGATACTTGACCGATGGTACCTTTCCTGATTCCACCAATAGGAACATTAGGGCTAGAATTCACAAGCTGTCCGCTAGATATATCATTCTTTCTAATGTTCTTTACTGAAGGGGTTATAACGGTCTTCTCCTTCACTGTCTTAACAAATAAGAAATCCCTATTGCTCTTGAAGAGGCGCATTCAGGTGCCTGTGGGGGGCATTTTGGAGGCAAATCCTTGGTTCAAAGATTGCTTCGTATGGGATACTATTGGCAAACTATGCAGAAGGATTCTTTTTTATTTGTTAAGAAATGTCATCAATGTCAACAACACAATAATCTGATTCATGCTCTTGCCCAAGAACTTCGTTCTCATGTAGCTTCTTGGCCTTTCTCTGCATGGGGGTTGGATCTCATTGGTAAAATCTCTCCTCCTTCATCTCAAGGACATACTTTCATTATAACCACAACAGATTACTTTACAAAGTGGGTAGAAGTTGTTCCCCTTCGCTCTACTACTGCTGAAGTGATTTGTCGATTTCTTCTAGAAAACATTATTTCTCGATTCAGGATACCTTCCACTATAATCTCTGATAATGGGACATCATTTAAGAACAAGGACGTGAAGAAATTCCTCAAGAAATATCATATTAAACATCGATTTTCTACACCATACTATCCTCAATCAAATGGTCAAGCCGAATCATCCAATAAGATAATTGAACAAATTCTTCACAAAACCGTGAATAAGCATGGTAAGGATTGGAGTACTCAGCTAATTTATGCTCTTTGGGCCTACCGAACGAGTGTACGAATTGCCATAGGAACCACCCCTTATAATCTTGTTTATGGTGCTGATGCTATTATGCCTTTAGAGTTCGAGATTCCATCACTTAGAGTTTCTCTCAAAGGTATAGTAGATGATGACTCTTATAGAGAACAAAGACTTCAACAGCTTGAGATGCTTGATGAACAGCGTATAAATTCTCTTGAGCATATTCAAGCGTACCACAAAACTCTACAATGAAGCTATAATGATAAGGTTATTCAACGTTCCTTCTTAGTGGGTGACTTAGTTCTCTACGAGAATCAGCGCAATGTGAATGCCTTACCTAAAGAAAAAGGAAAATTTAGTCCTAATTGGCTTGGACCGTATATTGTTATTGAAGATTATGGATCAGGTGCTTACAAAATAGCGGATGTAGACGGTACGCCTCTTAAAGAGCCTATAAATGATATGCACTTGCATAGATACTATGCTTAATTCCTCATTCCTTATCTTTCATTCCATTTATCTTCTTTTCACTTTGTCAAAAATTGGATAATATGCTAGTATATCTTTGTTAGAGCAAATAGAATTAAATGATGTTTTGTTTAATCTATATTGCTTTGTTCCTGACAAGCGTGTTTCTTTACTCTATGGTTTGTCTTGAATTCATTTATGTAAATTGTCAGAGATTTACATTTTCATTATGCTGGCATATTATACAATGTCTTTATGTGTTAAGTAGAGTTGTATCATGTTACTTATATGATTTTTAGGCTTAACACATATTTCTTCTCTATCATCAATGTAGTACTTGATTAAATATTTTATTTTTATTAAGTCACACATGTATCAATTTTAATCATGGAGCATTGAAAAAATCAATCACATGGAAATTAAATTTAGAACATACATGTACATCTACCAAATGTATTAACTTTAATCAAAATATACATTGTTTTAGGCATTAAAGATAACACATTTGAGACAAAGAGAAGCATGTATATATATATGTGGATCATGTTTTCATATACAAAAGTAGGTCACTATACATCCAAAATGTGACCTATCTTACATCATGAGATCATCTCCTATCCCTAGGGCTAGTGGCTGGAGAGTGACGACTAGATGCTCCCTCCTGATCCGGCCGTGCAGGTGGACCCATAGGTGTATAGCATGATATAGACCATGAATGGCTCTGAGAGGAACTCCTATGATCCCTATCCATAAGGATCACGTGATACGAGGTATCCTTGACCTGAGCTGCTGCTAGATCACGTTGTGCCCACTGAAGGTTCTCTGATAGAACTCTCTCTCTCTCCCTCCATATCTCCACCTATACTCGAAATGGGGAAAACAAGTCATCATGCCGACCCGCGTTCCCTTGAGGCCTATAGGCAACCTGTGAGGAACTAGGGATCTATGCCATCATGGAGATATCTGTCACTGCTTGCTGAATCAAGGAACGCCACTCCTGCACATTAGCTGTAGCAGTAGAACAGATTCTATATTAGTACCATTCTATATCATCAAAACATTAATCAACCAATATAAACCTACTATACCTGGATCTCCCTCGTGCCAGTAGGGATCGTGATATGGTAGCATCTGTGACTGGGAACTACTAGGCTCCCCACGCTCGAATGATCTGTGCACGATGGGTACAGGTCTCCGTATCACCTCGTGTTCCCCCTTTTGGGGAATGAGAGGAGGATCCAAGGCTATGGTATCATCTCCTGAATGGTGGGGAGCTGCATCTGACTCCTCCTCATCCTCCTCCTCCTCATCATCCTTGTCCTCATCCGCATCCGCATTCTCCTCATCATCATCTCTATCTATGTCATCCTCCTCTCCTTCCTCCTCCTCCCCAGCACTGGGCTGATCTCCTATGGGCGGATCAGGATCTCCTACCTCCTCCTGACCCTCTCCCTCCTCTGGCTCCTTCGATCTGGATCCTTGATCCTCATCTCAGTCTCCATGTCTCCATGAACTTGGATGGCCTGTCGGGTGATCTGGTGGAAAGATAGGCCCTGCGTATGTCCTCACAAACCATGAGAGATACCTACACTGTGCCCCGGGATCTGCAGCGTAATCAGTGACCACATCCTGATCGGACCCCTCTATATCTATGATCTTGATATCATCTATCGTAGGTCTCGCTACTGCTCTAGGTCTGGGAAGGACTCGTGAGTGTCGAGTATAGATGGGTACATTGGTTGGAACACACTGCTCTAGCCCAAACTGCCTCTATACTTGATCAAAGTAGAATGGGACTATGATATGTGGGTATCGTCCTCTCAGTAGGTGGTTCCTCTGTAAGCATGCTAGCTACCTCTCCATTCCATCCCATCTGTGCATCCGCAGGTAGGGTCTCCATACTGTTACCTCAGCTTTCAATCTATCAAATGTCACTCTCCAATATAACAGATCCCCAAATCTCCACTCGCTGGTAAGTGGATAAGCAAACACCCTAGGCCACTCGCTAGCCGCACTCATTGGATAACTGACAGGCCTAGTACATGTAAAGTGCTTAAATATCTACACCTGTAGAAGTGTGCATGTCATCAAGCTGCAACCCTGTCCAAAGACATACTCCTTGAGGTCATGATAGAGATGTGCGAGCATACTCCGACCCCAGGCATATACTCTCCTATGTCTCTCCATAGCTCTGATGCACCATGTGAGACCTCCATGCATGTGCATACCTCATCCATTAGGGCAGACGGCTAGTGCAATGATGGCAATCATAAGACATCTCATGAGGGGCACCTCTCCTGTAGGATGTAAGAGCCAACTGACCATGATGCGACCTCTCGTCTCACCGGGCATGACTCTCCCTATGCAGTATACCTGCTCCCTCTGATGGTCCTTCACTGATCGATCGATCGCGTATGTCATGGTAGCTCCTCTGATAGGTAGGCGCAGTATGCGGTACACATCCTCAAGTGTGATCATCATCTCTCCTACTGGGATCTGGAATGTACATGTGTCAGGATCCCATCACTCCATAAGTGCCATTAGCATCGCAGGATGAAATCGAATGGCCGACATAAGAATCATATACCACAAACCTACTATAGATAATGTATCTCGCTCTGCCTGAGTCAGTCGGGGAATCTGATCTCGCAAACTATGAAGAATCTGCCCCACCGTGTGCTCTCTCATGTACGGGAGACCCTGCAATACAAACACATCAGTGTAATCAGTACTCAATCATCAAAATCATCTATGCGAAAAATAAAAAATTGTTGAACATTAATGACAAGTCCTGATTGGGACCATGGCGCCCTGAGAGGACCATGGCACCCTTTGGGGACCATGGCGCCCTGAGAGGACCATGGCGCCCTTCAGGGACCATGGCGCCCTGATAGGACCATGGTGCCCTTCAGGGACCATGGCGCTCTGATAGGACCATGGCACCCTGGGTGGGACCCAGGTTCAGATTCCAGGGCCTGCATTCGATCATAGAAACTCTAAGTCAACAGAAATGCAGAAAGTCAAAGTCAAAGTTCAGTCAACTCACCTTGTCCAGTGGCTCATCCCCGATCACAGCCTCTCGCATGATCTCCATCCTCATGGGACACTTCGGTCATCGTGAAGGCATGATGATGGCTATGTGGGCTCTGCTGCAATGAACAATACTCAGAAATCAACAAAGTGACAAATGCAATAGTCACTTTCAAGGTATATACTTTCATTCCTTTACCTTTACTTTTGAAACCCTAATTTTCCTCTATCACTCATTTCATCATAACTTGAGTTTGGGAGATGTGATTTTTGAACTGTTTGTTGCATAGGAATCGTATTTTTGTTCCCTTACTCCCTTGATGTTCCAAAATGTGCTCTGATGAAGCCTTTTTAGTGAACATCTGTCATCAATAATCGCTCACACAATTTGTCGTAAGTAAACATGCTACCTTGTTTCACCTCCCTAATAAGCAAGCCGAAACAAGGGGGGCATATAGCTACTCGCAAATTTCATCACTTTCCTTAGTAAGCATTAGGTGATTTTGTGATCTAACATGTGTTTTGTAGGGTGCGATTCCTAACTGTGTACTGCAGATACCGCTGGAGGCTTCGTTCGATGGACTTATGGATATATCCTTTTTCAAATAATGTTTACTTTCCTGTACTTTAGCTTGCATATGCACGTAGTACTCATATGACTGCTAAAGTGGGGGCTAAATGTAGCATCATAAATTGTACGCACTTTCTAGGGTGGTACAATTTCATACCTAGTTTAGCACCCGCCTTGGCGCATTTTGCATTTGCATTGCATTTCCCCTTTAGCACTTAATTAATCAAATTAATTGAGTCTAAGGTTCTATTTCATCATCTTTCACATCATAAAATTAGGCCCTTTCATTAAAGTGTGCCCCTTTTCGCTTTATTCTTCCAATACATCATTTAATCAAAAACCCTAATTAGGTCCTATTTTGAACTTGGGGGCTTGATTTCGGGGGTCAAAACATCTCAAAATCACCTGTAACTTCGAGATTCTCTCTAAAATAATCATATCCAACGACCTTGAAAATTTGGTGAAAAGTTGCCAGGACCATGGCGCCCGGAGTGCACACGGTCCCAGACATTTTTCTCAAAATTTTAGGAGCATAATCCAATCATAAAATAAAGCTTAACCCCAAGAAATTGGCGGGATATTCAATCTCTAGGTCGGCCAAAAGTTGGAATTAAGACCTAGGGTTTCATATATAAGAGCTCTCTTTCTTCATTTGAAGGGATCCGAATTTTGGTTTCAGGAACCTTCGATGCAACGAAAGAGTAGATCTTTGAAGACTTCAAACAACATTCAACATCCATCCATCAAGCATCCATCAATTTCGTTCATCCATTTAGGGCTTTGAAGGCATTGAAGAGTAATAAGGGATCACCGACTGAAGATTGGCTTGTACCTCTCCCTTGGGGTTGGGTATGATTTCATGTTGTTTTCATGTCTTTGCATAAGCTTCATTACATCATTTGTATTCATGCTTTAAATCACTTGGCATCTTGATTTGGAGCATTCACATTATCATTTACAAGCAATTAGGGTTTACTTTCTAGGTTGCTCTAGTTTGCTTGCTTGCATTTTAAGATCTTGCACACACACAAGGCCTGCACACACACTACTGTTATACAACTTGGCTATTCATGGAGGTGGAAATCACCGAAGTAGGGGTTTGACTAAGGCAAAACCCTATATAGCCGCCCACCATACCTTTCAGATATAAGTGCAGGTTTCAGGATTCGGACGACGCCGTAAGTTGCAGATCCGACAGAAGCGGACTGAGACAGATTTTCACACCAAGTTTCAGAGCAAAAGACCAGGATAGGGGCATGGGGCACCCTGGTCCTACCAGGACAGGGGCGCTAGGCGCCCTGGTCCTTGGGACAGGGGCGCTGGGTGCCCTGGTCCCTCTGATAGACAGCATTTCCGACAGTTTTCCAGGTTGCAAAACAGCAGTTTCAGGTGCAGTTTCAGGTGCAGAATCAGGATAGTGGTGCCCGCACCCCCGTCCTGAACATTTTCACTTAGATCTTAACTTCGGGTACGCATCTACATTCTTGTCTTGTCCTTGTGTTTACAGCTTTTCATTGTTTAAGTTCAATTCTACAATCTTGTTATTAGTTCATACTTGCATTTTGGGGTTAAGAATTGAACTTGCATAATTTTACCTTTCAATTACAACAAAGGAATAGAAATCCTAATAGGTAGCTTGTGGCTCTCTCTTTCACCAAAAAGAAGTAGCCAATTGTGCGATACCTCTAGGCTCTTTTGTATTCCATAATGTGTGTCAAAAGGTAGGATTAGGACATGTTAGCCTAGTCTCACTTTTTCCCCTACACAATAACTATGGCTTCTTTATTTGCACCTAAATTTATCGGAAACCCTACTGTGATTGAAGTTATCAAGCACCCTAGACCCGTGTTCAAACTTATTCCTGAAATTGCAAACAAAGATGATACCCTAGGAGCATTTTCAAAAATACCTAAGGGAGTAGTTTATGTAGAGGATCCTAGAATGTATATACATTGTCATATTGAGGAACTAGGAGCTGAAGAAATAATGAACATGTATAGGACTGTAATTTGTGATGAAAATGGTAATGTTAAAGAGAAACATAAGATAGTGGAAACCCTAGGCTTTGTGGACATTCTTAGTATCCTTGATTTTCCTAAAGATGTGATAAGAATAGTCTTGAGTAGAGTTCATAGAGAGTTCTTTTGGTTGGATTCCATCCATAAGATCACTAAAGAGGCAGTTAGGCCAGTAACAGGCTTACCTTCCACCGGTAGCAAGCCTGACAGAACTAAGAAAGTTTCAAATGACATTGTGATGAACTTAACCGACGCAACATTTGACAAAAGATCCCTAAGAGTCAATGATGTGAAGGACATCAATGTTAGATTTGTTAGTATGATTCTTGGTTATAAGGCTACACATGGAAACAAACTAAACTTTGTCTCTAGCTTATGTATTAAAAGTGCATATGATATGGTGAATGATAATTCAAGAATTGATGTATGTGAATGGCTTAAAGATGAACTAATAGACAACTTAAAGAAAACAAAGGTGATAAAAAGGGAACTTTTAGATTTGGTAACTTGCTTGTGTGCTTAATGTTATACATTACCAAGGAAGTACCCGGTATTGGTAGGAAAGACTTTGGTTTTGATATCCTGGCAGGAAAGTAATTGTTAGACATACCAAACAACATGGGAGATGACAGAGAGAAAAACATAAATGAATATATTCAAACTTTGAAAGAAAGAATGAAGACAAGAATAAGGCTATCTCAAGAAATTGTGGATAAGTATCAAAAAGAGATATGCTTTATGATCAAGAAAGATGAAATTTGGATGGAGGGAATTATCCCTAGGACTGTTTGGGTTACAGAGATGGGATATGAGGATGATGACAACATAGTTGAAACTTATGCAAAAGCCTTGTTAGAAGCCCCTAAGGAGCCAAAAGAAAAAGTATTTGGCAATGCCGAAACAATTGAAAGTGGCATTCAATCTTAGAAAAGAGTTAAGAAAACTGAGCAGATAGTTAGGAGAGGTTCAAGATAGGCAAAATCAATAAGGAAAGATGTTTTGAATAAAACTGGTATTAAGGAGAGTGAATTGGAAGGACTACAACGGAAGACACATCTCTCACCAGTTGCTACTTCTTCTGATAGTGAGATACCGATTGTATTCAAAAAGGTAGAAATAAAAAGAAAACCTTCACTGGCACCCTCACCTACACCCAGAAAGACAAGACAAAAAAAATAGGCAGTGAGGCCCCCAACTAAAAAGATGACACCAAAGAAGAGGAAACAGGTTATTCCTACTTTTGACAAAATTTTGGAAGAGATCACTGAAGATGGCAAACTGACAAATATCAACAAGTTGTATAACACACTATCAAATATTGAAAAGGAGAGCATAGAAAATAGTGTAATCTTACACTTAGACATTTATAAGAAATTTTTTATGGAGATTGTAGATGACATACCCAATGATCTATACAGAAGACTAGAAGCTAGAAGGGTAGCCATTGTGGAGCTAGATAAGAAAATCAAAATAGAAAAGCTACTTGCAGTTCACCTAGTGAACTCCACACAAGAAATTGATGAGCTGATTAGTGAAGCTAACCAGACAGTATTCTCAACTGGACACCAACATGTAGCATTAATGATAGGAAGAGTAAATGAGATATCAGAGGAAACAACAGATAAGTGGGCATATTTTTTGTAGAGAAAGAAAAACAGGAAGAACTTAAGAGACCAAAGACTATCAAAGTCTACCAGAAGGATAAGGGGAAAGGTATGGTAGGTAGACCTCTGAGCCTAAAGATAACTGATAACTTTCCCCCACCTCTCTCTGATACTCCATCGGTAGAAACTGTTGACACACAATCAACAACTGAGAGTATGGGTACACCACATGAGGATACAAATCCCAATTCTGAGGTGTTATACACAATGAACATTGACATTCAGGAAGTCAATATTGTGGTGGATAAGGAATCAACTGAGAAGATAGATGTGGCAATAGAGCCACCTGAAGGAAATGTTGGAGTTGAAAATATTAGAATTGGGGAACAACAACAAACTGAAGGATCAAATGAATCCCCAGACACTGGAAAGGAAGAGACCATAGCTGTGCATACTGTTGCATCTACTGAGGCACCAACAACTACTAAAACTAAAAAACCAACTGAGTCACCGGTAGTAGACAACACTTAGGTAAATAAAGAAAAATTGGCAGTGGACACTATAGTGAAATCATCTGAAGCACAAACAGAGAAACCATTAGAGCAACACGCTCTTGCTGAGGAAAACACAGAGAAACAGGTAGAGCAATAGGCTCCTTCTTAGGTACCTACTCAGACTGTGCCACCAGCTACATTTGAAAAGCCTAAGCCTTTGGTAGTAGAAATACAAACACAAACTGACCCTCCAGAGAAATAGGAAAGCAAAGCTATTAGTACAACTGGCGGACTACAGATTGTGAGAACAATTGGACAGTCATCCAGCACATCAATGACTGAATTCAGGCCTACAAATGTAATAGAGGTACTCTTGGATTCAATAAAGAAAATAATAGTGTAATGCACAAGCTTATAAGGCTATAGATGACACTTTACCAATTTTGAAGATGATAGCTCCAAAGTGTAACATAGATAATAACTGGCAACCTAATAACACTGGGCTAGATAAATGAAGATACATTCAAAGAGAAAATGAATAAGAAGAAAGAAAAATTCTTTGAAGAAACAGTGAAGAAGAATAAGGAACAAATGGAAACCTTATTACCGGCATTAGGAGAAATAATTTTGGATTTCAAGAAACTATACAAAGATACCTGCAAAACTGATATTTTGACAGAGGACATAGATTCAGAGATCAGCAAAGCACAAAAAGAAATCAGCAATATTGCTAACAACTTAATAGGAACATCAGATTCATTTTTGGAAGTTGAAAAGAATATTGCAGTTCTTGAGGAGAAAATTGAAAAGTTAGAAAAAGATAAAGAAAAGATAAAGTTTAAGGCAAAGGATTTAAAATGCAAACTAGGCCCTAAACTAGATTACCTCATTTCTTTGAGAAAAGAAATTTTTGAGGCTCTGGTTCCAGGACTGAAGACACCGGAAGAGAAAATGCACCTAATCACTGATACAATTTAGAGAATAGAAGTGACATTAAAGGACAACAAAAGGTTTAGCGACAGTCAAAATTTTGCATTGGTGGACATCTATCAAATTGTAACCCATCAGTTACAAGGATCTAGGCAAGAACCACACTCCATTGACAGTGAATGACAACCTTTGTCATTGATGCCAAAGGGGGAGTAGTGGAGATGAGACAAATGATTAGCAGGGACATCATCAGCTCAGGGGGAGCACATTTTGATAACACAGTTTTGATAAGATATTTTGGCAGATTCTTTTGGACAACATTTTTTGGACACTTTTTGGGGATTTTTCTCATGAGTGTTGCCATCAATGCCAAAGGGGGAGATTTTTGGAAAATACACACTCCAATGAGAAATTGTAGGTGATTGAAGGTATTGTCATTGATGTCAACCTTACAATCATATGATACCAGCAGGCATCAGCACCAGCACCAACAGACTCTACATTGGCATACAGTTCACAAGCACCGAAAAGATTGATTACTGGCACCATGGCCGACATGAATTTTGTTTAATTACATTTTGTATTTAATTGTAAAATCTTTTTGTAAGCCGACATGGTGGATTGTAATAAGACTTATATAAGTATAAGATAGTATAGATCATTTAGGTGTGGATGTGGCTAGATTATTTTCAGACCTAATGTGCAAATTATAAGGCAGATTTTGGATAAGGGTTTATGATTATTATAGAGCTTAAACCGGTATTGAACCTGGCATAGTAGATGCTAATCTAAAGCAGTACATGACATTGGATTTGTATAGTCCATTTTGTAAGTCAGTGAGACTTCTCTTTTTGTATGTAAGCAGTGAGCTTTAGGCAGTTGGCCTTCCTGCATGTGTAGGCCCCTATTGTAACAGTAATATTCTCTTATTGGCCAGTAAGCGAATATCGTGTGTCACAAATCCCACCGATCTTTTTCCCACATCGGGTTTCCTCGTTAAAAAATATTGTGTTATGGTGTTTCTTTCATGTTGTGGTTCTTGCTCTTATTTACTACATCAATTTTGGTTTACTAGTACATAGTTTTGGAATGCTTTTCATATAATAAATTCAAAAAATTCATTAACCGGTCAGATACTGATTCACCACCCCCCCCCCCTCTTAGTATCTTTGGGAATCCTAACAAAATAAAGTTTCCATATCGGGAGACTTTATCCATATCATTTGATGTGCTTTGTCATAGGGGCCTATTGAACAAACCCTCTATTCGACTTAGTAAGATTGAGTATCCAAAATGAAGTATCCGTCAAGTCATAAAAGTTATTTTCCAACATCACAGCAAAATCATCAAACGAAGAAATCTAGATAGTTAGCGCATAAGAACAACAACCTAGCGTATCTCAAACATTCAATAGCGCATTTTCACCAAAACTTAGCACTTTCATCACTTAACTTAGCGCATAATCAATATCATACTGGTAAAAATTTCAGGTAGCGCTTATCAACATCATTGTAGCTCATTCAAGCATCAACCTAGCGCATTCAAGACATCTTATAGCACTTTCATATAAAACATTAGCGCATAACCTATCCAACAAATTTATTATCAAGTAGTCTAAAATAGCACATTGGAGAGGAAACATAGCGCATAGTGAACATTCTATAGCGCTTCAAGAAATTTCTTTAGCGCATAAAATCTCTGTCTTAGCACATGATCAATATTAGTGAAAAACAGAGAGCTAACCAATCACTTTGCAAAATTTTTATCAACAATTTAAAATACCCTTTCGAGTCCTTTAGCAAATCTAGCAACAAAACTTCAAAAAAGATCACCAGTAAGAAAATTTCCAAATTCAACAAGGCACTCTTAGAATGAATTTTCCAATCATCAACTCACTTGAGACCAGACTTCATAAAAAAAAATTAGGGAGTATCAGAACAATGATCAAAATTCCACCATCCAATGGATCCTATCAAAACAAATACCTAGTTTGGTCCTTAAGTTGTCAAATCAAGTTTCCATATTGGGAGACTTTATCCATATCATTTGACACACTTTGTCATGGAGGTGAAACAAACTAAACCTCTACTTGATAAAGTAAATTTGAGTTTTTCAAATGAAGTATCCATATACAACATCAACATCAACATTTTATCATTTGTGTATGACCACTCCCCATATTTTGAGAAGAGAAAGTCTTCATCAAAAGACTACGTTGAAGAAGAGACAACCTAGTCCTAGGGCCCTTACCAAAAGGAGTAAATTTCTCCACATCAACCTATCAAAAACATCAACTTTGATCATTCGTATGACCATTCATCATCATACCGAGAAAAAAGAAACTCAGTCGAAGGAAATGAGTCCTAGCATAAATTAAGATCACAATATCATGACTTCCCAATCTGATCCTGTCTTCAATCAAGATCCCACCTATCAAGTAGCTTATGATGATCCCCTAATCTTTTGGTGTTCCATCCATGATGATCCCCTTTCATCTCAAGAGCAGAGTCCCATTCAACATCCATCTCCTAAGCAAGAGAATAATATCCCTTCCATATCCTCCACTGATCTAATTGAAAATCAATAAAAAAATACAAATGATCCTACTCCAAGTCAAGATCAAGATCAAGATCAAGGAATCCTTTCATCCTCCAAATCCATTCTAGGTCCTTTCATTCCAAAGTCAAACTTTTCATCCTCCAAATCCATTCTAGGTCCTTTCATTCCAAAGTCAAACTTTTCATCCTCCAAATCCATTTTAGGTCCTTTCATTCCAAAGTCAAGCTTTTCATCCTCCAAATCCATTTTAGGTCCTTTCATTCCAAAGTCAAACTTTTCAGCCTCCAAATCCATTTTTTGGTCCTTTTCATTCAAAAGTGAAACTCTCCATCCCTTCCATCCATCTTGGGTCCTTACCTCCTTCCATCCACCAATCCATCACCTCAAATGATCCATAAAAAATATCAACCAAGGCATACATCTTTGAACTTCTTTCAACCATCTATTTAAACAACTTTCCAAAACTATTCTTCCATCATTTCCTTTATCTATTTTGGGTTCTTATGTCCCAAAATTCAATTTTCCTCCATCTCTTCATTACTTCTCGAGTTGTGTACCAACACTCATCTTGAATACATTTCCATCTATCCTTGCACAAATCTTCAAATATTCTATCTATTATCCAACACCTCTTTTCCATTCCTTCAATCCCTTTCATTCAATCTTTGTAAAAATTCATCATCTGTGAAATAGTCATTTGTGTCATTTTGTCACATGCTTGCCCATGCTCTAATCTCATGTTCAGTCCTTTTCCTAGATATCTATTCATGAAATGATTCAGAATCCAAGGTTGTTCCTCTTTAACATTTTCTTTTGGTTGGGATACGCACTCAATCCAGAAAAGAACCACTTATCGTATCTTGGTCTCGACATCTTTTGATTACTATATCTCATACACTTAATCAATTTCTCTAAATCATTGTGATCTCTTAGTTGAAGACATGGCTAGTGAAAAATCTAAAATCTTGCTTCAGCGCCACTGTAATTATCAAACCGATGTAAGTTTCATCACTTACAAGCCAATGCAAGAAAAATAAAGAGCAAAAAGAAATATCAAAAGATCAAAAGCATGAGCAAGAAAATAACTATTAAGAAAATGCAATGAAATACAATATCAAAATGATTGGCTATGGTAACATGCAAATAACTCCATTGGGGCTATGGATGTCTGGCTAACAATGGAGCAATATTTGTGAGATTACAGTGATAACCTTGTCAGGGCTATGGATGCTCGCTGGCAGCGAGGCTCTATCTAGTAGGCTTTTGGCGTCAGGGTAACTCATGTAGCTAGCCATGTTGGATCCTGAAGATTACAATGATCATATGAGTTGGAATGAACCCACTTGTACACACATGGATAATCAAAGACTAAATACCTTGATCTAGTTTGAGATTCTTCTTCCCTTTTGAGTATGCTTCCTAGTCGCTAGATATGTTTGGTTGAATTTTTCTGGAGGTTCTAAGTGTGGGTTGGGTCTCTATCTTTGAAAAGATCAGGAACACTTATTCAAGTGGTGCCAAATACTGTGACAGTCTTACATATCACCTCTTTGTAAATGGAGACCTCTATACCTGGGGTCAAAGTTCATCCACTCTATTCTTCCTACCATATCTCCCATTATCCTTCTTCCAATATCTATTACCCTATCTAAATTCATCATTATCTACAATCTTGCTTCACCTCATCCATATCCTCTAATCCATATCCCTTATCCTATCAATTCATTGCTTCTATCATCCTGTGCTATCTACAATCTCTCTTCACTAATCCATATCCCTTATCTTATCTATTCATTGCTTCTATCATCCAGTTCTATCTACAATCTTGCTTCACTTTATCCATACCATCCATCCTATCTATTCATTGCTTCTATCATCCAGTGCTATCTATGATCTTGCTTCACTTATCCATATCATTTATCCTATCTATTAATTGCTTCCATCATCTAGTTCTATCTATGATCTTGCTTCTCCTATCCATATCCTATCTCTATCCATATCCCCTTTTCCATCCTTGATCTTGATCAAAACTAAGGAGAAAAACATGATTTCAAAAAAATCTCTTGACGTGTTTCCTCATAAGCTACCTCCATCGTTCTCCTATCCAATTCTACCTCAATAGTTTAGTCATCCATTCATAATGTTCCTTGTCTTGCTATACATTGGGGCAACCAAATACATCTTTCTTCTAATCCAAAAACTCAAAAAATCAAAATATCCAAAAGCTGAAAAATAAAATAAAATCGACAAAATCAAATAAAAATTGAAAATAAAAGCATGAACGCATGGACCATCCATCAAATCAAATCAACAACATGAAAAATATTGAAGTTTAAAATCAAATTGATCACATGTCTTGTTAACCAATTTATCACTCGAAATCAATATCAACATCAAACAAGTCTTATACAGGGATAGATACACTTGAAACTAGACAGATCGGTCTTATACGAGGTACACACTCTTTGAAATTAGATATTCCTATCAATCATTGAGTCTTGATAATCAATCCATATATCAAAATCAACATCTACATGTCTTATACAAGGATAGGTACACTCAAAACTGGACAGATTGGTCTTATACGGGGTACTCACTCTTTGAAACCAGACATTCTTACCAATCATCAAACAAATCAAAAGATGGCATAGATCAGTATGATTGCTGGATTTTGTTCTAGTTAGCCTTATCTTTATCGATTGATGGTAGTACATGTTTCACAAATCATATTGTACATATCATATCCACCCATCTGAGACATGACCAAAAATTCACAAATACTTATCAATCCTGGACATACTTAGCATAGTCACTATCCTTGGTTTATCTGAATCATTTATCCAAATTGTATCCCACCATGGCTTGGTGATTAGTGTACATATCCATATCGAATTAGTATCATTAACAAGGGGCAAAATATTGACCTCGGTGGGGGCATTTTGCCTTCAGGATTTTCAATATCAAACCAAACCTGTAGCAAGATAACAAGGATCAGAACAACCAACAAATGACAAACGACAATGCAAGAAGGCTAGACATCATAGACTTGAATTGATTTCAACTAAACAAAAGATATATTTGTAAGATGTTTTATTTGACAAGAATACATTCCAAATAGCATGCATGCTTACTTATGGTTGTTAATTTTTTCTTATCATATCTCCTAAGTGACTCAAGGATGTCTCAATGACTAGAGAAGCAAGGAAGGAATGCGATGTTTTCTTTGTCTATTGTTTGGGAGTGAGGCCTTCTATTATGCATATTTGTCTTATGATGTGATCAGGTAACATATCACTTAAGATATTTCGGATTTATATGAGACGAAGGTTAACTCTTGTCTATTTTACGCAAGCAACACTTAGGTCATCGTGATTCAATTATACCTCAATGCTTGTGTCATCTTGCAATATCAAAATCCATGTAAGCTATACTCATGTCATTAAGGTTCAATTATACCATGATGCTTGTATCAACTTTCAACAAATCAAGGCCCGATGATGAAAACAAAGGAAGCACTGACACTTTGATCAAAATAGATGGCAAAATTGAGAACGAGAATGCATATTAACCTTTGCATTAGTTGCACATCATTATCATATTAATCTTGCATTAGGTTGCATATCATTTTAATCTTCCATTAGTATCATTTCATTATCAATATCATCATCATGTCATTCTTACATCTCATATAATACATCTCATTTTCAATAAACATCTCATATCATTATCATTATCATGAACTTCTCACATCATACTTCTCATTTTCAAGATACATATCTTCATCATTCATCCAACTCTCATCTATCATGTCTTATACAGGATGTATCTTTCCTGAAACTAGACGTTCTCTTATCTATCAGGTCTTATATAGGATGTATCTTTCCTAAAACCAGGCATTTTGATCAGGTCTTATACAAGATATATCATTCCTGAAACTAGATGCTTTGATCATCTTTGTCTTATACAAGAGGTGTCATTCCTCAAACCAGACTTGATCTCAATCTTATCAATTCTATCAATCCATTTCATTTGATCCATTATAGCATGTCTTATACATGATGTATCTTTCCTGAAACCAAACATTTTGATCAGGTCTTATATAGGATATATTGTTTTTGAAACCAGACGCTTTGATCATCTTTGTCTTATATAGGAGGTGTCATTGTTGAAACTAGACTTAATCTTAATCTGATCAATCTTGTCAAACCCATGCATGTCATCAAATATCCACTCTTCTATCTTTCAAATAACATTCCTCTTCTTTCAAGATGTCATTCATGCCTTTAGTGCACGAACGATCTCCCAAGGGGGCATTATCATATTGAATCTTGACATCAATTTCATATCAGTTTCATATCGACACCAACATCATATCAAAATCAAATTTTCATATCCACAACATCATATCAAAAATTTTGACGATAAATTGAGCGTTTTTCTTTGAATCAACATGTGGTCACATATCGACTCAAAGAGGGGAAAAACATAGACACCTAAAAGTTGCACAACAAATTAAGTGAATTTTATTCATTTAATTATCCCTATTTCTTCTAATTAATTAAATTGAGATTTAATTAATATCTTTATTCTTCTAATTAACCTATTAATCAAATTCAAGATTTGATTAAACCTCTTTCTTCTAAAACCTAATCCATTAATTAAACTAAGGTTTGATTAAATACCCTTAGCCATTTAATTAAATAAATTTATTTTATTTAATCCTATTTCCCATTTAATTAAATTTACATTTAATTAAATCCCCCTTCTAGCCCATTTAATCAATTTTACTTTTAATTAAATCCCCCCCCAACTTGTATTTATGGAAGTTGCATCTATTTTTGTTGAAATAAAGATTTTATTTTAATTAAAATCCTCTTCCATCCACTTGCATTTTCTTACATCTCCCACTTGCCTCTTGAACCCCTTCTAGATTCTTCTAATCACTTCCAATTTAGCCTAATTCATCTCCTAATTATTGTCACATTCCTAAGCAAAGAGAAGTCACTTCTCAAAGCCTCCAAAGTCTTTGAAATGCATTAATGGCTTTATGTCTTCAATAAGTTAACCCTCAAAGTCTTCATAACCATTAATGGTTAACTCAACCTTCCCACATGGTTAGAGACTTTCTCTCTAACTTAACCCTTAGCTAACCCAAGGGTCTCATCAAGCACTCATAGCTTTGACCCTAGTTATCCTATTAATCCTTGCACAACAGCTTATCCCTTGGGTAAAGGCTTTATCTATTGGTTATCCACTAACCTAACCATAACCTTACCTCCTAAGGTAACCTTCATGTCTCCTCAAGCATTTAATGCTTCTTACATCTCCTCTCAAGACCTCTCAAGGTGACATTTGTGAACTTGGGATTGGATTGAATACCTCACATGGATTGATAACTTTAAATCCTATCCATTGTTAAGATTATTTAATCTTAACCATCCATTTCCCTATTTTTTCTATAAATAGAGCCCATTCCTTCTTCAAAAAAATCAAGTCTTTTGTGCATCAAACTTATAGTCATTTTGCAAGTTAAGGAGCTCTCTTTGTCATCTTCAAAGCATCAAGCATTCATATCATGCATATCCTTTTTTTAGCTTAATTAACTAGTCTAATAGCATTTAATCTTCAATTTGGAACTAACATAGTTTCATATCTTCATCATCTTGAGAATCTAGTCTTGCATCTTGCATTTCATCTTATCATTCACTAAGATCTTGGCTGCATTCCATTTAGATCTTAGAATCATTTAAATCTCGTTCTTTAGGTTGTCATCTTAAAGAATCAAATGCTCCTCCAAGCTGAGAGCCGCCTTGAATCTTGAAGATCCTTGGAGATAGAGGAACATGGAATGATTTTAAAGAGTTTAGATTCATTTAACTTGTTTTGATTGATTTCTAACTCTAATGCAATGTTTCATGTGTGTGTTTAAATTTTTTTCTCCTCTGGCAGGCTGATCCCATATTTCTGGCATACAAAAAGTTATCAAATTGATTGTCCAATGTGGAAAGTTGATCTATAGAGACCCTAGTTAAAGCTTCTTCTTCATCATGGGATGCATCAATGGGGTAAATATGCACATGATTAGGACGGGAAGAATTAACATGATCCTCATTAAATAAGTCACCCAAATTAGGCTCCATCTCCTCAGTAATTGAATCTTTGAAGGTCTTAATTCTAATTCTTTGTCTAACAGGGATAGTGTAGCTAGGACCAATAGTAGTGAAACTCATGCACTGGAGGCAAAATTTGTATTTTGAATTGTGGAACAAAGCTTACAAAATTGATTAATGCCAAATTTAAGAAAATAATGATTACATAACTTGAACTTTTTTGGATGAAGAGAATGACACAATTTCCAAAAATGAAAAGGAAATTAGATTTTTTTTTTAAATTACGGCCAAGGGAATACAACATAATTTTAAAATCAAAATTTTTAAAATCAGGGCAGACTATAATTAACCTCTTAATTTTAAAAAATTTCTTGAAATTTAAAATGTTAAATTTTGGAAGTATTTTCAATTCTAGAGGGATCAAATGTCGACAAAATCAGCCAATCTTCTGGATTTAGGCTATTAAATACAATCATAATAGTCTATCGAAATTTCGGGAAAAAAATAGAGGACCGTGGTGGGAATGCACATGGTGCAGCGAACTTTTTTTGAAATTTTCAGGAATGAATATTATGATGATTTCAAAGCTAACCCCCAAAAATTGATAAATTTTACGATTTCTAGATGGGTGAAATTAAGGTTCAAATGTAAAAATAGGACCCTATTAGGGTTTTAAAGAAAGAGAGGAATTTAATTGCCAATTTGAAAAAGGTCAAACCTAATGGATAGGGACACCTTGGAAAGTGTTTAGAAATCTGAATTTGAATGAAATTGATTGAAATTTGCACAAAATCTAGTTAAATTTGAAAATTAGGGTTTAATGACCTTACCACTTAATTTTAAAATTTGAATTTTGGAGAAAAAATGAGGGAAATTGAAAATTTGAATTGTAGAAATGAAAACTAGTCTGAGAACAATCAAAAATCTGAAAATTAAACGGAAATCCAGTTTTTGCACAAGTTCAAGATGATTTTTGAAAATTAGGGTTTTAACAAGTAACCTCTTAATTTTTTAAATTTGATTTACAAATTGAATTTGAAAAAGAAAACAATTTTTAGATCTAAGATAACCACAAGCAATTTTCACAAATCACAAGTTCAATTTTAATTTTAAAAATTAGGGTTTTTAATGATTTAACCACTAAGTTTGCAGAAAATTGAAACTTGCAAATGAAAAATATGCAATGTTGTTCAAAGGAAAGCATGCAAGACATCAGGATCATGCTTTTTGTAATGGGAGCAAATGTGTATTGGTGGGTGAAAAATGTGTGAATGAGAGATAAAGAGGAAAACTACCCTTTCCCTCTAGACAGATGAGAGTTTCACTACGGATTTCCCTTCAAACACTTTTCATGCATTAAACTGGAAGAGGAGAGGAAAATTCGCTAGATTCAATCTCCAAAGAAGAAGATAGAATTCTGAGTGAAATGGGAATGATAAGATAATCCCCTCTTCCTATTTGAAATGGAAAGGACTTGATTGAATTATGTAGTGCAAAAGTGACAAAGAACTAATTATAACTTGACATCGGAGTATGGGATGAAGTTGTGCACCTAGATCTGGTAGTAATATGTTGAGACGAAGCTGTCCTGTGAATTTGAAAAAAATTTGCTTAGATTGTGGCGGGAATGTACATGGTGCTCTAAAAAATCCACAAAATGAAAAGAGTTTTTTTTGCCTTTGCAAATGGAGCCTGAATTCGAAAGTACAACTACACACCTGCAACCTACAAATAGAAAAGAGAGGAAAATGGGTTGGGATTTGGGGTTTGCCTTCAGGTCAAACCCCAGTTTTGGAATTAACCAAGTAATGAAAGAAAGTACTTGCAAGTAGATGTAAATGAAAGACTAAAATGTAAATCACCTCAAGGGAGGTTGTGATAGCAATGTTGATAGAGATGCTTGTGTGGATTTGAATATTGGAATCAATCTCCTCTTCAATGATTGAATCGTTGACTTGAATGCAACACTAGCCTTGAAGGGAGACTTGAGATGCTCAATGCTTGAAAGGGATGCTTGAATGCTCTTGAACGGTTGATCACAATTTTTATCCAACTTGAACCACTTACCCAAATGAGAGAGCAAATACAAATTAAATACATGTCAATTAGGGTTAATGAAACTAATTTTCATCATAGGCTGGTTTTTGTCCTAGGGGGGAAAGGGGCACCAATCCCCTGTCCTACCCCTTTCTCATGGGCAAAGTGCAAACATGGTGATGCAGAGGCCAAGGAAGAAGTAGATTTTGAGGGTTGAGTAGTCTTTGATCTCCGATCAAGCTAAGGGATTTGATATCACGTGCGTGAGGACCCCAATGTGGTTGAAAGTTGCTAGGGTCACAATTTTATGACACTACACTTTCAGTATCTCAGTGTTGGATCTGCAAGTTTGTGTAATTTCAAGTTCATTTGTGCTTTATTCTTCATCTCCTAGTCTAGTTGATCAGTCAAACCCTAGTTTTTCTCATCATTTGCAACAAGAGGAATAGGAACCTTAAGAGATAGTCCTTGGCTCTCTCTTTCTTATAAGAAGTAGAAAAAGTGATATATCTCCCTAGGCTCTTTCGTATTCCCAATGTGTTGGCAAAAGTAGGATTAGGTCCTGTTGGCATTTTTTATGTTTATGTTGTGATTGTCATTGATGGACACACACTTGTATTGAGATCCCCTTTATATGTATGAGCTCATGCTCAACCGGTATTTGTTCCAACTGGCATGTTGTATTCTAGTCTTTAGACTAGTAGTGATTTTGCAGAATGTGTTTCCCAGTCTGAAGCGGCATGTCGACCCCAAGCGGTTCATAGATCACAAGCAGTACGAGGGAGCAAAGCAGCACAACACATTCTTAAAAGTCTTCATTTTTTGTCAAACCAACAACTAGTATTTTGTATGAACCGGCAATACTCTGTGATGAGTTACCAACCGGCATTTTGTGATGAGTTACCAATCCACCGATTATTTGATGGTGCCGACACATTAACGGTGATTCTTGTGTCGTGTTACTAAGTATGTCTAGGTTCATTGAACCTAGGAAATTGTAAAGAAATCCTATTGGACCGACATGAAATCAGATTCCTTTAAAAGGACATCATGTCTAGGGTTTTAGGTTGTTGCAAAAAAGGGTTAATGTTGAGCTAGGGTTTAAGGTGGATGTTGAGTTGTTGGAAGAGCGATCTTATCTGACAAGATCGAGTTGTAACTGAGAGAGAGATAGAGAAGACTGAAGTAATGCTGGAATGCATTAGCTGTGAGCAATACTGGATCTAACCAAGCAGTTTGTGCTATTAGATAGATCAAACACTTGTTGATTACTCACATCTTTAACAAGTCAGTAGCCCCTAACCAGGTAGGCCTCAAAGCCTTTGTAAAATCCTCTAACAAGGTGGTTCACACATGTGAATCTAAAATCCTCTAACAAGGTAGTCTTTAATCATACTTATCTCCTAACAAAGATTGAGATTCCTAACAGGATCTTTTCTGGTGAAGAACATTGTAAGACCTTAACCGGTCTGACCTTAACAGTCTGGTTTCTATTCTACAGATAGTGACTTGTGAGTTGCATCTCACCATGGTTTTTCCCAGTTGGTTTTCCACGTCAAATATCTTGTGTTATGGTTGTATTGCTTTTGTGGGTGAATGTTTTATTCACATTTTGGTTTGTATGTGTGGTAATCGGTTTGATTGTCAGACTGCTTTGCCGGTTTATCTTTAGACTGTGTAAGTGTTTTAGTGCAAATATTTTTGGCATACTAATTCACCCCCCCTCTTAGTATTCATCAATTGGTATCAGAGCCAACCTTTCTATAAGTTTAACCACTTGGAAAGAGATATGGGGGAATACACCTTGAGGGAACTTAATCAATGGCTCACTAAGTCTGAGCAAGCCTATGATGATCTTATGGTCAAATAGAAGGCATCTCAAGCAAAAAGAAGAGAACATGCAGAAAGGCTGATGGAACTATCTGAAAGTAGTTCTGAAGATGAAGCTAACATGGAAGCTATGATTGCTGAAGTGAATAAGCTGAATGATTCAAACTCCAATCTGAGAAAGGAGTTGGAAGGACTGACTATTCAGTTCAGTCAAGAGCTTGAGAATCAGAGAAAAGCTAAAGATCTAGTAAAAGACAGAGATCATGAGATCTCCAAGTTGAAGCATGAGATTAGTGCACTAACTGCTCGCCTTCATGAGAGTAGAATGGAAAAAGAAGAGATGCAAGGAGAACTAAACATTGCCATCTCTGAAAATGCAAGTCTTATGGAGACAAACACTACTATTTCCAAAGAACTCTTTGAGTCAAAGGAAATACTTGCTAAGTTTGGCAAAAGTACAGTCAAGCTAGAGCAAAAGTTTGAGTCATCTAGACCAGCAAAGAATACCAATGGTCTTGGTTTTTCTAGACATGAGGAAGGAGAATCCTCAGAAACAAATGTTGAAGCATCAAAGAAGAAACTGGCACTCAAAGGAAAAGGTAAGCAAAAATTCAAACCTGTTTGCTTTAACTGTCTTAAAGAAGGACACATTGCCAATGTATGTAGGAGCAAAGCCTACAATAATTTTCCTTATTTTATCAACAATGTACCTAGATTCAATAAGTTCAATGGTCATTGTTATGCATTCAACAAGTTTGGGCATAGAGCATTTGAATGTAGGTCTGTAGTGGATAACACTGGAAGATATCCTCAGAGGACCCAAGGAACTGGTCCTGAATCTTTTATAAACCAGAACCACAACCAGTTTAATGACTTCAATCATCAGTCAAGAAGCGGTGGTCATCAAGCGACAACCAGATGGAGAGAAAGTTGTATGATCTATAATGGTCATGGTCACACTACTGCAACATGCAGAAGGAAGATTGGAAACATGTACAATGGAGCTTGGAGAGCACCTAGACTTGTTTTCTATCATTGCAACAAATTGGGTCACATTGCAAGATTCTGCAGAAGCAGAAAAA
This sequence comes from Cryptomeria japonica, assembly GCF_030272615.1. Classification (NCBI taxonomy): domain Eukaryota; kingdom Viridiplantae; phylum Streptophyta; class Pinopsida; order Cupressales; family Cupressaceae; genus Cryptomeria; species Cryptomeria japonica. The sequence goes on from NC_081415.1 coordinate 521,919,888, forward strand.
GTATATCTGATGATATACCGGTCACTTAAGAAGGAGAAATAGATGTTGAAAAAGTTTAAGGAGACATGAAGAGAACATGGAAGAAGAAACCAATAATGTTGGAAGAGGAACCAGTTTCTACACCTAGTGTGGAAATATTGGAACCGGCAAACTAAGCCTCAAAGGCTTAGGGGGAGCAAATGGCGAAATGCTTTCAAACCCCCGGTTAACACCGGTATGTTATACCTATTGCTTGGTAGAAGACCAAAAATAGTAAAAAGGCAAATTAGGGTTTACGCCCTAATAGAGGAGCATTAATGATGGTAGGTGAGAGACATGTATAAATGCATTTTTATAATCATTTCTCAGTATCTGTTTTCAAGTGAAGAAAAGTTTTCAAGTGTAGAGCGAAGAAAAGGCAATTTGAGCTTAGATTTCAAGAAATTGGATAACCTTGAAAGAGATTCAAATCTAGTTTGCAAGCGGTAGTGGAGAACTCAGAGCGGTGATTTGGCATCTAACGGAGAGTGAAGTAAAGTAGAATCAAGAAGCCCTAAATTCACGTTTGAAAGGTATTTTTTGTGTTCTTGAAATACTCTTCAATGGCTTCTGCATCTCATACCAGTTCAAGCACATCCATTGAGTCAGAAAGTTTCATTCAGAGGAAGTCCAAGTATAATACTTTGTCACAAGTTCTAGCTGGAGTCATAGTCGAAGAAGGAATTTCAAATTATATTGATTGCAAGATAGAAGACCTAGGGTCCTTAGCCATTCATACTCAATTAGGTCTATTTTGCGGAAAGGACAAAAGGATCAAACCAGAGTTCAGTATCTTAGAGAAGAAGAAACTCCATAATGCGGTATATTTTCTGGAAGACTTCACAGAGGATCACATCAGGATCATCTTGAGCTAGTCCATAGTGACAAGATGTACCTAGAGAGAATGCATGATATCATGCCTGAGGCAATTCATGCAGTCACTAGTTTCTGCAACATAGGGGAAGTGCTAGCCCTGAGAACGGTAAGCAAAATGGAAATGACCAAGCTCACCGGTTCGACAAGTGATTCACGAGGAATGACAGTCAATCCTATCAAGGATGATCTAGTAAAATACGCCTGCATGGTGATAGGCTACAGAACATTCTCAGCTAGTAGGATTAATTATGTATCTGCTGCAATGGTAAATGCCGCTTATCGGATGATTAAAGAGGATAAATCATTTGACATATGCACCAGTATGCAAAGGCAACTCCTGTTAAATCTTAAGGAAATCAAAAAGGACAATTCACTGAGATTTAAGTTTGGACAACTACTGGTAGGGTTGTTTTTCTATTTCCAAGGCTACTTTCCGAGTGTAGCAGATGTCCAGTGGTCCCCTGACCAACCGGTAACCAAGCAGATAAAGGAAAGGGTGCAAGCCATTGGAACCGGCTACCATGAGGTACTGAACAAATACTTTGATGAGTTTAGAAGAAAGATGAGTCAGAGGGTACGAATCTTAGGTGACATAGTGAAGAAATATGAAGATGACATCTGTTTCACTATTCAGGTGGACAAATGTCTAATGGAGGCTGTTAAGCCTAGAATGGAGGAAGTGGAGCTTATGGGCTATGAGGTCATGTTTGACATGCTGGAAGGGTATGCTTCAACCCTTATTGCCTCACCTCTTGATCCAAAGGCTAAGCGAACCAGAACCTACTTGGAGAGGATTGTACCGGTTGAAGAACCATCGGTGAAGAAGGGAAAATAACCGGCAGCTAAGAAAGATAAGGCAGTGCCTGCAGCATCAGCACCAGCTACCATTATGACTCCAAGAGTGACCAAGTGGTCACCGACAAAGAAGAAAGAGGAAGACTAAGGCAAATGAACCGGACTCCGAAGAAACTAAGTCTGATGAATAGCCAAAGAAGGCTAGACAGACCAAGAAGATGAAGAAGAATGAACTGGCAACATACGCACCGGTAAATATAGATATCTCCTCTTACAAACCTTTGACACATTATCAAAGAACAGTAAAGAATATTAGGAGAAAGTTACTTCATGATTTAATAGATTATTATGATGAATTCAATAGTGAAGAAAAAGATGAAGTACTGCAGGAAATCATTCTTTATTTATGTAAAAATGACCGGTCACCATCAGAGATTAAATCTCATACACCAGATTCATTATTTAAAGCATTGGATAATAAATGGCACATTGCCATTGAAAAGGAACAAGAGATTAGGGAGAAAGTTTTTGCACAGTACTTCCCCAAACTCTCAAATTCAAAATTATTTGATGTATTGGATCAAAATAAAGGTCTCTTCTTCACAAGGAGAAGAAGACTCTGGTTGTTGGAGGGGAGAGTTGATGATGTAGAAAAGGATACACATCAACACATGGCCCATGCTATCAGCTCACACAAAGCTCGAATGGCCAACCTCCAAGCAGAAAAGGAACTGGTTATTTCCAAACTGGATGAGGTTTTTGATGAGGAAGGAAACCTGGTGGAGGAACCAATCGACACCATAGATGTTGATGCCCTAGATATAGAAGATGTCACTCAGGACATACCTTATGAGGGAACTGAACAAGGGCAATAGGCCGATCAGGGTGGTGAACAAGTTCTGGACACACAGCAAGCGGCAAAAGAACAGGAAGAGAAAAAGAAGAAGGATGAAGATGAGAAACAGAAAAAAGAGGAAGAGAAGAGAAAAGAGGAAGAGGAGAAAAGAAAAGATGAAGAGAAGAAGAAGCAAGAAGAAGAAAGGAAGAAGAAAGAAGAAGAGGACAAGGAAGAAAAGAAGAAGAAGGAAGAAGAAGAAAAGAGGAAGAAGGAAGAGGAAGAAAAGAAGAAGAAAGAAGAGGAGAAGAAGAAGAAGGAAGAGGAAGAGAAGAAGAAAAAGGAAGAGGAAGAGAAGAAGAAAAAGGAAGAGGAAGAAAAGGAAGAGCAGAAGAGGAGAGAAGAGGAGAAGAAAAGGCAGAGGAGGACAAGGAAGAAGAGAAGAGAAGAGAAGTGGAAAAGAAGAAAGCTGAAGAAGCCAAGGAATGAGAAGCGGCAAAAAGCTCTCAGGTGGAGACTCCGAAGGCAACCAGAAGTCAACCCTCATTGGTTGATCTCTTTAGTCCTATCGATCTCCAATCTGTAAGTGAGTTGGAGCTTATGCATAGCATCAAGGTTGCTCAAGAGTGCCTTGAGATCATTCACAGGAAAAAGGAACAGGACATCATTCAGGCAGCTATAGACACACTTACCGGTTTAATCCTCAGTACTAATCTTCCTGACACTGATTCATCACTAGCACAACTCAAACTTCTGTGTACTATAGTGGATGATTAGGTGCAGGGTCTAGAAGAAGCAGCAAAGGCCAATGTAAAGAAAGAGCACCAAAAGGCTCTTAATGTTGCTCTCGTGAAGAAATTAAATGGGCTTAGGACTGAACTGCTAAAGGATCAAAAGGACATAAGGAGTGCCTTGGATGAGGGAAACTTGCTACTCAGCAAAATCTGTCAACCTCATCTATTCTGTGATGATGTGCTAGCCAAGAAGCAACAGCTTCAAACAGACTTACAATCCTAATTGAGCACATTCAAGACTCCTTATGACTCCTTTGTAGCATATGGGCAAACCGTTCACCAGTTCTAGATCCAGTCAGCCAAGATGGAGCAAGAGATCAGCACAAGGTCTAGGGATTTGCAGGAGCTTCAACTGGTATTACTTCCACGACTGCAAATTCTCTAGAAATGCTATATGAACCTAGATGGCCTAATAGTCACACAAGAACTGAGCACAATAGATGCCATGGAGGAATAGGTATCACAAATGCAAACAAAGAAGGAAGTGGCGACCTCCCTACTTGAGTCCTGGTCTCTTTCCATGAAACAATTTTTGCAGGACTATAAAGAATTTTTTGACAAGTATTATTCATTATTGTCATAAACTCTTTTATATATATATGGAAATAGGTTTTTCAGTGGTACTTTGTCATTGTTGGCAAAGGGGGAGAAGTATATGGTTTTAAATTTTGAAATTTTGATATATCAGGGGAGAAGTATATCAGAGGGAGAAGTATCTGTTTTGAAATTTTGATATATGCTGTGATATATGCTATATGCTCTTATGATTATGCTCTGAATGCAAAATTGCTATACACTCTGTTGATTAAGGGATAGTGTATATGCTTAGGGGGAGCAATTTTGTTAATGGCAAGTTTTTGTTGTAAAACACTTAGATGTCAAAATTTTATTTTCCTAAGTGTTGCCATCAATGCCAAAGGGGGAGATTGTTGGCATTTTTGATGTTTATGTTGTGATTGTCATTAATGGATAGACAAATGTATTGAGATCCCCTTTATATGTATGAGCTCATGCTCAACCGGTATTTGTTCCAACCGGTATGTTGTATTCTAGTCTTTAGACTAGTAGTGATTTTGCAGAATGTGTTTCCTGGTCTGAAGCGGCATGTCAACCCCAAGCAGTTCATAGATCACAAGCGGTATGAGGGAGAAAAGCGACACAACACATTCTTACCAATCTTCATCTTTTGTCAAACCGGCAACCAGTATTTTGTATGAACTGGTAATACTTTGTGATGAGTTACCAACCAGCATTTTGTGATGAGTTACCAATCCACCAATTGTTTGACGGTGCCGACACATTAACGGTGATTCCTGTGTCGTGTTACTAAGTATGTCTAGGTTCATTGAACCTAGGAAATTGTAAAGAAATCCTATTGGACTGACATGAAATCAGATTCCTTTAAAAGGACATCATGTCTAGGGTTTTAGGTTGTTGCAAAAAAGGGTTAATGTTGAGCTAGGGTTTAAGGTGGATGTTGAGTTGTTGGAAGAGCGATCTTATCTGACAAGATCGAGTTGTAACTGAGAGAGAGATAGAGAAGACTGAAGTAATGCTGGAATGCATTAGCTGTGAGCAATACTGGATCTAACCAAGCAGTTTGTGCTATTAGATCAAACACTTGTTGATTACTCACATCTTTAACAAGTCAGTAGCCCCTAACCGGGTAGGCCTCAAAGCCTTTGAAAAATCCTCTAACAAGGTGGTTCACACATGTGAATCTAAAATCCTCTAACAAGGTAGTCTTTAATCGGACTTATCTCCTAATAGAGATTGAGATTCCTAATAGGATCTGTTCTGGTGAAGAACATTGTAAGACCTTAACCGGTCTGATCTTAACCGGTCTGGTTTCTATTCTGCAGATAGTGACTTGTGAGTTCCATCTCACCATGGTTTTTCCCAGTTGGGTTTCCATGTCAAATATCTTGTGTTATGGTTGTATTGCTTTTGTGGGTGAATGTTTTATTCACATTTTGGTTTGCATGTGTGGTAATCGGTTTGACTGTCAGACTGCTTTACCAGTTTATCTTTAGACTGTGTAAGTGTTTTAGTGCAAAGATTTTTGGCATACTAATTCACACCCCCCCCCCTCTTAGTATTCATCAGGTCCTAGTCACCTGATCTCACTTTTCCCGCCTCCACACTTCCATTGGGAATTTTGGTGATATGTTCATGAGCTTCATGGATGAACTGTGTCTTCTTTAGTTATAAGTGTTTTGGAATCAAGATGCAAGTTGTATTCTCTTATGCAATGTTTTATTCATGTATCTAGAATAGATTTCCATTTATATTCATTATGTTATATGAACACTCTCCTTGAGAGGAATATGTAATGTAAATTTAATTTAATGATGTTAATTATGTGGTTGTTTTGTGAGTTTAGATAGTACAGTGTTGATACTGTTTATCCCTTGTGAATGATTAGGTTCTTAGTGAGTAGATGTTAGTTGTAATACATAAAATGATATTTCATGAGCATAGTTTCATTTATCTAAGTTTAATTGCTATGGTTATATGATAATGTGGAAAGTGATCTTAGGAACATTTGAATGTGGGATTTAAATGAACCTAGTTTCTAGGGTAATCATGTTGTTTAGGTCTTATATAATATTGTTTCTATGTTAAGATTCATCTATTCATGTTAAAGCATTATGTTATGCAATGGTTAGTTTAGATTTTCTTCTTATGCCTTAGTAAGTGTTAGCATTTCCTTGTAGCGATGCTAGGGGACCTTAGAGGACGTAGGTGTTATTGTTATAAGTTGTTTATGCTTGTGCTTAGATAAGTTGTTCTTATGTTAAATACTATGTTGATCATTATTATAGTTCAATAAGTTAATTTATCTCTTTAAAAAAAAAAGTATTCCTTCTTAAGGTTAGCTAGTTAGATGAGTTGTCCTCTGAGGTTCCTTAGTGGGGTGTTATAGATATTGTAATCCGATAGTTGCTCTAGTTGACATTGGATTTTGGGTACCCATTGAGTAAGTTTCTAGTTGTTGATTTGTCCTTTAGATATGGCGTTCATGCAAATCTAGGAATCACTTTCTATGTTTACTTATTTGTAGCCTTCTTTGATGCACAATTTTAACCTTGCTGCCATAGCTATCATCTTAGCCTTGTTGTTCGAAGCAATGCAAAAATTACTATGTAATGCCTTAAAGCATTTGCCTTTATCATTGTTAATAATGCATCTGATTTTGAATTTTCTCGGATTGCCTTTAGCTGCACCATCCACATTTAGTTTGCATCTTCCAAAGCTCAAGGTCATCTAATGCACTAATGCCTTCAATGCAGATTTCCTAATGATTGTAATTGAAGGGCACACGAGTTGCAACGATTTATTATGGATGTCACTATCCCATTTCAAAACATATTCTATCCTCTTCCTAGTAATTTTGGCATTGACAACTTCACAGATTTCATCTTTGATTTTAGAGATGAGGATTTCATCAGAGATTGTATTAGCATTGAAGATACTACAATTGCGTTCTTTCAAAATTTGACATATCACCATTGACAAGCTAAAAATCCAAATATCACTCCAAACTAATCTTGGTGCCACTATTGGCCAACTTAGGATAAATTCAAAGAGATGTTTCTTTCTTGGGTCTTACCAACCAATATTATCCATAAGTCAGTCCCAAACTTGGGCTACCAAAGGACACCATAACAGTAAATGGTTAAAAGTCTCTTCATTTGCCATGCACATAGGGAAAACACTTGGACCTTCGATCACAATGGTCCTTAATCTTTCTCTTGTGAGGGATCGGTCATGGAGGGCCACCCATAGGAAAGCACCAACTCTAAGGATGACACATTTATACTTTGAGGGCCAACTTGAATTTTCTTGGGGTTTTCTTTGCATTACGTATCGAATCCTAATATTATATTCTCTTGACTTGGCTGCACCAAATAATTAAATCCTCATCCTTGGATATCAGGATTCTTCTTTTGCCAAGTATTTCTATTAACAATTGCCCAATCTTGATAGGATGAGAGTGTTGGTATTTTGGATGTGTTGCATTGGTTTTTTCATTGATGTCAACACTTGTAAACACTTGAGAACACCTATCAGCACTTGGATATCTTTGGTTATGTTCACCGGCATGTTCAGTGACTTATGCATAGTCACCGGTATCTGGTTCACTGACAGGCTATATTGTTCACCGACACTGAGGATGATCTGTTATCATTTGGAAATTACTTGGTTATGTCGAAGACATTGTTTGGACACTTGGTTTTGGTGATTTGGCTATTGGTCTAATCAGGTTTGCATATTTGTTGTTATCGGAAAATAGGTCTAGGTTATGGACCGACAAGCGTTATCTATTCCAGATCAGCATGATACGTTATGGAGATGATTTGTTATTATTGTAAATGTATTGAGTCAAAATAATGCATCACATATTGATTCATTTGTAAATGATTTAATTGTAATATTCTTCGTAAGCCGACCTACACATTTGGTCTTAGGTTTTGGTATATATGTAAGATCTCATTTGTGAGATTGAATGATGATGTAGAGAAGTGGAAAAAGGATTGTAATAAGCTATATGAAAATATAAGTAGAGCTATACATGTAGACATCATTTGAAGATTCAAGGAAGGTATGAAGAAGACAATCAAAGCTTAATCGGTACTGAATCCAGTATATGAAGATGCTATTTTGTGCAATACATTATCATTGGATTTAACCATCCAATTGTAGTCAGTGTGACTCCCATTTTGTGATTGAGCAATGAGCTCTAGGCAGTTGGCCTTTCTGCATGTCCAGACCCCATATTGTACACACATACTATCTGCAGTAGTATCCTCTGATTGTGGGTAAGGTTTCCCACCGTGGTTTTTCCCCTTACAGGGTTTCCACGTACAAATAACTGTGTTATGTGTTGTGTATGTTATTTGTCTTTCTGTTTCATGCATTAAACTTTACCGGTACTATTCTTAACTGCTAAACTGTCAACTGGCATAAAGTTTGGTTTACCGGTATTAAGCACTAAGTTTGGTTAAGTTATATTTGGGTTGAAATTAATAGACAACTGATTCACCTCCCCTCTCAGTTGTCTCCAGATCCTAATAAAGAGAGGGCCTCAATTGGTTTCCAAACACTTCTATATCCATTGCTATCATTTAACATGTAGTTAGCCACATACATGCTAAATTTCCTCTCAACTTCATTAATCCAATCCACATTCCTTATTATATCAATGACCACCACCTCCCCATTCCAAGAGTCTCTCCAAAAACATTATTTACAACCATTGCCAATTTTCCATGTTACATGGTTGATGATAATGCCTCGATTATCCCAAATAAACCTCCATATGGTTGATCTCTCTTTTGAGTTGGCCATAGCTATAATTATGTTTGAGTTATAACTGTCCATGTACTTCTTCCTCATTATTTTACACCATACTTTCCCTGGCGTCTTGAGTAATTTCCAAGTCAGTTTTTCTCCAAGGGCTAAGTTTTGAAGTTTCATCTTCCTTAGACTCGTGCCACCATCTTCTCTGGTTAAACAAGTGATATCCTAGTTGATCAAGGGAATTTGCCTAACCTCCTTGGTACCTTCCCATAAGAAATTTTTCATGTAACTTTCCAATTTCTTTATTGCGTTGTGTGATGGTTTGAAGCAAGACATTACATATGTAGGAATTACAATCAAAACCCCTTTAATAATTAGTATGCACCTCTCTTGTGACAACCACTTTTACTTCCAAGATGACTCCTTAGATAAGAATTAATCAATAACCTCCTCCTAATGAGAGGATCTTCTTGGCCTCACAAAAAGTGGAGCACCTAGGTATGTGGATGACAATTGCTCAACCTCAAAATCAAAAATATTTGCAATATTCCTTTGCAGGGCATTGTTTGTATTGAAGAAAAAGATATTTGATTTGTGCTTACTCATAGTTTGTCTTGAGCCCTTGAATATTCATCTAGAATTTCTTTTGTTTCTTTAGCCTCCTTGATAGAGGCTTCCCCAAACAAGATGGTGTCATCTGCAAAGTACGAGTGCAATATTGGATCCAAATCCTTGTCTACCTTGATTCCTTTCCATAATTTCATTTCCTTCTTTCATTTGATTTGTTGACTAAGGGTGTCAAACGTAAGAACAAATAGAAAAGGGGACATCAGTTCACCTTGTCGTAGTCCATTTTTAGCCTCAAAGAAACCATAGAGTAAACCATTAACCGTAATAGAGTACAAGGAGAGGAAATGCATGATAGGTAGTTCTAATTCATTTATCATTAAAACAAAAAAAAATTAAGACTTTGATGAGGAACACCCAACAAACCTTATCGTAGGCTTTGATAACATCAAGTTTGGTAACCATCGCTCTGTTAGAGCTAGACTTGATGGAATGTATTGTTTCCAAGGTGAGAAAAATACTATCTGCAATATCTTTGTTCGGAGTAAAACTTGTCTATTCTTCCAAGATTAGCTTCCCTAAGATATTTTTTCATCTATTTGCAAATGACTTGGCAAAGATTTTTTAGATGTGGTTGCAAAGAAAATTAGGTCTCTAGTCTCCCATGTTCTGGATTCTACCTTTTTAGGAATTAGGACAATGACAATATTATTGATGGATTTAACAAATTTTCTAATGCATCTGATATCCTTAACTAATTTGTAGATATCATTCCCCATAAAGTTCCAACATTTTTTATAAAAAATTGCCTAGAAGTTGTCCAGTCTTGGAGCCTTGTTCGAGTGTAATTGGAAGGTTGCCTCCTTGACCTCATCAAGTAAAAAGGGGGCATTGAGCATATCATTGTCTACCTATGAGACCAATTTAGGAATGTTGTTTATAATCTCCTTCCACCTTGGGTATGTAGGTTCCAATGCATCTACGAGCAGTGATTAGAGGTGTGAGACTGATTCCATGCCAATTTCCTCCATCCTGCTGCACCACTTCCCATCTGCATTCATCGCCCCATTCATTTTATACATTACTCTCTTTTCTTTGACCAAAGCATGAAATAATTTGAATTCATGTCTCCCTCCCTAATCCATGTTTCCCTTGCTTTATCTTTCGAATACGTCTCTTCATGCGCCAATAGTTATGTAAGCTCTTCTTTGAGTGATTTTTACTCTAGATAGTCCTCCTAATACATGCCAAACTTAACAATTTTCTCTATGAGATCGCTTAATTTAGATTCAACCCTAAGTCTCTCAGTAAATATATTTTTAAAACATTCTTTGTTCTATATTCTTAGCGTGCTCTTCATGAAAGTCATTCTTTTCATAACTTGATAACTGGTGGCGCCGTTAAAAATGTTACTTTCTACCCACCATCTCTCTACTAGACTAATAAAATCCTTGTTACTCCACCACATTGATTCGAATTTGAAATAACCTTTTTTTGGATTGGCTATGTTTCCAATTTCCATCAGGACCAGGAGGTAATCTGACACCGACGTTGGGATAATTGATGTGGTGAAGGAATATGTGCAATTAAACGATGTGGATCCAATGAGGAAGTGATCAATGCATTCAAATTTTTTATTAAATCTCATCCTTCGATTTGTCCATGCGTAAGTTTTGTTCTTGGGGATCACATCAATTAGTGCGCAATCTTCCATAAACTTACCAAAATCTTCCATCGCTTTGTTGATCTTTGTTATCCCACCACTTTTCTCTTCAATGCTTACGATGACATTGAATCACCACCCAGTATGTGGAATTCCGATCTTAAATATTCAATCTTCTCTTTGAGAGATAACCAAAGTTTTTATTTGTCTTCAAATTTGGTGGGCTCGTAGAGGGTATGCACACCAAGATGTGGTATCAAAAGGGGTCTTAAGATGCCACTTTTTTTTTTAAATTAGCAAAGTCTGAACTTCAACAACAATTGAACATAGTTACACTCCAAATTTGGAGATGCAAAAAGAACAATAGTGAAAGTGCTCCAAGTCTAATTTCTAAACGGCTAATTTGTTTTGAAAATGGTGGAGATTAAGGGCTTCAAAAAGGGGGCCACAAAAGTGGTTTTTTTTTATGCAAAAAAAATAATAGTGTCTATTGTACGCCCCCTAAAATGTTAACTTGATTTTAAAATTTTTAAAATCACTTTGGTGAGAAATTAACTAACACCTTGTAGTTTATGCCAGAATTTTCAGCTATATTTTTAATGAGTATATGATTTTTTACTAATTTTCAAAGTGGACACATCCTAAAAAATAAAAATTTGAGCGCCTCCCTCCTGAAATCATTGAAAACTAATAAAAAAATTAAACTTTTTGTTTCTAAAAATGTAATTTTCTGTAAAATTCCATGAACATGTAAAAACTATGCCCAAAATAGCACATTTTGGTTTTTGACCAAAAATGGACACTAACAAAATAAATTAAAAATGAAAGCCTTAACATTATCAAAATGTGAAACAAATTACATAGTTGGACAGTTAAGAGATAGCTTAATGATATTATGGTGCTTTTTAGTTGCATTGAAACATGTGTAAACTTGATGGAGAGTACAACCACAAAAATGTCAGAAATTTCAATCTTCTGATAAAAACACATCTATGGCCTGAAATGGTCATCCAAACCTTTAGGTTGGGTGCCCAAGGCAAATCCAATCCATAGTTTTGGTGTTTCACAATGCAAACAATTTGGTGGTACCAAATATGGCACTCGCCCTATTTGGTGCTCACCAATTTCAAAAATGGACTTTTTCCATTTGGATAGCGCCAAATATAAAAAGTTCATATCTTTTGCATTGAAAAATTATAAGAGGTGTTGTGAATGGGAAAATATACTAGTCTGGACACAAGTTACACACAATGCCCAAAGAATAATATATACACGAAATATAACATTTAAGTTATACTTTAAGTTCTCTTTCATGTATATATTGGCATGATGTTTGAGAGTGGTTTCTACTCTATAGGAGTTATAATGTAGATTATAGGTTTTAGAGGGTCATATAAATTTTTAGACAATCAAATTTCACTAATTAGCATGCTCCTATTAGCATTCTTTAGCTCTCTATCTCACTCTCTTTATCTTCCCCAAACTCTAGACCTATCTCTCTCCCTCTCTTGTCACTCTCACTTCTTTGTCACCTCTCTAGGTATATCATACCCTCTTCAACTTTCAATCCCTCCTTACCCCCGTCTCTATCCATGACTTCCTCCCTCTCCATTCTCTTGATCACTACCTATCCCCTCAACCCTCTCTCTCCCCCTCTATGTCTCTCACCTATCTATATGTCCACTCTATAGTCCTCTCCCTCCCTCTCCACCTTTCTCTCTCTCCTCCCTTGCCCCTATCCATTTCTGAAATCTCTCATTCTCTTCTTTCTCTCCCCTCACCTATCTATCTACTCATTCCCTAGGTCTCTCACTCCCACCATGTCTACCTCTACATCCATCCCCCTTTACTCCTTCCTTTGTTCTTCTATCTCTCCTCTTCTTCCTCCCTACCCTATCTAGATCTCTCCCTTGGACCTTTCTTCCCCTCTTTGTCACTGTCTCCCCCCTGGAATCTATTATTCTCTCTTCCTCTCTTATTCTCTCTTAGTTGTCTAGGTCATCACCTCTCCATCCCACCCTCTCTCTCCCCTCTCTAGGTTTCTCCCTCCCTTCCTCTCCACCTATCTACCTCTACAAATAGGTCTCATTACCCACCTCTCTCTATTCTCTATATCTATCTTACTCCTCTCTCACTATATATGTTTCTCACCTCTCTTTATCCTTCTAGATCTCTCACCTATCTATATGTCCCTTCTATAGTTCTATCCCTCCCCCTCTACCTCTCTATTTCTCCCCTCTTAACCCTATCCATTTTCTCCTTCTCTTCTTTCTCTCCCACAACCTCTTTATCTCCTCCTTCCATAGGTCTCTCACTCTCTCCATGTCTACCTCTCCATCCACCCCCTCTTAATCCTCTCTTTTTTCTTTATCTCTCCTCTTCTCCCTCTCTCCCCTCTCTAGTTATCTCCCTCCCTTTCTTCCCCTCTCCCTCTCTATCTACCCATACATACACACCCCTATATCTATCTCCCTCCCCCACTCTTTGTTATTCTCTTCCTCTTGTATTATCTCTCTATTGTCTAGGTTATTACCTCTCTCCCCTCTCCAGGCTCCTCCATTCCTCTCCACCTATCTACCTTTGCATCCATGTCTTGTTACTCACCTCTCTCTATCCCCATAAATCTATTACACCCCTCTCTCTTTACATCTATGTCTCTCATCTCTCCTTCCCCCTCTACTTGTCTTACATATCTATCTATCCCCTTTCTAGTCATCTCCCTCTATCTCTCGCCCCTTTTAACCCTATATATTTTTGAACACTCTCCATCTCTTCTCTCTCTCTCTCTCTCTCTCCCCTCACCTCTCTATCTCATTCCCTATGTCTTTTACTCCCTTAATCACCTCTTACTCCTATCTCTCTCTCTCTTTATTATTTTATTTCTCCTCTTATCCCTCCCTCTCTATCCCTCCTCCCTCCTTGCCCCATCACTCTCTCCCTTCCCTACCAATTTTTATTCTCTCTCCACTATCTACATCATCAACTTTTCATCACACCCTCTCTCCCTCTCTCTAGGTTTCTCCCTATTTCCCTCTTGACCATTCTACATCACCATCCATGTCTCATTACCAACCTCTCTATCCCCCTCCATCTACCTCACCCCTCTCTCTCTCCCTAGATATAGGTATTTCACCTCTCTCTCCCCCTCTGGGCATCTTTTATGTCTATCTAAACCTTCTCTAGTTATCTCCCTCCCTCTATCTCATATCTTATATCTCTATTAAATCTTAGAGTTTGGGGTTTATGAGTGATGATGTATAGTTGAGGTTCTCTCTCTCTCTCTCTCTCTCTCTCTCTCTCTCTCTAAGTCTCTCCATTCATCCCTCTTTACCTCTCTACCTATCCATCCCTATCTACTTACCCACCTCTCTCTCCTCAATCTCTAAATCTCTGACCTCTATATATCTCCCCTCTCTAGTTATTTCCCTCCCTCTCTACCTATCTCCTTGCCTCTAGACCCCTCTCTTGATCCTCATGAATATCTCTATCATTTTTATTCTCTTTCTCCCTCACCTATCTACCTCTCTCCTCTCTAGGTTTATCACTCCATGTCTACATCTCCCTCCCTCCTTACCCCTCTCTTTCTCTTTGTTCTCTCTCCCTCTTCTTCTTTGTCACTCTCCTCTCCAAGTCATCACATTTTCTCTTTTATCCCCCTCTATTTATTTCACCCCTCTCCTCCCATCTAGGTCAATCACCTCTCTCCCCCCCTCCAAGTATCTCACCTCTCCATATCTCACCTCTCTAGTTCTCTCTCCCCCCCTTACCACTCTCCCTTTATGAACTCTCTTATTATCTTCTCTATCTTCCCTTACCTCTCTATTTCCTTCCCAAAGTTTCTCACTCCCTCCATCCTATTCCCTAAAAACTATACCCTAAATCCTATACCAAAGAGAGAGAGAGAGAGAGAGAGAGAGAGAGAGAGAGAGAGAGAGAGAGAGAGAGAGAGAGAGAGAGATGGATTGTCTCCCACTCCCTCTACCTTATCCTCTGAAACCTATACCATAAATAATTTATACACCCTAAACCATATATCACAGAGAGTGAAAGAGTTCATAAAGGAAGAGGGGTAAGGGGGATGATGTAGAGGTAGAGGAAGAGATAAACCTAAAGAGTAGAGAGAGAGGTTGGGAGGGAGAAGTGATAACTTAGACAATGGAGAGAGATAATAAGAGAGGTGGAGATAATAAGCGAGAGTGGGGTAGGGAGATAGATATGGGGTTAAGGAGGGAGGGGGGATGGAGAGGGAGAGAGGAAGAAATGGAGGTAGAGACCTAGAGAGGGGAGAGTGAGGTGTGTGTGAGAGAGACAAGGAAGAATCAATACAACCAATACCCTCAATCCCATGTACCCTAAACCTTGTACCATCAATATTTTACTCTATACTCTAAACCTTATATCCTACAACCTATTATCTAAAACCTATACAAGAGAGGGAGAGGTGATTATCTAGAGAGGGGAGGGAGAGAGAAGAGGAGAAAGGGAAGAATAAAGAGAAAGAGAGGGAAAAGGAGGTAGAGAAAGGTGGGTAGGGAGTGATTCAGAGACCTAGAGAGGGAAGAGGTAGAGAGTTGAGGGATAGAGAAAGAGGGGCAAGGAGGCAGAGACGAGAAATATATGGAGATGAGAGACCTAGAGCATAGGAAGAGAGGGGTGATAGACCTAGGGTCAAGAGATAGAGGTGAGGGAGATAGAGGGAGAGAGAGAGGTGGGTAATGTGACAAAGAGGGAGAGGTAGAGAGGTAAAGATAGCAGGAGAGAGAGGTTGGGAGGGAGAGGTAGTGATAACAAGAATGAAAAGTGAGGAGATAAACAATAAGAATAGAAGAGAGATGGAGGGAGACACAGATATATATGGAGATAAAGAGGGGAGGTGAGAGAGAGAGAGAGAGGAGGGGGGAGGGGAGTAATAGTTATAGAGTTTAGGGGAGATAAATAGGTGAGGAAATAGAAAAGCAAAATAGAGAGTTCATAAATGGAGAGGGGTTTACAAGGGGTGATGGAGAGAGAGAGGTGGGGAGGGGATAGATAGAGAGGTGAGATACATAAAGGGTGAGAGAGAGGTTAGATACCTATATCAGAGAGAGAGAGGGGGGAGATAGATATAGGTAGATAGAGAGAGTTACTTAATGATACATGGATGGAGAGGTATAGAGGTGGAGAGGGAGGAAGGGAGAAGCCTAGAAAGGGGAGAAGGGAAGAGAGAGGGGAGGAGGGAGAGGTGATAACCTAGATAATGGAGAGAGAATAGAGAGGGAGAGAGTATAAGAGATAGTAGGGGAGGGAGATAGATATGAGGGTAAGAAGGGAGAGAGAGAGAGAGAGAGAGAGAGAGAGAGAGAGCAATATCAATATACACAATACCCTTAACTCTATGTACCCTAAACCATATACCAGCAATCTAGTACAATAAACACTATACTGATACCCTCAACCTTGAATCCTATATCCTCAACCCTATTCCTAAACCCTATATCATACTCTCTATTTCCTAAAACCTATACCAGGGAGGGAGAGTTGATGACTGAGAGAGGAGAGGGAGAGAGGAAATTGGAGAGATAAGAACAAAGATAAAGAGAGGGATAAGGAGGGAGGGAGGGAGGGAGGGAGAGGTTGATAGGGAGTGATTGGGAGAACAAGAGAGGGGAGGGATAGAAAGGTGAGGGAGAGAGAGAATTTTACAAAGAGATAAAGAGGGGTAAGGTGTTAAGGAGAGAGATGGATAGGGAGGTAAAGAACTAGAGAGGGGAGAGATATAAGTCCAAGAGCCTAGGGAGAGAGAGGCAAGAGACTTAGGGGAGAGATAGAGTGAGAGAGATATAGGGGGGAGAGAGGTTGGTAATGAGATAGGGACGGAGAGGTAGAGAGGTAAAGATGGAGGGAAGGAGATACCTAGGGATGGGGAAAGAAGGGGTGGGAGGGAGAGGTAGTGATCGAGAGAACGAAGAGAAAGGGGAGAGAAACAATAAGATAGTGAGAGAGAAGAAGAGAGGGGGGGGGAGGGAGGGATAGATATGGGGGTAAGGAGGGAAGGTGAGGTAGAGAGGGGGAGATTGTGGGAGAGACTGTTGGCATTCTACACTCTTATGAGAATAGTTGATGTTATCATTGATGGCAACCAACTGGCAACCAACTGGCAAACACCTGTCAACCCACTGACAGTTACCGACACTAACAATAGACTTCTACATGCACCGACAGGCACCTCATCGGTAGTGGCAATAATGCATACCGGCACTCAAGACGACATGGAATAAACTTTGTTTAATGTTTTATATTGTAACTATCTTTTATAAAAGCCAACATGGCATATTGTAAAGGACTCATATATATGCATGAGATCTTATAGGTCATTTTGTAAGAGAGAGAGAGGATGTTTTTTTGATATAGTTGATAGCGAAGGTTTTTGGTAATAAACTGAGCTTAAACAGATACTAAACCTGGCATAGTTGATGTTGATCTGAAGCAGTACATTGTATTGAATTTTGATAATCTATTTGTAAGTCAGTGAGACTTTTGTTTTGTGATTGAGCAGTGAGCTCTAGGCTGCTAGCCTTCCTGCATGTGCAAGTCCCTCATTGTAAGTAATATTTATTCATTGGCCAGTGAGTGAATATTGTGGGTCACAAATACCACCAAGGTTTTTTCCACACCGGGTTTCCTTGTTAAATATCTTGTGTTATGGTGTGTTCTCTATGTTATCTCTGTTATTCTTATTTGCTGCATTAATTCTTATTTACCAGTACACTATTTTGGGATACAAAGTTCTTAATAAGTTTAAATATTCTGCTTACTGGTTAGACACTGATTCACCCCCCCCCCCCCCCTCCTCTCAGTGTCTTTGGGACTGTCATTGATTCTAACAATTGGTATCAGAGCCTGGTCCTCTATTTTCAAAATCCCAACAGCTTGAGGAAGATTTTGACACCGATATAGATGGAGAACTTAAGAAAACAATTAGAAGGAGGTCTTGTAGATTATGATTTAAAAAAATTGAAGAATATCAAGCTTGAAGATGATTTGGGGATTGCATGAGAATTCATTAAAGCACTTCAAGAGAACCTTGTTATAACACAAAATAAAATAAAAGAACTTCATGAGAAGATGCAGAAAGATGATGATGAAAAATAAACTCTTAATGAACTTGCAAACAAGTTGAGACAAGAAAATAGTAATATGAAGAATGAAATGGAAGATATGACTATGAGGCTATGTAAAGACATTGAAGACAGGAAGAAGAATGAAGAAGATTTGACTAGGAGACTCAATGATGCTAGAAATGAAAATCTAAGACTTAGTCATGAAAATGATATGTTGAAGACAGATCTGATTCACATGTAACATGATAAAACTAAGCTTGTGAGACAAAAGGAAATTCTGGAAAATGAGTTGGCTATTGCAAATCAACACAAAGAGAAATTCAAGAAAAGTTCAAAGGAGCTTGATGACATGCTGAAAAGTCAGAAACCTAATGGAGATACAAATGGACTTGGATTTGAGATTGGAGAAAGTTCCAGTACTGCAAACAATCTAGATCAGAACAAACTGGTAAGACAACCTAATGCTTATAAGTTTAATGGCAAATGTTTCAATTGCAACAAATATGGTCATAGATAAAATCAATGTAGATTTAGAAACAATTAGAATATTAATGCACCCACCAGTCAATGTTCCAAATGCAACAAAGTTGGTCATAATTTAGAAAATTGCAGAATGAATGTGAAATGCTATGTCTGTGGAAGATATGGACACCTATATAATCAATGCAGAACACAAACCGACATAGGATATGGTAAGGCTATTCAGAGGAATAATGTGACTTGTTATTCTTGTAACAAAATTGGACATATTGCCAAATTTTATAGAAGCAAGACTTCACCAACGAACAATAAAGGATCCAATTTGAAAGGCAAAGAAAAGGTAGATGAGGTAAAGCAAGAATTTTCAAAACAATGGATTAGGAAGAGAGATCAAAATGTTGATGAAACTATCTCTATACTGGTAGAACAGAGTAATTCTCCATCGATAGGAGATTCTTAATCCAATTGAGAAGTAACACTTTGGGGGTATTGTAGTAAGTTGAAAATCATGCAGATTACCCTTGGTCGACGGAGAGAAGATAAATTTCTTCTTTACCAGCAGATGTGTTAAGTTATCACTTAACCGGTGAGCATTTAATGTGGTTGGTAAGAGAAATGTCATTATAAATCAGCTAACTTCCCTCTTTTTGAACTCACCGAGCACTCAAATTAGCAGAGAGCGTGAAAACAAAGTGAAGGCATTCAAGGCAAAGGTGCAGAGTTATTTCTTTCAAGCATTCAGGATACTTTAAGCCAGCTAAAAAAAACCCTAGGATGTATATACATTGGAATATAGAAGAACTAGGTTCTAAATAATTAATGAAAATGTATACTAAGGTGATTTGTGATGAAAATGGTGTTATCAAACCCGAACACAAGATTATAGAAACTCTAGGTTTTATGGAAATACTGAACATTCCCCAATTTCCGGAAGAAGTAGTAAGAATTGTCTTGAGTAGAGCACATGGAGAATTTCTATGGTTGGATTATGTCTCCAAAATTACCCAACAAGCAATTAGGGCAGTAACTGGTTTACCCTCAACCGACAATAGACCTGACAAAACAAAGAAGATCCCTAATAACTAAGTGATGACCCTAACCAGAGCAACATCTGACAATAGATCACTAAGAGTGAATGATATCAAAGACATCAATGTGAGATTTGTGAGTATGGTGCTAGATTACAAGACTACACATGCTAACAGACTAAATTTAGTTTGTAGTCTTTTGATAAACAATGCTTATGAGATGGTCAACAAAAATGCAATGATAGATGTGTATGAATGGCTAAGAGATGATCTCATTGATAATTTGAAAAAGATTAAAGGATATAAGAAAGGGACATTCCGATTTGGAAATCTTTTGGTATGTTTGATGTTGTATTTCACTAAGGAAATCCCCAGTACAAGACATAAAGACTTTGGATATGATATACCAGTAGGAAAAAAATTATAGAGAGCTTTTACCAGCATGGGAACTACAAAGGACAACAACATAATTGAATATTTCAAAACCTTTCAAGCTAAAATGAAACCTAGAGAAAGGCTATCACAGAGTGTAGTAGACAAGTATGACAAAGAAATTTGTTTTGTTATCAGAGAGATGTGACATGGATGGAAGTTGTACTCCCTAGGACTGTATGGGTGACTAAAATGGGATATGAGGTAGATCTTAACATTCTTGAGACATTTGCTAAAGTATTACTAGATGCACCAAGAGAACCATCAGAACAAGTTTTTGGTAGTTCCGAGACTATTGAAAGTGATGTAAAAACATTGAAGCAAAGGAAGAAAAGAGAAAAAATTATTAGAGATGCTTCTAAGAAAGTGAAGGAAATCAAGGAAAATGTAAGTAATGAACATCAGTGGCATATCGGCTAGTGAACCTGAAGGACTGCAACCGGAGGCACACATTTCACTAGTTGGCACAACTTCTGGAACCGATAGTGACAAGGCAACAAAGTTTAAAAGAGTAGAAAGGAGGAAGAGAAAAAATTCACCTGTATCCTCTCCTTCACCCAAGAGAACAAGGACTTTAAGGAAGAAACAACATGAAGTAAGGGACCACCAAAGAAATTAACACCAAGGAAGAAACAACAACCTGTCACCCCTTCTTTAAATGATTTACTAAATGAAATAACTGATGATGGAAATTTGGCCAATGTATACCAACTGTATAACACATTTAATGATTTAGACAGGGAAAACAATTAGAACACTATTATTTTACATTTGGACATATACAAAAAGGTTTTGATTGAAGTAGTGGATGACTTACCCAATGATCTGTATAGGAGATTGGAAGCAAAAAGGATTGCAGTAATGGAATTGGATAAGAAACTAAAAGTTGAGAAACTTCTAGCTGTACATCCTGTGAATTCAAAAGAAGAAATTGATGAATTAATCTCTGAGGCTAACTGATTATTTTTTGTCAGTGGACATCGGCAAGTAAGTTTAATGATAGGAAGAGTAAAAGAGATTGCAGATGAAACTGCTAACAACTGGGATATATTCTTTGTGGAGAACAAAAAAAAGAGGAAATGAACCGGCCAAATAAAATATTTAAAGTGTATCAAAAGGATAAGGACAAGGGAAAAGGGAAAGTTGGTGGTATTCCAAACATCAAGATCACTGATAATTTACTGCCACCTTTGGATACTGCACCGGTACATACTGATGATCCACTAGTTATTAACACTGAAGCTGTCACACATGATGACACTAATCCTAAATCTGAGATACGATTCACCATGAATGTGGATACTCGGGAAGTGAATATTGTTGTAGATAAGGATAGTGCTGAGGTTAAGGAAGACAATGTTGATTGTGGCAACATGACAGAGAAACCGATAGAGACTATTGAGGTGTAGATCCCAATGCAAACAAAGCAATCATTAGATACTAAGAAACCTACTGAAGGAATAGATGCTAGTACAGGGCCACCGGAGACTAAGATATCGACAAAACTTACTGAGAAACCTATTGAGGCAGAGGTACATACTGAGACAAAGAAACCGATATTAACTGAGACATCAAAACAGTCTGAGAAACCCTTGCTAGTTGAGATGCAAACATAGACTGATCCATGGGAGGTAAACACAAGTAAAATGGTTACAATTGATGGAAGCACAGAGGTAATAAAGGCAATTGGTGAGACTTCTGGCACTTCAAGTGAATTCAGACCTACAAATGTTACAAAGGTACTCTTGGATTCAATAAAAAAGATAATAGATTTCAATGCTTTGGCCTACAAGGCAATTGATAACATTGTACCTATTCTTAAATTGATTGCACCTAATTGTAACATAGATCATATTAAGGATTCTTTAGGAAAATTGGACACATTGTCCAAATTTATTGTTGACAATGTAATAACAATTGATAAAGTAAATGAGGACACAATAAAGGACAGAGTTGAAAAGGAAAAGAACAAATTATTTGATGACACCATAAAGAAGTGCACTGAACTCTACTATTTTGGAGTACAAAGAGCTATACAGGGAAACATGCAAACCTCACCCTCTGATAGAGGACATAGACCAGGAGGTCATTAAAACACAAAAGGAAATTGATGACATAGCGGATAACATAATTGGTTCATCTTGTCATTTATCAATTTTTGAGCAAGAAATGGCAGGATTTGAAGAAAAATTAGAGAAACTTGAAAAAGAAAAGGCAAGGATAAGGTCTAATGTCAAAGAGCTTAAAAATAAGCTTGGTCCTAAGTTGGACAATCTTATTTCCCAGAGAATAGAAATATCTAAGGCATTACTTCAAGGAGAATGATCACCGGAAGATCATATGCATTATCTCACTGGCACGATCCAAAAAACTGAGGCAACTTTGAAGGACAACAAAAGGTTTATGTAGAGTTTGAATTTGGTTTTGGTAGATATCTTTTAGATTGTAACCAACCAATTATAGACTTTGAGGTGAATTTTTGCACTCATTTGACTATTTTTGACAACCTTTGTCATTGATGTCAAAGGGGGAGTAGTGGAGAGAAAAATACTTCTTCAGAGAACATCATTTGCTTAGGGGGAGCACATCCTTTTGGAAACTTTTTGGACTTCAGTTTTTGGAACCTTTTTTGGATTTTTCTCATGAGTGTTGCCATCAATGCCAAAGGGAGAGACTGTTGGCATTCTACACTCTTATGAGAATAGTTGATAATTTCATTGATGGAAACCATCTGACAACCAACTGGCAAACATCTGTCAACCCACCGATAGTTACCGACACTGGCAATAGACTTCTACATACACTGATAGGCACCTCACCGACAACAACAATAATGCATACTGACACTCAAGCTGACATGGAATAAACTTTTTTTATTGTTTTATATTGTAACTATCTTTTGTAAAAGCCGATATGGTATATTGTAAAAGACTCATATATATGCATGAGATCTTATAGGTAATTTGTAAGAGAGACAAGATGTTTTTTTGATATAGTTGATAGCTAAGGTTTTTGGTAATAGACTGAGCTTAAACCGATACTGAACCTGGCATAGTTGATGCTGATCTGAAGCAGTACATTGTATTGGATTTTGATAATCCATTTTGTAAGTCAATGAGACTTCTATTTTGTGATTGAGCAGTGAGCTCTAGGTTGCTAGCCTTCTTGCATGTGCAAGCCCCTCATTGTAAGTAATATTTATTTATTGGCTAGTGAGTGAATATTGTGGGTCACAAATACCATTGAGGTTTTTCCCACACCGGGTTTCCTCATTAAATATCTTGTGTTATGGTGTGTTCTCTATGATGTCTTTGTTATTCTTATTTGCTGCATTTATTCTTATTTACCGATACACTGTTTTGGGATACAAAGTTCTTAATAAGTTTAAATATTTTGCTAAGCGGTTAGACACTGATTCACCCCGCCCCCTCTTAGTGTCTTTGGGACTATCATTGATTCTAACAAAGATTTGGAGAAATAGAGGTAGGGAGAGAGTGTGGGGGAGGTGTGTAAAGAGAGAGGAGACATATAGTGGTGAGTAAAGTGAAAGAGAGAGAGGTAGAGACGTAGTGATCCATCTTGGGGGATAGAGGAGAGAGTGAGATAGGGAGAGGTAGAATGGGGACATAGAAAGAGTGATAAAGAGATCTATAGGTATAGACTTTGAAGGAGATAAATAGAGTGAGATAGAGAGAGTAAGAGAATGCTAATAGGAGCATGCTGATTTCTAAAATTTGGCTATCTAAAAATTATATGATCTTCTAAAACCTAGAATCTACATTATGACTTTTAGAGATATGAAACCACTCTCAAACATCTTGCCAATATATACATGAAATATAACTTAAAGTATAAGAAAGGAAAATATTTTTCTTCAGGGATTGGGTGTAACTTGTGTCCAAATTGGAACATTTACCCATTCACAACACCTCCTACAATTTTCCTAATGCAGAACATTTAACAAGCACCACATTCAGCTCACGCCAAATGCAAAAAGTGCACTTTTTGAATTTGGTGAGTGCCAAATTATTTTCATTGGAAAGTACCAACCCTTGGGCATCCAACCCAAAGGTTTGGATGACCATTTCATGCCAATGATGTGTTTTTATGAAAATATTAAAAGTGGCACCTTTTTGGTAGCACAACTTATTGCACTTACCCTAGATATTGAATATATTAAATTCTAAATCAAAGAGATGGTGTTTAAGCTTTTCATGCATCCAATTGGAATCAAATTTAATTTCTATTACCTTGAGTTTTTTATTGATCCATAAGATGCCAAGACCACCTGATTGACCCAAAGCCTCCTAGAACTAGCCATCTTAGCATCTACAATACTGCAGGAACTTCTTGCCGTTATCTGAATTGAGCTTTGTCTCTTGCAGAAGAATTAAGTTAGCCTCTTGTCTAATTAAGGTGTGCTTGATTAGGCGCCTCTTGTTAGGAGCTGATAGGCCCTTGACATTCCATGATTGGGACTTCATTTCCTCCCAAGGAAGGCACTGGCTCGCTTGGTTCTTTTTAGGAATTTTGTAACACTTTCTAATTCTTTCACCACTTCTTCCTCTTTTCTCTTTGGTTTACTGCTTCTTCTTCCTCTCATTTTTTTTGTTTTTTCCAAGCATCTTGACTATTGATTGGTTGATACATCTTGAGTCTACAATGTCTAGAGAATTATCTCCTCGCATATCATCATCTGAGGACCATTCATCTTTCAGAGCTTGAGTATTATTTTAAATGTCTCCTTCCAACTCCATTTGTTTTTCCACGATGATCATTTCTTCAAAATGGGTCATAGGGATAGAATTGTCATTGATTAAACCCTCCAGGATGGTAGTTGGAGAATTTGAGAAGGAGGTCACATGTTGGCTCTTTTCTTTTTCACAACTGTCCTTTTTTTTAACATTATCTGTGGAATTGCCCTTGTGTACAATTTTTCTTGTAGGTTTCCATTGTTTGGTGACTTGGGATTTTACCGGGCATGCTTCTTCTTTATGATTTCTTGATTTGCATTTGAGGAATTTTTTTTTATCTTTCTCAATCTCAATTGATTGAATCCAATCTACTCCATTAGTGTTTAGGTAGATAAAGGATGAAACTTTCTTGACAACCATGATTTGCAATTTTCTGTAAAGATAAGAGTTGTCATTAACTAAATCTTCATGGCTATCCATTATGGTTCATAACCCAATCTTCTATAAACATTCTTCATACCAATACTCGATGGGTAGGTTACGTAGTTGAATCCATAGAGACCTATCATATGGATCAATATTGAGGGGATTAAAATTATGATGCCATTTCTACATGTATAGTGGAAATTTTCCCATCTCCCATAGACTACCCATCATAACCTCACCCCACTCCTCTTTGGTAGCGAAAATGACTACAAAAAAACTCGTCTTCATAGAAATTTTATGATTTCCTGTGTTTGTCATTTTTTTTATGATCCAATTTTGTATTTTGTTTCTCCTTTATTGGACCAATAAATCGGCATATAATGGCTAAATCCTTCATGATTTCCTGGTTGGTTTCAATTTCATCTGTTACATCTATATCTTGGATACCATTGTGATTGATGAAGGAGCAATAATTTTCACATTCATCCGTGTCTCTAGGATTAGGGTTTGTTCCTCCATTGAGTCCTTTTGCTTTCCCATTTGAATATTGTGATGTAGAAATCTACTTTATGTGAGCCATTTTCACCCTATCTTTAAAATTAATGAAAAATAAAACATCATAACTTTTAATAACTTATTTTGTACAGTAAACAACATTTTAAAAAGTGGTGTTTATTTCTTCATTTATATTTTTTTTTATAGAAAGGATATAATTGTAATTTTTAAAATATAGATTTGTTGCAACAATATCTAGTGTATGCATATTTTTTCATAAGTTTTTATTTTATATATTTTTTCAATTACTTTTTTAAGTTAGTAATTGTAATTTGGACAGAGGTGTATGTCATCATGCATAACTTTTTTGTATGCATTTGAATTAACTTATTCTTTTTTTTTAATGAGGAAACTAATACCTAGGGAAAAAATATTTTTTAAAATTTTTTCTCTATTTTTCTATTTTTCTACATGTGTAAAACAAAGACCTTTATGTTTGGTGAAAAACCTAAATTCATAAGAAATAAAAATAAATATTATAATCAAATTAAATATATCCAAGTGGATTTGATCTAAGGGGGTTTGATCTAACCCTCTTCAACCAAAATCCTTTAAATAAAGCCTCTCAAGGCTTAAATCATTATATTTTTCAAAAAATATGTGATTTCGTTCAAAATTAGGATGTCTTGGAAGTAGGATACAATATTGTGGGATCACCTAATTACAACTATAAAATAACTCAGTAACCTAAAAAAATTTGTTAAAAACTACATACATGTCCCATAACCATGGATTCCAAAAATAACCTAGATGTTATATTATTGAGCTCATGTCTCACAAACCTTTTGGAAAACAATAGTGGACTTTAAAAATTGAGGTTTACAAAACCTCTAAAAAATGGTTTCTATTTCTTTTTGCTATCAATTGTCATTTTCAAAATAAAAGTCCATGATTTTTATTAGAGACAAAATCCATCATTGTTAAAAAATGCTAATCCATGATTTTTAGTGTATAATGAGATTTTTCCTTGTATAAACTTCACATGATTTTACATGGTAAATGAACCCATAATTTTTCACTTAAAATTGATTGTGATTTTTATATATAAAAAAATAGATACAATTTTTACACTAGATAAATATACGATTATGATAGATAAGGTTGCAATTTTCCTCCAATAAAGTGACATGATTTTTAGAAAAAATATGCTTTTACTATTTAGTGATTCCTTTGTCATAAATATATAAGTTTTATTGAAACCTTGGAAGAATCTTCAATTTCTATT
This sequence comes from Cryptomeria japonica, assembly GCF_030272615.1. Taxonomy (NCBI): domain Eukaryota; kingdom Viridiplantae; phylum Streptophyta; class Pinopsida; order Cupressales; family Cupressaceae; genus Cryptomeria; species Cryptomeria japonica. The sequence goes on from NC_081415.1 coordinate 521,946,680, forward strand.
ATGAAAAAAAAGCTAGTGTTATTATATTATTGTTGCAATTGAACAAACTCCTTATGTGACACCCTTGTCTGATACCATATAAAAACAATAGAATATAAAATATTATTATTCTATTAGGTATCAAGATAAAAATTACAATGAGTTTCATCTCCTTATATAGAGTTTGGAGGATGAAACCAAATAAACATTACATGACTTACACTAATTGTTAAAACGACCAAACTAAGAACAAAAAACTCTCTTAAGTCACTAAGGTGACTTTGTTACAAAAGTAAGAATTATCTTCTAGTAATCATTTGACATTATTATAAGACTTAAGATTATTGAGGAAAGAAATCTAAATTCAATCTATTTTTGTTGTTTAATCTAAGTCATTGTTTGTTATAATACAATGTCCCTCTACATAGACCTTCTTGCATAGGATTGGGATTGTGTAATAACATTTTTTAGATTACGTATGGATCTATTTGATTTTAAATAGTGTAATTACTCATGTGTGGTTATTTTTCACAAAGATTTAGTGCTATTGTAACTAATGGATGTAAACAACTCTATGAACAATTAGCCAATATTGTACATTGTGTGTCATGTTTTATCTTTTAGAATAATGGACAATTTGATTAGTTGTAAATTATTTTCTAAAAAACTATTACCTTATAAACAATCATTTTTATTTTTCAAAGGTTTTCAAGGTTTCACAAGTTAATAAACAATAATGAAGTACTATACAAAATAATTTTTTCATTGTAAATTTCATGACTTGGATATTTAATTTTAAATTATTGAGTCCTTGAAAATATGAATTCAATTACAAACTAGGGTGTTCACCCTCTACAAGCGAAATTGCCGAGGGAAAAGATACATAGGTAAAAAAACATACCACATTTTACATAAACCATTAATAGACCACTTACATCATTACATAGGCCATTAATAGACTACATGCAACACACAAGAAGTACTACAAACAAACCACATCAAGAATGGGTAGAACTTTCACCACAACTCGAGGAGTATATTGGGATGAGGAGGAAGAAAGACCTTTCCTCGACTAATAACAATCCAAGCAATACTATAATTTAGAACACAATTATAAGGGGAAGCATGCATGGAAACCCCCACATAGGGCCTATTAGCACACATTAAAAAGGTTGATGAGGTGAAACATTATCCACCAAAGGATGGAGCTGAACAGGAGAAACGTGCAGGGTAGGTTGCAAGCATTGGATGGGAGGTTCCCCAATAGGGTGCATAGGGCATGAGGAGGCCACAATATCAACAACAGGCTGAACATCAACCTAGGAGGAGTCATTAAAAGAAGAATCAGAAGCTTGGACAACTAAGTGATCACCACTCACGTCCTTCCACCAAGTAGCAATGATATTATGATGAAAGAGAGAACCATTAATGGTCAAGTGCATCAACACCATCCTCCCAATAGCCGTGAGAACCACATCCCCATGAAGAAACATGGAGATGTCAATATTGATCAAAATGCATGCAAAAATAGAATGACCCATGAAGGAACTGGAATCATCAACCTTCAAAGAAGTGGCCAATAGAATTTTCAATGACCTCATAACATGAAACCTCCCAAAATTGGAGGGGAAGATTGGGATGTCTAAACCACGCTGAACAAACATTGATTAGTTTAGTTAGAGGGTCAAAGGAAGTTAGCGAGGGTTTTAGAAGTATGGGTGTACATTAAATATACTTGTACAGGAATATTCAACATGGTTTCCATATGTAAAAAAACTCATGAACCAATATTTTATCACTTGATGCCTAAATAGTTAGATATGCGAGATGTTTGAATTGTGTTTTTTATTTGATAAATAATTTTTCCCTAAAGTATTAGGTACCTCCCCTAACAACCACAATGATGGAAGTGGGATCATGCAACTTTCTTGACCCTACTATTCCTTTATTTATAATATTAGTGCTTTTATCTAGTTCCCTTATCTCTATTCAATTGAATTTAGTGAGGATCCCTCCCTCTAAGACCTCTTTTCTTGTTGGTGATTCTTATATGCCATAGAGAATACACTTACCCCATCTACTAACACTACTCCCAAATAACAAAGTAAAATAAAGCCAAAACAAGTCAAATATTGTTAATGGGCCATTAGGATTTTGGTGAAGTTTAATTGTTTTGAATGAGCCCACCATGGATCAAGTCTTGTTGGGTGCAAGGTATTGACAACATAAGGGATGAGGTTGGGATCGTGTCTTAGGCGGCTTTGCCAAAATGGATATGCCTTAGTCCTTGGCTCTTAATCGAAGAGGTTCATTCTATGGCTTTTGCTCCTATATTGGATAGCTAAACAAATTTGGGTTTAATATACAACCCTCAAGGAAAAAAATCTAAATATTACTTGTAGTATTCTTGTTTTTTAATAATTAGCTAATATCAAGACATGAGATGTTTAGGTAGCTTCTAGAAAAAAACTAAAGGATGAGTAGTTGAGATTAATTATGGATGGAGGGTTGATATTGAGTGGAATGATTTTATGTTACTTTTAGGGTTGTACTTATGTGGATGGTTGAGATTTATTATTTAATTGTGAATATGTGCAAGATCAGTTTCACTTTTGAGTGAATGTCTAGATTCAATGAGTATAGACAATTTTGTGAAATTGGATGTTGAGAATCTCTAATTTTTAATTGTGAGTGAGTGGAGGGAAATAGATTTATTTTTATTTTTCAATAATATCAAAAGCAAATCTTTCAATGAAATTATATTTAACCTCATAATTCTTCAAGGTCCTTGAATGAAAAGCAACACAATGCTCTCCTTTTCCTTCATCGTCTTTCTAGGTCAATACCATGGCAATGTTGTCTTCACTGCTATAAACATACATGATGATGTATTTTGAAAGATTCAGATTGACCAGCATTGGAGTGGAGGAAATAGATTCTTTGATCTTTTCAAAGGCTTCCCTTACTTGATTAGTCGATTTCAAAAGCTGATCTTTTCTTAGCATGAGGGTAATCAATCTATTTAACCTTGCAAAATCTGATATAAACCTGCTCACAAAATTAATCTTCCCCAAGAAATATTGAACTCCCTTCTTATTGACTGGTAGAGGTGGCTCCTTAATAGCTTTCACTCGATCATGATCAATTAATATCCCATCCTTAGACACTATATGTCCCAATAACTTTCATCACGGGACTCCACAAATGCACTTTTTTGGATTCAGAGACACTCCAAATTCTAGGCACTTTTGGAAGACCAATTCTAAATGATTGAAATGATCCTTTTTTTATTTAGAAAATACAGCGAGGTCATCAAGGTAGACCAGTATGATTTTATTTATCAATTCTCTAAAAGAAACGTCCATTGCCCTTTGGAATGTGGCACCCACATTAGATAGACCAAACGACATCTTGGCATAGGTAAATATTCCCCACTTGGTGGTGAATCTTGTTTTATGTTGGTATTCTTCTTTAATTTGAATCTGATTGTATCTTGAAAAACCATCTAATAGAGTGAACATTTTAGAACCAACTATTGTTTGTAGAATTTTCTCCATAGAGGGCAGGGGATAATGATCCTTCAAGGATTCTCTATTCAAGTCTCGAAAGTGCACACATAGGTGGATGTCTCCATTATTTTTATAGATGAGAAATAGGTTAGAGAACCAAGTACTATGCTTAATTGGTTATTCTATTCAAGAATCGATTAACTTTCTCAACTACCGAGCCATCAAAGATTCAATTTTACGATTGGTTGGCCTTTTCTTTTGTCGGATAGGATTTTCTCCTTTCGCAAGCTTAATGGTGTGTTGAATGATCTTAGGATCATATACTTTCAAGTTATCATAGGACCAAACAATGACCCCTTTTTTAATTTTTCATAGAAGTAATCTTTGTTTATCTCATTGAGGAACATCTTTTCCAACCTTCAACTTCCTACCATCTCTAACATGGAGATCAGTATAATCTCCTTTCTTTGCTGCAAACTTCCTTTTATTATTTATTGCATCATCACAATAAAATAAATTTTCTAGGGTGATCAAACCTTTTGGAAGCTTGTGCATCACTTTGGGCTGGAGTTGCTCAGTGAATTCACATGATTGTTGGATGAATAGTGCATTTTGTGCATCACTTTCAAACACTTTCCAATTATGATCATTATCTAGGATAGCTGGTCTAACAATCACTCTAATAGAGTGTTTATTTTCTATAAAGTCAAAAACAGGATCAAAATGAGATCCTAACATTGTCAACTGATCCGCATTTGTATTTTGACCTCTGGGATACATTTTATATTGAAGGCTTCAAAAATTTCAATCAAGTCCCAAACTTTGTGTCTATAGGAACACATGTGAACATGTTTATCCATGAAAATGCATCAAACTTGCTTAACCACCAACTTAGAATCTCCCGGAACCTTCAATTGTTTGATGCCCATACATTTTGCAAGGCTTAGTCCTCACACTATAAATTTGTACTCAGCCTCATTATTTGAACAAGTGAATTGGAAATGGGAAGATCTAAGAGTCTGATCTCTAGACGGGGATGCCAAACATATTCCCACTCTGGATCTTGATTTACACCTTTCTCCATCAAAATGCAAAGTCCACAACTTTGAAGTGCGATTATTATCACCAATTGAACATCTTGTTGATCTTTGATCACTTTGGGGACCACTTGATCTTCATCATAAATTACATAGGTCTCAATACCAATAGTATGATAATTACCAAAAGGTTCGATATCTATGAACTCATTAAAAAGAACCCCCTCCTCCTCAGTAGTCTGATCCCTAGTCACATCTTCATCTTCAAGTAATTCAACACAATACATCTCACTCTTGGTGATAGAGGTATACGTGGCCTCAAAATTCATCATAGTGTCATCTGCTATGTATTATAAATGTAAGGGCTTATATAATATCTTCATATTGGACCCATGTTTAGTCTTAAGTATCAGATGTGAGTTATCTAGAGAGATAAGCCCCTTTTTTTTTAGTGAAGTCCCGTGACAAAAAAAGACCAAAGATAGGGGGAATGTCAATCATGAGCACTTCTTGTGGAATGATGATACTAGGGAAAGAATACAAAGGTTAACAGGAGATCTTTAATCACATCTATGAATTGGATCCTATTTCCATCTAGCTACATGACTCCTCTAGTTAAGGGTTCATATTTAACCTTTAAATCTTTAGATATTTTCTTCGGCATGACCATAGTACTAGCGTCAGAATAAATCATATAATTGTGAAGCAACTTACCTCCTACAATGAGAGTTAAAAAGAAAAGAGTGGGCTTTGGTTTATCTACCTTTTCTTTCACAACTTCATCCCCATTGTTTATGAGTACTACAACTTGATGTGACCGATCTCTAACAACAATTCCCTTATCTTTTGTCAAAGATTTTTTTTTAGCTAGCTCTGTCGATGATGAATTCTTATGTTCTTCTAAAGCTTCACACAATAGGGATTTATGCACTTTGGAATAGAAAAAATATCCCACAAGGATGCATTTTCTATAGCCCTTTTAAGTTGTTCCACCATATTAAAAGACATAGGAGGCAATGTCTCTTGTACTTTAGGCTTAGATGGGGTTGTCTCCTTGGTATTTTGAAAAGGCTGCATTACTATAGGCTAACTCAGAGTTTTGTCAAAACCAACCTTTAATTGCTAAGCCAGTAGATCCCCTGTAAGTATCTAGTTTGAGGAAGTGTTGAAATCATATTGCACTTGGGGGGTCCATGATGAGGAATCTCCATTAAAAAATATTGATTCCTCTACTTCCATTCATGAGAAGAGTGAATGATTAGGAGCAATTTAAACTTCTTGCTCCAATGACATAGCGATAAGTGCAACATTGTCCATTCCTAGTGTTGAATAAGCATAAACTCCTAAATCCTGCATGATACCTTGACTATGTTGCTTAGTTACCTTTTGTTGTAGATTACCACATGGACAATTCTGGGGCATATGTGCTTCATTACAAGAGAAGCACCAGACATTAGTATCATCAGCAAGATTATTTTGTCCAAGTACCAGCTCTCTATTTTGACTTGGGGGAATGGTTTGCAACGGAGTGGGAACATGCACAATCTGATTATTTGGCTGAGCTTGAGGATTTGCATTTGAACCTCCTTGAAACTAATTTTTTTGGTATGGAGGCCTTCCGCCTTGATAATTTAGAAAGGGTGGCATCGCAAGCATCACTTGTTGCCACTTGATATTAATTATTTTATTAGAAAAAGTTCACAATTAATTATTCATATCATTCATTTCTACTGCCAGGGAGTTTGAAGTGATGATATTACTCTGTTGTACATTAGGATACACATACATAGATTGGGGAGGTGTAGATGAACTTGGGGAAGCTTCATCTTGCATTAGGGATGATAATTCAAGGAATATAGGCGTAAGAGGCCTATGTGAAAGCTTCCCAACATCGGTCAACTTATTTTCATCTCTGACTGTAAGACTATAGGCATTTGGCAGTGTATTCCCACTAAGTGATTGGATCATGACATGAATGTTTGAGTTGAAGGCTATAAGATGGAAAACAAATGCCATATCAGGAGGAGGATGAGTTGTAGTTAGGATCCTTTGCCAGGTTTTATAATTAGTTTGGTGTTAAAATATATTACATCTTCTTGAGGAGCCCGCTTGATGCTCATTAATTGTTGCAGTAAAGAGGACCGATCTCCTTTCTTTGTGAAGCATTCAAAGAATTGATCTTCAAGTTGATCCCAATCTGCAATAGAATTAGGCTATGAAGATTGGTACCAATATTTTTCTTTGCCTCTAAATAAAGTTGCCAATAACCTTAGAGCCACATTTTGCTGAGTAACATTGTGTGGTGTACACATATCAACTACATCTTGTAGGCACTCTGTGGGTGTTCTTGGAATCCCGTCAAGTAAATTTTGGTAGATCCTTCAAAGAACATGCAAGGATGGGATCCCATGTTGTTAGGGGGGCTGGTGAAATTAGAGGACCTCTACTTTTCCATGTTACAAAATTCCAAGGAGCCCCCAAGGAGCCTTTCTATTATTTTCTATAGTAAGGGCAACTTTGAATTCTTCTCTCAAGGTTGGGGATTTATAGACCTCAATTCATATCCAATTTTAGGATCAAATGAATTATAGTAAAAACCAAACACATATGGTTAGTTGGCTTCAAGAGAGGGGGTATCTTATTGTACAATTTAATGAAACTATTGTTGAAGCTAGATACTTCTTCATTATGTTGTTTCTTTATATTAGTTAACTCATGCATGGCGAATTTAGGGTCAGAATGGTCACCATATTATTCTCGAAACATTCTCTTGAAGTTATTGAAACATCTTATTGATGTATCTGGCAAGCTTATGTACCATTCTTGGGCATCATTAGTGAATGACTACATGAACAACTTCATGAACACATCTTCATGTTCTACCTCAAAATTGTCCATGACATTTTGAAATACTTTGATATGATCCCCACCAGTGATTGCGTTGTTTCTTGAAAACTTGGGCAATGCATTACTCAATTCATTACTGATTGCATTAGGGTAACCTTGAATCCCTGTGAAATCAGTATGTTTGTATCTACTGAGTTGAATGGGTCTCCTTGCAAAAGGATTCAAGGGTGAGGTAGCAATTTGATGTTGCTACTACATATTCCCCCAATTGAAGTGATATTGTGGAACCTAGTTGTATTGTGAATACTAATTTGCTACTTGTTGATGTTGCAAAAAATGTAGATATTGCTGATAAGCATTGTTCCCTCCCATAGGATTATTTGGAGGATACTGTGGTGGGGGAGGAAGATGCCCATACTTTGGTCTATTAAATGGGTTTTGTGTATTATACTGTTGTTGTTGAGTATTCTATTGCCAGCTAGTTCCTGCTTGACCAACATCACTATCCTAACCACTCACAAGATGTAAAGTCAAACTTGCAGAAACATAAGACAAATTTATTGCTTTGGTGGTCTAAGGAATTGACAAATGGATACTACTTGTTGCAACGTAGGATACATTCACTTGGGAGCTTCCTTGGGTATTACTTGTGTACCTGAATGAAATTGCACTCACTATAGGGGCTTGTGCATGGGTATTTGCAACGATAGAAGCACGTACACTGGTAACATTTGATGCAAATGGAATTAGAAAGGAAGATAGTGAAGGATCATAGTTCATATCATTTGATATTATGGGCACTTGACTCATCCCACTAATATTGTATCTATTGATAATTGGTGTCTCAAATTCATTGGTTCAAATCTTAGTCTGTTGGTATTTTGTTCCTATAGTGAGCATTTCGATATGACCTGTTTAGTGTCTTGGCGAAGTCAAGTGGAGTAGTCATTTCAGTGTGACCTTGGTGTTCGAAAAATCTCTTCAAGATTTCCATAGAAATCACACCTTTTACCAATATCAGTGAAAATTTTGATGGGTCTCGGCGACATCAAGGAGTTTGGTGTAACATGTGATATCACTAAGACATTTCAAGCCCGTAGTTGAAGTCATTTTACTTGGTGATAAAGACTATTTTAGTATAGATTTGTTCTATCTTGATGATGTTAGGGATGTCGGTGTGACATGTGAGTTCTCTTAGATACTCCATGTCGGTAGCCAAAGTATTCCTCTTATTGATATCGATAAGACAAGCAATGGGTCTAGGAAAAGTAAAGGAATTCAGTGTGACATTTGATTTTGGTATGACTCTTCAAGCTGGTAGCCAAAGTTTCTTTGTCATGGTGATAAGATAGGCGTCAAGGAGAACTTGTAGTGGTCTTGGAGATTAGAATTGTTTTCGATGTGACTTAAGGGTTTGATAAGACACTGCAAGAAGAAATTCGAAGACATAGTCTATGTCAAAAAGCCAATATCGATAAGGCTATGTGATTGTCTTAGCGATGAGCGGATTTCGGTGTGACTTCAGTGTTTGTTGAAACATTTCAAGAAGGTAGCTGAGGTCATGTTTCTCTCTGATGGGTCAGTGCCAATGAGACTTTACTGAGTCTTGGCGACAAGCTATGGTTTTTGGTGTAACCCTTATGTTCGATGAGACATGTTAAGGAGATTGTCAAGGACTTTACTCTTACCGATAAGTCATGAAATATGGTGGGACCGCGATGGTCTCATGTTCACCTGCTGAGTTGGATGCCAATGATAGTTCCAAGCTATAATAAACTATTTGATGTGGATTTTTTAGCTTTTATGCGACAGTTTGAAAATTTTGACACTTGGAGCCCTAGGATTTGAAATGAACCATTTCTAGACAAAAGTATAAATCATATGAAGAAACAGTTGTCAAGGTTGGTCCTAAAGTTGGTCATTGGTTGAAAGTAGGATGATTGGATGGTTCTATTGGACATCAAACTACAAAATGTTGTTCCTAGAGTCTGTGTGGGATTGAATTCAATCTAGAATATGTATGCTACCAAAACAGAGATTGAGAATGTACACATGAGAGAGAATAATCTACAACTTGTATGTAATAGATATTTTACTGTAATACAAGTAATTCTTCTTTGGTGGTGGGGTTTTCACCCGTAAGGGTTTTCCCATATAAATTTTGTGTATTCTTTGTGCTTGTGTGTATCTTTTGTTTACTCTGTCATTCTGGAAACAATGGCAATGGGCCAACATCCCTCGCGGGGATTCATGAAATGGTTTAACAGCCTCATGTGGATTCTATATGTCTAGTGGTTGTATTGGGCATTGACAAGTCGATCTTTTGGTGCAATGAAAACCCTAGGTAGTAACAAGTGGTATCAGATCTTGGTCACAGGTTCGAATCATGAACACCACGGTGAGTGACGTTGGAAGTGGGATTGTTGGTAGTGGACAAGTGTCCCTCACAGGGATTCACGACATGGTTTGATAGCCTCCTATGGATTCTATGTCTAGTGGTTGTATCAGACATTGATAGGTCAATCTTTTGGTGCAACGACAACCCTATCTTGTAACAGAAAATGTGCATCTTAGTGACTATAATTGAAATTGAAAGCCACCTTTGCTTCTCTTCTCTTTGAATCTAACACTATGGAAGGCATTTATGCACTCTTCTTTCCTTTCAAGTGGTATTAGAGCTTGATTAGTTCTGTTATCCTTGTGGGTAGGACAGGCTTGGTGTGTTAATTCTATTGTGGGGGTTTTTTAGAGTACTGAGATTGAAGATTAAGATGGCAAGCACATCAAGAAGAGTGGACATTGAGAAATTCAATGGTAGCAACTATGAGTTGTGGAAACTCAAGATGGAAGACCTGTTGGTGAGAGACCTTTGGGTTGCAGTGTTTGGTGTTAAACCATTAGGCATGAAACAAGAGGATTGGGATCTCATAGATAGGAAAGCCAAAGAGCTTTTTAGACTCTGTCTTGCAGATTCTGTTTTGTTGAATGTTCATGAGGGTAAAGAAAGAACTACCCTATGGAAGAAGTTTAGTGACGCTTATTAAGGAAAATCTCTGGTAAATAAGTTATTCCTTAAGAAAAAGTTGTACTCCTTGAAGATGAATGAAGGTACTGTTGACCTTTTTGTGTCAACCCACCCCTGAAAATGATCGATCCGAGTTTTGAATAGCCTACATGTTATGCACACTATGTTGGCAGCAAGAAGTTGGGGTCTTTTCATCTATTAGGGCTCCAAGTTCTATTTTTAAGTTCACTAGTCATGAAGGTCAAATCATTTAAGGATCACTAGCTGAAGGGTCCTAGGTCTATGGCAGGACCAACCCCTTTTCACCTGCTACCAATAGGCAGAGTTACTTGTTATCGCTTTGTCACATTGAACAGGAACACTTCCTGTAGTGTCCCTACTTGACTTGACTTTTATTTCATGCATGATAGACTTATCTAGACTCTTTATGATGTTTTGGTTTATGATTCTATATGTGTTTCAGATACTCATTATGATGCTAGACATTATTGGACATATGTTATTTTGATGATTTATATGGATGGTGACACTATCATTATCGATCATGTGATTTGATGGATATATGTGTTGGATGGATCATATATGTTGGATGGATTCTATATGCATTACTATGTTGATGGATTATTGATGATTTATGTTGATCATGGATTTGATGTTGTTATGATTACACTAACCCTATTTCATGATTACATATGATGAGTTGAGTATGCGATGTGTTTGACTATTGTATGACTATCTTTGTGAATAGGGATGATATCACATCACTCATTGCAAGAAGGATGTGTCGTCGCAATTCCCTATCACTTGCCTATTATGATATATATGTTGTATATTACTTTGTGGTTGCAGGATTTGCAGGTACCAGACATTGACTCCACTTGGCTCCATAGGTCTAAGTGTGTCTTTAAATCCCAATGACATGTGGTATGGAGGTGACATGAGTTCCCTACACATACTCTAGGTCTAAGTTGTTCGCTATGAGTCGTCAGCGTCCTAGCGTAATTTTACATGTCAGTTAGTGAGTTGTGGCTTGTGAGTATGCTATTTATGGCTGATTTATTTAATTAATTGGTATGAGATTATATGGTTGCTAATGTTTAATTTAATTTATTGAATTATTGACTTTTGAATACTTAATTATTTGATGATTAAAGTTTATTTATTTTATGATGTTTAAGATTTATTTAATATCTATTGTTTAATCCTTTTTGAGGTTTGATCTTTTATTTGATATTTAATTATTTAATTATTTATTTATGACTATATGTTGTTGATAGTTAAATTTATTTATTTATTTAATTATTTAATTATTTTATGAGCATGAGTTATGTATTTATTAATTTCCATTTGGATTACTTAACTTATGGCTTATGATTTATTTATATAGCTTGACCTTTGTTTATAGTTGAGGTTTATAAATACCTTAGGATAAAAATAATAATATTCCCCACTTGATTTATATAAACATGTTTTATATTTATTCTACCTATCCTTTTTTCCCATTGGGTGAATTCAAAATGAGAGATAAAAATTATAATATATGGTGGTTGGTAAAATATACTCCATAATGGAATATTTTGATTGGTTCTCGTAGCGGCTAGGGTTTTAGAGTTTTGAATGGCTTTTTATTTGGTTTTTCGAGCTTGTTTTCGGGTTGGATTTTCTTGAAAGCTTTATGCAATTTTTCATTTCTGGATTTTGTTTTGGATTGTTGGAGCCTTGTTGTTTTGGGTTTTAGATTTGGATTTGGAGCTCTACTTCAGCTATCTTCAATCACACGTGTTGCAGGTTGGAGTTCTTTTACTTTTGTATTTTTAGTTTTGATGGATCTGTGTATGCTCCATGTCTGCAAATGTTTTTAGGGAGCTTGGGTAGCAATATATTTTATTCTATGAGGTTTGATAAAGTTTTTAGAAATATTTGAGAAGGGACTTTGTATTTTCAGCATTTTATATAGTTTATTTTGTTAAATATTTTTGGTTTCTTTGTGTTGTCGTTCACGACACTAGGTATGCATTCTATGTTGGGAGAACTCTTTTCTCCAAGTCTTGTCTATTGTAGGGGATTGTGCATTGTTGCTCTTAGTCTCCTAGTTGTGCAAAGGTCTATTTTTCATTGTTATTTCAGGTGATTGAGTTCTCTATTAAGTTTCTCAGTGCATCTGGATTGTTTATGTCATAAGCCATACTTAGCAATATCTTTGTCTATAGTTGGTTATTATATACTTGGTTTATACCTCGTTGTTCGTGAAGTCTGGCAACTCTTATTGTATTTTTTTGAGGCTTATTGTTTGGACTTTGATTTTATTTTCTTCTCGTAAGTTGTTTGATTTTTCCATCTGTTTCTGGTAAATGCGCTAGAACTGATAAATATGCTAAATCCTCATGTATATGCATTGTTTAGGATTGTAAATGCGCTAACCTGCATAGTGTATGCACTACCAAAGTGAGCATATGCGCTGAAAATGTATGAATGTGTTCTTCCTTCTAATGAATGTGTTGTTTGAATTGATATATGTACTACATAGTTTAATAAAGGCATTGCAGAGTTTAATAAAAGTGTTGCACTGGTTAACAAATGCGCGACTCTGCCCAATTTATGTGTTTTATTCTATTTTTCTAATTGTGTCTTGCTTTTCCGATTTGATTTTGGTACCAGATGCTTGTTTAGGGTATGTTGATGATTTTCAGAGTAGAGTGCATATCGTGTTAGAGTAGAGTTCATCTCACAAAGGTTAAATGATTAAGTAGTTTGCATATCATAATGGAAGGAAATAAATAAGTTGCACTTAATATGATAAAGGATTAATTAATAATGAGTGTAGTAATCAAGTGAGTAGAAAGTTATTATTTATAATAGTTAATTAAGTAATGACGTTGTGGTACCCTAGAGAAATAGTTGTAATAATTGTGATGTTTATTCCACTTGCATATTTGGTTAATGAAATTATGTCAATGGTTAATTCTATTCAGGCTTAAATGATAATGAATGTTAATTCATTGTATAGATGATATGATGTGTAGCATTAGATGTTTAAAAAAAAATTATTCTTTTTAGTATATTAGATGCTTAGTTTCTAGATAGGGTATTTTCGCGGGCATTACACTTCCACTTTTGTTCCTTGTTTCGATCTTCCATTTTCGCGTGACAACGTGATAAGTGATGGTGAGAGGGGATGAGGTTGTTGGCAAGGGTTTCCTTTTGCTATATTGTGTGGTCGAGATTTTTTGACTTTCATTCCTTTTGACGATTGTTCCACTTTTGCACAACTATGCGATAAGCGATGCAGCTAGGAGGAAGAGAGTGTTATTTCTATTTCGTAGTGATCAAGAACTAGGTCTCCCCCTTGGCTGTGATAGTGCAATGTGGTTTTTTAGATTGGTGGACCCGACTTGCCACATGGCTCATCTGGCACCACCCAATTTTCTTAAAGAGGTCGATAAATGACCATGTTTTAAACTCAAATTGAGCCCTTTGGAGGGCTATGTGGCACAATCTCATGCATCCATTTTCATGAGCCCGAGATGATCAATTGCCCAAATTTCAAGCTTGCAGGGGCCATTAAATTTTAAATGCTCTGCAGAGGTGGTTGTTGACCCGATGGTTGAGGCCACCTATAATACCCAATCGATACCCAATGTTGGATTAGATTTTGCCCAACCATCGGATTCCATCGCCATTACTCTAGACTTGATGTGCAGGGCAATTTTGGATGCCACCCATGCCTCTTTATTGCAGAATGAATACTTTTTTGCTTCCATACGCCATATCAAACACATCATTCATAGAGATTTCCCCTTTCTACAAGGATATTTTTCTTTTCTCAGGCTATACTCATGCGCAATCAGATCATTCTCTGATCTGACCTTCCTCTTGGATATTTTTTGTAACCTAACCCTATGTGGGGTTAGGGATTCTAGTTGTGGTTTCATTTTGAATTATGCCTCAACTATAAAGGAAAATTTTGTAATCTTTCTTAGGATTCTTCTTTCTTTTATTCTATAGAAAACTTATGTTTCTATGCACTTGTAAAAATATGCTTTGCCCTTGTATGAATAAAATTCACCTGTTTTGCATTCATTCAGTTCTTTCAACTTGTGTAATGTTTTTTACCTTTTTGTTTGAATACATTTTAATTTGTTTCCTTAGTATAGTTTATTGTGTTGATTCCTTGTGGATATCATCTATGAACTGGATCAGTTTCTCCTACTATCTTACAAATTCCAACCTTCACTCTGCATTTTGGAAGCTAATTAGGATAGAATCTTGTACACATCTTGGGTGGTTTTATTTGTGTTTTATGCAGCCATAGGTAGAGAAGATCATTTTTAGTCTAGGTCAAGCCTTATTTTCCCTTCTTTCTTGCATCCCCTCTTTCTCCCTTTTCCCCTATTAGATCATAGATTAGGATTTATCAGTGTTGGGTTGATCCAACACCTACACTCAGATTGTTGAAGAGGAAATCAGCCTTCTCCAGAGATTCAACCTCACTTTTGCAAGTCCCACACTTGGTCTAGGTTGTTTCCATATTGCACAAGGTTGATGAGCATGCATGGTCATCAAGCAGTTTCAACTTTTGTGACAACAATTTTTGGTACACCCGGTGGGACAGATTGAACCAACTTTGGTTAAAGCTTTCTTATCTTTTGTTGATATTTTATGTGTCTATCAACAAACTTAGCCTTTAGAGGTAGCATCCTACATACCCAACAACTCTAAAAGGAAAAATCTACTAGTTAATATTGTCCAGAACTGAAGCCAGCTGAAGAATTGGTGTGTTTTTCAGTCTCAACCCATGTAGGCAACTTCTATTAAGTACCAGACTTCAACAAGTTTTGGAAAAGAATGGTATGATATCAGTTCCTTATTTTGAATGCTTGTATGATGGGTACATACCATGGGTGTAATTTCTATTCACCCCCTTTTTTTGAAAATGCAAATCATCCCTCCCCATCTTACCAACATGAACAAACTAGATTTGCTCCTAGTTTTAACCCAAATACCTTTTCTCCAACAACAAGTGGTATTTCCCTGATGCTTTCCACCCACCCACCCCTACTCTACCTCCTGATTAGCCTCAAAAGAGTGAGGTGACCCTTCTTGTAAAATCCACTATGACCGAAATGATAAACATACCCACTATGACCGAAATGGCAAACATACCCACTATGACCGAAATGGCAAACATACCCACTATGACCGAAATAGCAAACATGATGCAAGATTACAGAAGGCAGCTTGATGAAATCAAGCAGCAATAGGAGGAGGCATTCTATCAACAATAATAAAATATTTTAAAGCTCAACAATAGCATGAGAACTTCCTTGTAGAGAAGCTTTCTTCTGCTAAGAGGGAAGAGATCAAACAGTTGGTGGCCATGGAGTTGCAGTGCATGCAGGAAGAGGCTTCTGACCCTAGGTCTCCTAAATTAGAAATCCCAAGTTTAAGGGTGGGGAGACCTCCTAGATCTGTTGAGGAGCCTTTCTTTGAGAAGACCCGCCCTTACACTGAGCCTATCCATGAGATCTCTAATTTAAATGCCCCAAGTTTCATGGGAATGTCAGCTATAGAAATGCAGGAGCCTATTTTCCAGGCTCCTCAGGGGTCTGGTCCTGTTGAGATTCACCTTTGCAAAGATGGACGTGTTGTAAGGAGGGCATATGGAGCTCATCATCCCTATCAATATACCAAGTGGTTTGCTGTTAATGAAAATAACATACAGAAAATGAGGATGCAGTAGGAGAAGCCTAAATGTGGCCTACTGCAAAAAATAGCCACACCAGAACAAATATGTATTGAGGAGGAAGTCTTGGTCATCTTTGATCACTTTCCCTCCTTCATTAAGGATGAAGAGGAGCTTTCTTCACTTAGACCAATGGTGGACATCCTATAGGAGCTTGCATTAGAGGAGGAAAATAATGAGGACTATGAGACAATGGGAGATATAAGTTTTTCCCCCATTCCCATATTTTCAGAGCTTCAAGAGAGTTATAGAAGCACCCAAATCAGTCCCATTTTCTTTAGAAGTGAAGAAGAATTGCAAGAAGATTCCTTTTGGGATGATTTGGAGGGCTTTTGTTCAGATTTAGAAATTAGACCAACCTCTCACGAGCTGATTGTTGAGAGGTGTGGAGAACAAATCATGGAGGTGTCTATTTTTTCGCCATGTCATATGCAAGTGCAAGAGCTAACAAGTGAAGACTCTCAAGTTTCAAAGAGTCAAGAGGATAACTTGCAGGAGGTTGTTTTTCAATGTTAACAAGAGTACAGATCAATGATGATTGATGAAGATAAAATTTTTGGTATCTCTAATTTTCAGAATTATGAGGTTGAGGTAGAACATGTGAAGGTTGATCATGATTTTAATGTCACATGTTCTCACATATAATTGACTCTTTCTATTCCAACCTCAATGATGAGTTCAAGCCCTTATGATGGGAGCAATCTAGTCAGCATGATCATATTTTGGTGGAGGAGATAGTTAAACATGAGCAAGCCAGTAGGGAAGGTTCAAATTTTTGCATACCAAGGGGCTTCCCAATTAGATATCTCTCCATGATTGGGGCCAAGCATGAAGTTGCAGAGCCACATGCCCAAGCTACAAGGGAAAGATAGATCAACAATATGTCTGATCAAGCTTTTGGGGTATGTATGCTTGTTTATGACTTTCAAGACTTCTTGTAACTGGTTTTTTTTTTCCCTTCATCATCCAACTTTGTATTTTGTTTCAGAGCCATGAAAATCACCCCTCCTTGTTTAGGGAGGGAAGCTACTTTAATCAATCTATGAATGGTTTTGTTTAATAATTTAAAGATTGGTTGGTTAGAGTAGGGTAGGTTAGGTTTTCTTTCCTCCAAGTACCTTAGCACAATGTTTTTCCATTTCAGTTATTTTTGCTTCTCTTGTAATAAGTGCATGTGCACACTCTTCTCTTTCGAAATATAAATTTTTTTGATGTGGTCCTGATTGCAGGGGCAAAAGATTATCCATTTTTTCCTATACCTTGGATTTGTGCCTAATGGATTCTCTTTAGGCTACTAATCTTGTTCCAAGAAGGCTTGCCATCCCCTTTGAGTTACCAAAACATTAACCTTCTTGTATCAACCCACCCCTGAAAATAACCGATTTGAGTTTTGCATAACTTGCATGTTATGCACACTGTGTTGGCAGTGAGCAGTTCGGGTCTTTTCATCTATTTGAGCTCCAAGTTCTATTTTTAAGTTGATCGATCACGATGGTCAAATCATTTAAGGATCACTAGTTGAAGGATCCTAGGTCCATGGCGAGACTAACTCCTTTTCACCCGCTAGCGGTTGGCGGAGTTCCTTGTTATCTCTTTGTCACATCGAACATGAACACTTCCACTTTTGTTCCCTATTTCGATCTTCTATTTTTGTGTGACAACACGATGAGCGATAGTGAGAGGGGACGAGGTTGTTGGCGAGGATTTCCTTTTTCTATATCGTGTGGTCGGGAGTTTTAAGATTTTTCTCCTTTTGACAATTGTTCCACTTTCGCGCGACTATGCAATAAGCAATGTGGCTGAGAGGAAGAGAGTGTTATCATTGTTTCGTAGCAATCAAGAACTAGGTCCCACCCTTGGCTATGATACCACGATGTGGTTCTTTAGATTGGTGGACCCAACTTGCCATGCGGCTCATTCGGTGACGCTCGACTTTCTTAAAGAGGTCGATCATAGACCATGTTTTAAACTTAGATTGAACTCTTTGGAGGGCTATGTGGCACAATCTCGTGTGTCCATTTTCATGGGCCCGAGATGATCGAGTGGCCAAATTTCAAGCATGCACGGGCCATTAAATTTTAAATTCTCTACAGAGGTGGTTGTCAACCCGATGATCGAGACCATTTTTTCTACCCAGTTGGCGCCCAATTTTGGATCAAATTTTGCCTAACCACCGAATTCTATCGCTATTACTCTAGACTTGATATGCAGGTTGATTTTGGATGCCACCCATGCCTCTTCATTGGATAATGAAGACTTTTTTTCCTGAATACACCATTGATAGTTCTGATACTTAATGTAAGTACATATCCAATAGCCAACAAGATGAGAGGGGGGGTGAATCATACAAACTTAATCTTCCATAAAAACATCAAACTCAACCTCGGTAACATATACTTTAGTAATATAACCAAAACTGCTAAACATGCAAACTCAAAAGCATATAAACATCATAAACCTCATAACACCAGATTTAACGTGGAAACCCAAATAGGGAAAAACCACTATGGGATTTCGGACCCACTAAAAAATATACTCTTCTAGAGTATGATCGGTTAAAAACAAATCATGTTAAAGATTACAAACCACATTGCTAGATGTGACCTCGTTAAGGGATTTCCCTTAGATCTGTTAGGATCTTCACCTTGTTAGAAGTGACCTTGTTAAAGGATTTCAAACACTCAATCTGAATGTCACCTTGCTAGAGGGTTTTACAAATAAGACTATTAAGTCCACTCGGTTAAGAGATTTTCTGTCACTTTCACAAAATAATAGTAATAAAAATCTATCTACAACTTCACATCTAAAATGTTAAAGTAGATTCTTATTTGCTCAATACACTCTAGACATAGAACTAATCTTGTCTATCTACTGGGCTTCTATACTTTGTTATTCAAACAGGTCTTCAAGCTTTTGTGCTCGGTAATCACTATGTAGCATCCCTGTGCATACATTTTCCCGCAGGCCTTGTTTATCAATAGTTCCCTATTTATAAACAATTAGCTAACTGCTTAATCTCCTTGATCACATTTCCCATGATCAATCATAGCCATCAGATCTTCAAACTTTGACTAGGTTCAATGTATCCTTCAATCTGAAAATGTTTTACCCTGCCTAGGAACTTGCATACATTTCTTGGAACTTGTGCTAGGGTATTGCGGTTCAATCTGAGTTGTAGATCTTCATGCTAATTTTCCTTTGCCATAGATTCATTAGCAAACTTCATGCATGACATACCAATCATTTAATCAGTTCCAGCTCATCAGCTTCCTTCATTAAATAACTCATGTAACCATTTAATGTATTCTAGTACAGCTCAATTACAACTCAGTAACAACTCGGTAAATACTAAACTTCACTCAGTAGACATTCTTCCTTCATTAATGATAGCGATAACCTTAGGGTTTACTGACTAGGTTCCTTAGGGTTTACTGACTAGGTTCTTTGCTCGGTAACATAGTATAGTATTAACCTTACAATTTACAACATATGTATGATGTTAAAATAATCTAAACATCATGATCTCATCATTGTCTGACTCGGTAATAGTTGCCCATTGAATACCTTATTCATCCCCTTATTCATCATATTCTTTCTATGTCTTTTACCGACATCTTTATACTCTTTAAATCATACTTCTCAAGATATGGCAACATCATATTGAATTAGAAAATCAATTTCTTGACATCAATGACAAAATAATAATATCAAGACAGTAAACATCCTTAATCAGTTATATCCATAATCATCAACAACCTTCTCAATATCCTTATTGAAATGCCAACAATCTCCCATTGTCTGTTATAATGCCAAATGCCAACAATCTCCCCCTTTGGTATTGATGGAAAAACCAATTGATTTGACCTTAAAAAGATTTGGATTGCTGTGATTCTGAAATGCTGAAATGCTCTCTTGTTGTCAATAGACTTCTCCTATTTTCTTCAGTCTTCTCCCTCCTTTTGTTTAATCAGTAGTTTCAATCTTTTCAATCAGTCTTCTCCCCCTTATATTAATCTTCTCTCCCTTTGACAACAATGCCAAAAAGTAAAGAACTAAAACATAATTTCTTCCTATATGAAGTGATTTCCTGCTGTTATGTGTCAACTTAGTCTTGGTCAGAGCATTTATGTCTTCAATTCCTATTCCCTATATTATTTTCTGTACACCTTTAGAAAACATCCTAAAGTGTGTAAATCAGCATCAACTCCTAAAAGGATATCTTTTAGAATCATCGAATTGATGCTTTCACCAAACTTGGTCAATGAGTAGAAGATAGGGGTAGGACCCCTAACTTACTTCTCAGATATTCAAAAGTGTCCCTTGGTAGTGGCTTGGTAAAGATATCTGCTATTTGTTCCTTTGTGCTAACATATTCCAACACCACTTTCTTCTCTTGAGCTTCTTCTCTAAGATAATGATATTTGATAGAGATGTGCTTTGTCTTAGAGTGCATAACAGGATTCTTTGAAATGTTAATGGCACTAGTATTGTCACAAAATATAGTTACTGGCTCGGTAAATTTCTCATTTATACCTTCCAACAGTTGTTTGATCCATGCAATGTTGGTACAATTCAATGCTGTAGCAACGTATTCAACTTTTGTTGTTGACTGTGAAACACATCCTTGTTTCTTGTTGAGCCAACTCACTAGTCTTTCTCCTAAAAAGAAAGCTCCTCCACTTGTGCTTTTCCTGTCATCAATGTTGCCTGCCCAATCAGCATCAGTATAAACTTTTAAATCAAAATCATTTCCTTTCTGATATACTAAGCCATAATCCTCTGTGCCTTTCAAGTATCTAAAAATTCTTTTGATTGTTGTCATGTGTGTTTCCTTAGGATCTACAGAGAATCTTGTAACTATACCTACTGCATGTGTTATGTCTGGTCTGCTGTGAATAACATATTGTAGCTTTCTAATCATGGATCGGTAAAGTGTCTCATCAACAGATGCATATTCATCATTCTTTGATAGTTTACAATTGGTAGTCATAGGTGTAGACACCTAAAAATGGTCAACACTTGTGGAATCATACTTTAACATTTGTGCATTGCCTTATTTTAGAGTTTTTGCATTGCATTAACATTTCTCCTATGTTATGCACTTGGTCTTTATCATTTGCGAGCATTGAGTCCTTCTTCTGCATTCTTCATTTGTCTCGCTTTCAAATTTGGTCTTGTCGATAACAATCTTTAATCATGATTTTGGTCGATCTTGTCAATCTCTTATCAACTTGTCAATCTCGTCATTTTACGATCGATTTGTCATCGATCCTTGTCCTCTTCAATCATGTCAATTTGGATCAATTTGTCATTGTTCCTCGACGCATTTATCAATCAAATCATTTATCAATCCAAAATCATGATCGAATCGATATCAATTATCCTTTGTCAAGACCTAATTGTCGTCTTTGCATTTCTAATTCATCTTCCAAGGTTTTATGATTTATTCATTTAATCTTGCTTGGCATTTTCCCTCTAGGTTAAATAATTTATTTATTTATCCTAAGTCTTCTTGACACAATTAAATGTTTATTTAATTGGCTAATTAATTCCTCCTATTTTTGTAAATTAATTAATGAATGAGAAATTATTAATTAATTTACCTAATTTGCATCAATTTCCTAATTTCCAAGTCATCATTTCTAACCTAATTTTCTAATTTCTCCTAAATTCCTAAATGTCTATTTCTATTTCAAATTCATGTCAATCAATCCTTGCATAGCAATTTGTCATAAATTGTCATAAATCCTTGCATAGCAATTTGTCATACACATGTCATAATTTTGCTATTCTTGATTTGAATTTCCATTCGAATCATTATCATGCTAATTTGATCTTTTTCTCCAATTTCTCTATAAATTGGATGAATTTCTTCAATCGGATCCCCAATTGATCGCATTTTTGGATCCCCTAATAATCAGATTATCGAATTTATAATCACCTTGTCAAATCACATTTCAAGTACTCTTGATCAACCATCTTGTCTACTTGCTTTCAATCATGTGTGTGCACTTGTAGGTGAGATCCACAACAAAAACTATTTGGAGAGGAAAGAAGAACAATGGAGCCGCATGAAGGGAGCATTCAGATCTGCATATGGTTTGCATAGTATTTACTTTTGAATGTTTTGTCTTTATGTCTCTATTGAGTGTGTTTAGGATAGATCATTACATTTTAGTTTTTGTGATTGAGCTAATGATTAGTGTTTTGACTTGTTTGTGATGATTTCTGATTTCCTAAGCTACATTAATTGGTGAACCTGACGTGAACACTAACCATCTGACCCCTTAACTATGTTTTTGAGTGCTTTTGAGTTGATTTGCAGGTCAAAAAAACCAAAAACAGGGCAGTGTAGGGTTTTCTGGGGACTTCTGCACCTGTGTAAGACAACTTGCGCCTATGTTAAGCATTCTGTGCTTGTGTTAGACACATTCTGCTCCTGTGTCATGACTTCTGTGCCTGTGTCATGACTTTTGCGCCTGTGTAAAGTCCAGAAACAAAGGTAAAAATGCAGTGTTTTACTTGAAATTTGTTTTGTTTTTGCATTTTGTTTTCTATTTTTTGGACTTTGGTACTAATTATCTGTGCAGCATCTTGGCATACGCATGGAAAAGACAACAAATGAAACTACTAACATGTTTTATGCAGAATTGATAGTCAAAGAATAAACACCTCAAACTTTTGACTTGGGTTTTGCAGGTTGCCTTGGTGAAACAACTAAACTTGGTGTTTGCAATTAATTTTTAGGCACCTAGTGATTTCTAAATAGGTTGGAATGAACATGTTTTTCCTTTGATTGTTGAGTGTGACATTGGAGTAGGAGAGTATGCTCTCATCCTTCTTAGGGTGATCAGAAATCCAGATCTTCGATACCATGCTCGTGTCTTTGATTGTTTGTCACCTTTAGAGGGCCTGCCTTCCCGACCACTTTGCTTTTGCAAGCAAGTGATAATCATGAGAAGGGAATGACCCAAAGTGAGTACGGCTAGAATACCTTGGCATTCTAACTCACTATAAACAAATACCTGATGGGCGAAAGCTTTGAAGGAAGGGTTACGTGGGAATTGCAATTACTTGGGAAGTGATGACCCTTGAACTCTTTCTCATATCAACATCTAAGTAGGGCCTCTTGGTCTAAATTGTGCTTGTGCAACTACATTTGTTTGGTATCTTGATGGGCTTAATGTCTCAATCACGCTTGTGGGACATCAAGGAGTAATGCTTAACATAAATCCTTACTAAACACCTTGTATTTAGAGGCCAAAAACCCTTCTAGTTGCTTGAGAAGGACAAGTTTGGATACTTGGAAGAGATACTAAGTTTGCCATGGGGAGATTTCCATGGGGACTAATGCTTGGCTGCCCTGAGAAGTGAGTGTCGTGGAGGGGAGCCCGTGGGGTCAAGCATCTATGTATTTTACTTGAATCCCATAATGAGTCTACCTCTCAAGTACCTAATGTCCTTGCCTACGATAAGAAATGTGTGAATGAGCATGATTGTCTTGAGTCTAAGTTGAAGTATCTTGTCTTCTTTGCTTGTCAAAAGTTGAATTGCATCTCATTTCAAAAACAAGGCAAATTGATTCAAAATGAGGTTAAACACAAGAGTATTTCATTCAACAAATTTCAAAACACCTTCAAACATGGTTGTCAAACATTTTTCAAAATCTTGTCTCAACATTCATGTCACTTACATTTAGGTTCATCCTAGGTTGCATTTTGCAAATTTCATTGTCAACTACCAAGGTTAGGTTTCACCTAAGTACTCCCTTTGCATATCAATAAGGGTCATCCATTTGCATGTGTCCTCTTGCATTAAAGTCATACCATTGTCATACATTCATATTTGCATACCCTAGGTCTCTTCATTAAGTTTAGGTCATTATCATATCATATTAAGGTCATTTGCATAGTAATTGTTCCTTTGCATATAGTGTCAAAACTAGGTTTTGTCATACTTGAGTAATCCAAATCTTTGATAAACCCTAAGTCATTGTTAAGAAGTCTAGGCCTTATCAAACTTTTGCCTTTTTGTCATCCATGTCATTTGGTCAAACCTAGCTTAGTATCCAAGCATATAGGGGAGACATTGTCATTTTGTCCTTTTGTCACTTGGTCCTTTTGTCCTTTGAGGTCTAGACATCATTTCAATTTCCTAAGGGTCTCTTTTAGATTTGCATTCCAAAAAGTTTGTCAAAATCTTGAAAAAACAACCAAAAGCATAGATTGCATTCTTGCCATAGATTGCATTCTCATTCATTTAGTTCGCATTTAGTTGCATATCATACATTATCCTTGAAAAATTCCAAAAATATTGCATTTGCATAGTGACATGTCTATTGAAACAAGGTTCCAAGCACCAATGATGCAACAAAGTTTGACATATCAACCGACAATGCAATCAAATTTTAATCCAAGGCAATCACAATTATATCCAACCCAACAACAAGGCAATATTGATCAAACTTATCATGATGATGAAAATGTCCAAATACAAAACCTAGAGGAGAGGCTAGCTCAAGAAAATGAGATATTGGAACAAAGAGTGAAAAACATTGCGAAGAATAGATCACAAATGTCCAAAATGTTTCAAAAATTTCCAGGTCGAAATCCAAATATTGATCCAATTGATGTAAGATCTCTTATCGAATGATCAGACATACCAGCTCTCCTCTCACAAATAGAGATGATGAAACAATTTCAAGAAAAGAGCCAACAACATTATGTGCCTTCACATCAAGAACAAGAAGGTGTTTACTATCAATCAGATTTTCAACCATCACAACCAATTGTTCAATAGCTCGAACATTTCCAACAGACACAACCAATGGTCCAACATATACAACCAACACAACCAATGGTCCAATCTCGACAATATGTCCAACTGACTATCAAGTATCAACAACAAACTCAATGGACAACTCAGTATCAACAACAACAACCAAACATTCAAAAACAAAGGTTGCAGCACACACCAACCCAAGTTTCAAACATGTCAGAACAATTGAACCAAGTCCAATATCAAAACATGACATCAAACCAAATTCTTTCCAAACAAGTTCAAATTCCAAATCCAATAATGTCAAAACCTCGAAAGAAAGGTGGCTTTATTGCAATGATCTTAAGGAAATTACCAAGTGAGTTCTTTGAGGAAGATCAAGATAATACACTTATGTCTAGCAATGCCTCATTCCCTCGCAAAAAAATTGACTCTCTAGTGGCATCTATCCCTACACCTCTAGAAGTTTCACAAGAACCTTCCATATTGTCCTCATCAAACAATAGACCCAAGGATGAAATTAGCCAAGGGCTATCCATAATTGATTGCCAAGATAATCCAATTCATGATGCACATCCTTGTCATGTTTCAGAAATACAAGACCCAATGCCACCATGCACTTTATTGCCATTACCTATTTTAGAGGACCCCATTCGAAGTCCCTCTTCCTCATGTTCAAGCATTGATTCCTTGCCAAAATCCATCACAAATGTTCAAAGTGCATTTCCTTCATGCCAAAGCATTGATCCCTCGCCAGAATCCTCCATGCATATCCAAAATCCAACCTCATGTCAAGAGGATAATTTAGAGCACGAAGAAATGAGTCCTCAAGAAAATCAAGATCAAGATCCTGAAACCTTATCATCCCATCCAATTGTTGACCAGGACCCCATGTTCCCAGACACTCATGATGATTCTCCTATTCTTGTCCATCCTATCCAAAGTCCTATTGACACTCCATTTCCTGAGCAAGATCAAGATATCCCAATCCATCAAATCCCAAATGATCCCCTTCCATTTCATGAACACAATGTCCTTTCAAATCCCATTGACATTCCACTTCCTAAGAAAGATCAAGATATCCCTTCCATCCTTTCCGATGATCCCATTAAAAGTCAAGAGCAAAGCAATTTTAAAGAGGAATCCAATGATCTTCCTCCTTGTCAAGATCAAAGTATCCTTCCAAATTCATTTCCAACACAAGACCCTATCATTCCTTCAGATCCTCCACAAGATCCACTTGTTCCTCCATCTCCTTGTCCTAATTCTCCATATACACTCCAAGATCGCATTTCTTTTGATGATCCCATTATTTCTCCCATTCCATCTCTTGAAGAGCCTGTCATTGAACCATGTCCATTACACAATCCTAGTCCTCCTCATGATCCTAATCCCACTCATGATTCTAATGTGTCAGTGTAAGATGTTCATGAACCCTCGACATGCATAATGGGTTCTTCCACTTTGGTCCAATCCGATCCATTTCAAGATCTCATTATTTCTCTCATATCATATCCACCTCATAATGGACTCGCGTCTTCTTCCCAAAGCAAAGAGTATCCTACAAGTCAAGATATTCATAAAGGCAAAGGAGTAGATCTCCATAAGCAAGAATCTCTCCATATCAAAGAAGATCTTAAGGGTCATGTCTACACTACTCACTCTCAAGACGTTGGTATCCCTCCATCAAAATCAAAACATACACCTTCCCC